>NC_088880.1:16437303-16744803 GCF_032884065.1 Artemia franciscana | reverse complement strand
TTTCAACATGTTGTTTTTTCAAGTATTCTAGCTCTAAATAACCATGAGAATATATTTTATGCCCTCTTTTAAGTAGATTGATTGTGGATTGGTAGGTCTAATTTGAGTTTTGGCTTTCACTTTTTGCTCGGAGTGGAATAACTTACGAATAGTTTACGAATTTTTATATAATTGGATGCAAATTATTCTGAATTCTTTTTAGTTCAGTTTTCGTTGAATATTCACTCTCTCTGTACACTTTTCTTTTCCATAAAAATTCCTTAGAGGTATAGTTTCTTCTTATCTGTAACTGCTTTAAGTGAGATGCTGATGTATATGTCTATTCTCCCGTAGAAAGTTTTCCCGAAAATTCTTCATTCACACCATTACTTTCTCATTTTCTAGAATGAATTGATAAAATAGAATAGTTCCTTTTGAGACTTTGGATATGTTGTATACGGATTTTTTTTTACGAAAGCTTTGATATCATCCCAGGCTTAGGTTGGTAAAAAAAAAAGAAAAAAAAAAGTAAATTGGATTTTATTTTTAAATATACAACCTTCACAGCAATTTATAATAGGAAAGAAAAACGGAAATTCTGATAAAAACATTTTGTAATCCAACCTTGAAATAAACCTTCCCTCTGAAAAAGACATAAGGAAGGATAACAGAACCGTTGTGATTTGTTTATCTGATCCATTTTCATTTGTGTTAATTCCCTTATTGTCGGCTTCAAAACAAAAAGGAGTATCTCAAGTTATCAACACGAAAGCAAAAACAAGCTGGTCACGAGAATAGCTGAGGATTTAACAAAGATAGGCTGAAAAATTACATATATATTGAATTAGACAAAAGTGTAACAATTTATTTTGTTGCCAAACAATATCGCTTTATGTTGGTAAACTGTACATTTAGATCATGGTTGGTAAGGTAAATAATCGCTTCTCGGATAGTACTTCACCTAATGTCTAACCGAATTCATCTAGCTGGTCAAAGAAGAGGAATGGGATAAAGATTTAAATTAAAAAAGATTTTAAATTTAAATTAAAGCCAGCAATAATTGTAGTCCCCACTTTGGACTAAATTACCATAAATCTTTCCACTCTCCCGTAACGTGCTCATCTCATTTTTATCAATGCTGTCGTAAAACCAATAATAGCCATAGGCAGTGTTGTCAATTGCGGGAGGTGGTATATGCGCCCTGGATTTTTTACCCTCCGCCTAGACATTGAAAAGTGCCTTTTTCTTGTAATTCTTTTTAAAAATACGACAAATTTGCCCCTCCTCCTTTTAGATATTGAAGATATTTTTTCCTCTCCTCCCTAAATTCTTGTGAATTGACGCCACTGACCTCAGTCTGACATTCGATTATTTACCATGGTATTTGAGCTGGAGCTATTGATTTTTGTTTCTTTTTTTTTTTGTGGTCATGTATGGGTCTCCTCTGTCTCCCATTAAATGCTTCTGCAAATGCTACCAGTTGAATTAAAAGCCAAAAAGGGATATATGTGATTCATAACTCATTTTTGTAAATTCCAGAAGCGTATTTCTGTTTCCAACTCTGTAATATTATATAGATGGATAATGAATATAAATATTGTTTGTTTTTTAGTATTACAGTTTTAAAATGAATGTACATTTTCAAACTGGAACTTAACAACACAAAAATTCAATTTTAAAAATTCAATTCAACAATTTTAAAACATGACGTAAAAAGTAGAGTAGCCAAGGCCCAGGATGTTTTTTACTCTTGAGAAAAGTTTGAAAGAACAGGAAGATAAGCCTACGACCCAAGATTAAAATATTAGAAGCTAGAGTGATGACAGCGATCAACCTTGGTTCTGAAGTGTGGGTGCTTCGTTAGACGGAAGGAAAATTTGTTAGATGTTTTCCAACAGAATTGTTTTCGCTAGTTCTGGATATCCGTTTGGCTGACTTTACATCAAATAATATGAAAAAAAACTTCGTTTTCTTAAAGAGTTAAAGAGGCTGCGTCCCAAAGTCGAACCTTAAAACGTACAGGAATGAGGAGAGGCAGTTGGGGGGCTGCCGCCCCCCTAACCCCCCGCTCTTGGCTTCGGAAAGGCCCTCTTTTAATTTTATTTAGGGCTGGGGTTGGTGGGTCGAAACTTTCGGCCAGATTTTCCCCATGAAGGAAATATCGGAGGGGGATGAAATTTGGAAGGTTTCTTAGTTGGAGCTCGGGCTACGAAATGCATCCCTTCCCATCCAAATCGGAAGAGCTCATCTGATTCCGTTACTGACGAACATATAAAAAGAAGAGCCTTAAAAAGTGCTCTGCGACCACTGGAACCGAAGATCGCTTAACATTGTCGTGGTTCGCCTCTTTATAGAGGCACGAGTGTGCGTCCTTGACAAATAGCTATACGAAAATGTGGATTCATTCTGGCTTTATAGGGCTATAATGAACGAAAGTCGAGATGGCTTGGGCATGTTTTGAGATGAACGATGACAGATTACCACATATCGCCTTTTTCGGCCATTCTTCTAGAGCGAAACGAAATACAGATAGTCCCCGAATGGGGGTGAGAAGAGGTCGCCAGGAAGGATCTAAAGAAATTAAAACTTCACCGGAGAGGGTGTAAAGAGGGAAGATGGGGAAGATTTGAATAGATGGGGATGGAGAAGTAGCTTGGGTGGTAGTGTCGGCTTGAGATGATTTGGTGCTGAACTGAATTTCTAGCGGTATTAGTTGTATGTATTTTCAAATTTAATTTTTATGAAATTCATAATTTATAAACATGTAAAAAATTACCTTAAAAGTAAAACTGTTTACAAAGTACAGCACTTGCAAAGCGCAAAGTTTTCACAGGTTTTCAGTTTTTTTATATAGATATTTAAAGAAAAATCAATTTCGCGTACAAATGTGCTGAAATTCCCATCTGCTTTGTTCTTGACTATTTAAATTCGAATATTATATTGTTATCGAGAATTTTAAGTAATAGTTACTTGTATAGTCTATTAAAACTTTGACAATTAAGTCTGAACTATCCCTAGACTACAGAATAAACTTCTTAAGTATCCTTAAATTATTCCTTTGTATTTTACTCAAGGCATTTAACTTTGGCTTCAATTTAAGTTTTTACCTTGCATTATGAAGCGAAGACAAATAAATGCTTATTACCATGGAGATTGTAAATGACTTGTGTCTATGAAAAGTTTAATCTCGGAAATGGAAAGCAATGGCAATTTTTAAAATCTCACTATCCGAATTGAATAGGCTTATTGAGAAAATTCATTCCCTTGTAAAGACATTACAGAATCACGTCTTGTCAGTGATTCTGTTGGGAATTCTAATTGCATCCTTGGCATAGATCGTGGACTCTTTTAATGTCATAAATAATTTTATTTTAGAAGTTTTTCATTTTAAATACTTTTATCATTTCTCCCCTTCATCGTCATAACGTTGTTTATGAGTCATCTTTTGTCCATGTGACTTAGCAGTTTGGAACAGCAATCGCTCAAGACTTTTAACGGGGTAATTTGATTTGATTCAGGGCCATCTTTCTACTCGATAGGACGTGCCAGTTCTACCAGTGTTGCTCAAAATGTAGGGATTGCTATTTTGCATGATTGTTCTTTTCAGAATTTCGAGGTTACAAAAAAGAAAAGAATGTTCAGCTGTCATTTCGAGTTTCCACCTTACACTAAACTAAAAAAAAGTATGTTTCACGAAAGAATCTTAATGCGCACCTCCTTTCCTCCTTCTATGTTGTGGTAATTGTAATTTAGAGTTGTTAGGTTCGGCAGAATTTCAGTTTTTTTTAAATATATTGTAAGATGTCATATAAAAAGTCTAGCTTCTGTCCAAATACCTAATGGCTAATATTCTATGTTATCCCCTTGGGGCCTAAGTTCTCTGATCCTCAGGAAAAATAAGAAGAAACGGGCACGTAATATCATAATCTTTAGGAAAAAAGTTGATTTAATGGCAAAAATTACTAATGATTAATAGCATGTCCTGGCGCAAAGAAAGATCCTAACGGTCATAAAAAATGAATTAATTTCATTCTATCATCTTGCGTGCCAAGCATAACCACCTCAAAACAAAGAAAATGTTATTTTCTCTTATATTTAGAGCAAGCTGAAGTTCTAAAATGTATTACATGTTAACTTACATGTTAATTAAATGTATTTATTTTGGAATTACATATTAATCAATGTAATCTTAAAACCCCAGGTTGAGGATAAATCCTTCTCATTGTCGTTTTTGGTAAAAAAAAAAAAAAAAAAAAAAAAAAAAAAAAAAAAAAAAAAAAAAAAAAAAAAAAAAAAAAATTAACAAATTCTTTATATTTTAATAATTGATTTGTCTATTACGGATTATTATGCATCGACATATCTTATCTGTTTGCCCTTTTCTCATATAGAAACAACTAGAAAGCTTGAAAATTCTTGTACTTCATTTTCAAATTTATTGCAAAAATATATGGTTTTGGTTATTGTTAGCCAAAAAAATTTGGAAGTCAGCGTTTATCTTTCTGAGAATCTACAATGAATTTTTGCCAGTAGTTCTTTTTTTTTACAACTGGATGAGACACGCCTGAAATGTGCTTGTATTTCAGAGGGCCAACTTTTCTTGCAATCAGGGCTAAGACTAGCAGGGATTTTGTTGTTGCTCGTAGTCCTATTCTGGAATGGTAGGCTTTTCTTAATTTTACTTACACAATGTGTTGCTCCATGACTCATCTTATTTTGTTGTTTTTTTTTGTTCATTTCTGATTACATTAGGATAATATGGTAATCACTAACACTAATCAGAATCTTTCTGGCGTCTTTCAATATACTCTTATTTAATGCACAGATCTAAAATTGACTGGACAATATCACGCTGACAAACCCTGTTAAATGCTCAAAATAATAATTGGGGTAGTAACATAGGGAAAAATAAAACATTTAAAAAATTGTAATGACAGACGCGTAGCATTACTCCTCATTCATACTCCCACTCTCTTAAAAACATGTTGCCTCTTTACTCTTACTTACAAACCTTTCCCGCAACAAACTATGCCTATATAATCCGGAGAGGCAACATCTAAGCTAATCCCTGTTTAAATACAACTGTCATCACTCCCAGTATGTAAACTTAATCTAAAAAAACTAAATATTAACCTTCATATTCTGTCATATCTCTTTCAATGTATTTTTACAAGTTTATATTTTTTCGTCACCGTGATTCAAAGTAGAATGTTTACATTCTATGACGTAAAGTTTGTTTGCCCAAAAAAATCAGAAGATATATTTGAAGTCATGTTTGTACTAGGAAACAGTGAGAATAATTAATACTTTTTGACATCTAATAATGTCAAATCGACTGTCACCCTAGTAACTGGACTAAAAAGTAAGCTCGTTTTTACTTGATAATGGGCCTTTTTGGCAAGGCTGGTAGGGCTAATTTATCAAGTTAATTCATGCAAATTTCGCTAAGAGGCGAGCATTATATGTAACTATTTTTGAATTATTGAAATTCAGCATTAAAAAAGAAAGAAAAATGGTGTTAAAACAGATGTTGAAAGATAAAAGAAAAACAACATACCCAAATATTTTGTTGTTCGTCGGGGCTTTTTTTTTTTGGCTTGGACATAGAACAGTAAAATACTGTTTGTTTTTTGAAATTTTTTTTTATCAAAGTCACAAATATTTAGTATATTATGATTTTGAACGACTTCAATATCACGAATTTTTTTTTCATTACCAAACCCATTTGCCCTCTCTTCATTTTAGGTCTGATTCTTTCTCTAGGTCTCTCTCCCTTTTCTCTCCCCTCTCTCTCGCTCTCTGCTTTTCTCTGTATTTAAAATTTTAACATTTAGTAGCAGTTTTTTTTAATCCCACAAAATAAAAAATAAACTAACAAAAATTTAAAGAGGGTCATGGTCAGAAACCTCATTCAAAGTTTATTCTTCAGAGCTTGAATAAGACCAGTTGCAACGGTATATGAACAAATTCTTTATGTTTAAGACGAGAAACAGGCTGTTTAGTGTAGGTGAGCATCAAGAATCTGGTGGATCAAGTGCTTTCACCCTGTTGTATCTTAAGTACGTGGTCGAGTAAACTTAAGCCGTGCCTCGTTCCACTCATGTCTATTTTTGTAGAATTCCCAAGAGATTCTACATATTCTCCAATGACGTTATGCCAGGATTTAACCTGGTCACCTATTTTTTCATCTATGAAGAAGAAGGTCTGCTAATCCTGGCATGAAGGTCTGCTAATCCCTAGCGACCCCGGCATGTCAGGATCGCTTCCGGGGGGCTAAAGCTTTGGTGTAAGCTGCAAAGACCTTTGTCCCTCAATTTATTAGTTTTCTTCGGATTCTCACCCGCTCCATTTATCGGGATTGAACACAGATAGAAGAGAGCAATCGAACGAAACTTTCAGTCAATTAACTGAGGAAGAGAAGCATTTTCAAGATCGAACAAACTACTTCATATCTACTATTAAAACATGTAAATTCACTTTGAGAGGTTAACTGACAAGTCAGCGTAAGAAAGGCACGACTTAATTCTAGGGACGTTTTTAAATAGGATTTTATTGCTTTGACTTAAAAGCAGAATTTCGTCTGCACATGCAATTTCTGACAGACATACCCAACCCTAAAATAATTAAATAAGCAATGTCTGCTGACATGTAGTTGAGACAATTTAAATATACTAGGAGACATAACAGCCCATTGAGGAGCCCCTTTGAAAACAAGGATGGAATTCAGAAGCCCCCTCTTCTATTTTACCCCTTCTTAAGACTACTTACTACTACCTATCACGATTACGCTTCTGTTTGATCCTAAAAACAGTTCCAGATGGAGAATGAACACGAGCGACCCAAAGATTCATATCAAACACTGCTTCAAAGTTAAGACGTTTTACTAAAAGGTTAATATTCCGTAAGGTTTTGCGGTGCTAGACCGAATTCTCTCAACGAATGGAGCGGCTTTGACAGCGACAAGTTGTTATCTGTTAATAATACAATTTCAAAGCGATACGACTTATTGAACAGGAATACAGGTTTGAATCAAATTGTAAGGCACTTTAATGGAAGAAAACAATCCACCGAAAGTGGAAATGTACTGAACAAAAATTAACGAATCTCTAGATGGTATTTATTGAACCATTTAGACTTGAATGGAAGTAGTGCTACTGTCGGCGTTTTCATTACCCTGTTACACAATCATGTAATTTCATTACCCCAAGCAAACATCATGTAATATCACTCTCTTTTATTTATCTTACTATTTCTGCCAGGAACAAAAGTCATATTTCCATATTTCTCCTTGACTTTCTTCTTATATATGTCTGCTGTAAAATTTGATAAACGAAATGAATGTAGTTGGACTAGGCTTGTCCACCTCGATGCAATTCTGTTTTTTTTTTTTTTTTTTTTTTTTTCGTACAGAAGTGTCATAAGCACACTTTCACAAATGGGAAATAGGGAGGAATTACCCCTGAGATTTGTTGAAGAGTGCCCCTCCCTAATATATTTGTAAGGTTTGCCCTAAAAATGAACTTCATCTAGATTTTTACCCCCCCCCCCCCCCCCAAAGGGTCAGACTTATTTGTATCCATGGTCAGAAGGTAGCATGAGTTTACATTCAAATGAAAATAAACGAAGGATAATTTCACAGTTTGTTCCCGCGTAATGAGACAACCAATCAAGTTGGTTCAAAATACGAGCGGAGAAAAAAAAATTCTTAATTAGAAGAAATATCCTGAGCATTTATATGAATAGATACGAATTTAATTTATTGGATTCTTTGCAAAAACCCCTCCACCTCTCCTTAGAGTAAGGAAGATCAATTTTCAAACTTATATTATAAAATTTGAAGCCTCAATACTGACAGTGGTCAAATATCGCTTTGAATTGTGGGTGCTTTGAAAGGTTGAGATAACTTTGGTGTTTTTCAGAGATTTGTCTGAGACTGGTTTGGTACCCGTTTGGCTAACGGTATATCAAACAATAAGCAGTATAAAAATTCAGTTTGATCCCTTTTCTATAACTGTAATGAAAGAACAGGGCAAGATGGTCTAGTCAAGTTTTATGCATGAGTTTGAAGAATGATAAACTGCCAAATAATGATGAACGACAGGAGGAGTGGGTGGAGTTCTGGTGGCCTTGGGGGGCTTAATCCTGCAATGACATGTTGTTAGTAGTGGTGAAAAATCCCTTTTAGACTGAGCTTTCTCTACCTATAGACTAGTCAAATGATTTTTTTTTTTTTTTTTTTTTTTTTTTTTTTTTTTTTTTTTTTTTTTACACTACAAAGGGGCTTATGCTTAGCACTTGAAATTAGGCAAGGTGATTATGAATGCATATTAGGACATGTCTCTTGAATTGGAATCTCGGTGACTGAGCAGTCCTTTCTTTCAGTTGTCGCTATTCCAATATTAGGTATGAATTTCCGTCCTTCATTCCATTAGTTTAGCAATCCTTGTAATTTAACTTTTTTTTCAGGTTCGTGGAACCCGGGGTGAGCACACTGAAGCCGAAGGTGGAATCTATGACATCTCAAACAAACGTCGTATGGGACTGACTGAATACCAAGCCGTCAAAGAAATGTACGACGGTATTGCTGAGCTCATTAAGCTTGAACAATCCGCTTAACTGCTTACACCTTGGAATTTGGCAACATTTTGTTTAGAAAAATTCCGGGCTTATAGTTCGTCTTGAATGTGATATAATCCTTAATATTGTTGAAAGTTCGAGCTGAAGTCTTGCAATAAATGTTTTACATTACATTGTCTCATTTAATGAGTTATTAAGAAAACGATGTGGTCCCCCTAGAATCTAAGCAACACAAACGTACAAAAATCATACTCTATACAAGGCCTTATACAGGGGGGGAGGGTGGGCTTAAGCCCCCTCCCCACCCCCGAAAAGTTTTTGCCAACTCGTAAAATCGAAACGAAATACATTTAAACAAATTTTTGATGCGTGTTTTTGTAAAGTTCTTTAGTACCCCCCCCCCCCCCCTTGGAGCATAAACCCTAGATATGCCCATGATTCTATCTATCTATTACCCTCTGACAAGACTCTTTTGTTGGTGTGCGCTTTATGGGATCCTTTATCTGTAAAAATTATAACTGTGTTAATTGCAAAAAATAGTGAGAATTATAACAGAGAGCTTTTCAGATTTTGGATATAGCGTAATGGGCAACATCTTGCTGTTTTGACTGAAGAAAAGGGATTTGGGGCAGTAGCCTAAAACATCTTATTTTGACGCTGCATTAAGGCATAGTGTAACTTTTCTTTGGTGAAATAGGGTTTTAATTTGCAAGCAGTAACACCATGCTTTTCAGCAGATAAACCTATCTATTCTGCTGTATAGAAATTATGAAGATCCTTCTGGGTACTACTGAAATGAAACTTTTCACTTTACTACATGTTTTTGTTTTTGCTAAATTTAACTCTTTAGAAATGTTTTCCATTGTGAGAAGTCAGGAGTATAGTTCTGTGAAGTGTTTTCATGGCAGAAGTTGTCTTTTACAATTCGAACGCGAGTCACACCTCCGAACAAAGACACTGCAAATAATATTTGCGATTATTATTTCCAGTTGCTTGCTTTCTCTCCTCATTTTTTTTTTCTTTCTTTTTTACTTTGAATTCTTCATACTCTAAAATTAATATGTTAGAAAAGTCTAAAATTGACTCCTAACTTTTTTGTCCAAATTATAGTGTTTTTTAGAAAAAGTACTGCCGAAACACTACTTAAATTTTTTTAAGGTACTATTTTTGATAAAGTATAAAAAAAAAATATTAAAAATGTACTGCAAATTGGTACACAGGATGAGATTATCCTTCGAAGAAAGGAGTTTAAAAATAAAGCCAAAAGTTGCATTGGCACAGTATTCTTCTGGAGTTCAATTGTTAATTCAGATCATTCGATAATGCCACTAATATGAAAATAAAGTAAACAAAATAGCATAAACCTGTTAGCTTTGGAACACACTTAAAGAATTTTATCACGTAATCTTAGCTTTTGATTTGACTAATTTCAAACGATATCTTAGGGATTCATCAATGTTTGGTTGAAGGTCATAATAAGAGGAGTGTGGTTTGAGGAGCAGATCCACTTTATATCTGCGCACAACAGACAAATAAGGAATTGAATAATGTGAGGCATTTTCAATTAGTTTCATTAAGAGGGTTTTAGCTTGAGATTAATTTAGTAAAGTCAATGAGGACGATAGAAGTGAAATCCATATATTTTTGCGAACGGATCATTGGAAGAGCTCTCCACTCTGTTTTGAGCCCCCTCCAAATTTTATACGATCAACCTTACATGCATCCAGGGCATAACTGACAATCCTTGGCCTGAAGGTTCTGGGGGGGTTGTCACTCTCAAGGACATAATTTCTCAATCTTTCAATTACGTTGAACAAAATGGCTGTCTCAAAAAGTTACTTGGATGTGATTGGAGAAATGATGGGCGTAGGAGGGGGGCTAGTTGCCCTCCAAGCACTTTCGAGTATTAAAAAGGTCACTATTCAGTTTCCAATCTAATGAGCACTTTTTGAAGTTTTCTAAGACAACAAATAATCATCTCAAAATTTCTCTTATATGCATTTCGGGAAAACATTAGGTGTCGGTAGGGGTATCCATCTTCTGATTACTCTGAATCTTAAAAAGGACACTAAAACTTCTGATTACCAATCCAATGAGCTCCCTTCCGAAGTTTATACGATACTCTTTCTATATATACCTTATACGCCCCATAACTTACAAACCTTGTCCTGAGGGCTCTAGAGAGGTTGTAATCCTCACAGACATATTTTCCAGACCTTTCAATTATGTTGGAAAAATAGCTATCTAAAAGTTTTGATGGGATGTGTTTGGGGAAATGGTGTGTGTGTGGGGGTGGGTAGTTGCCCTCCGATCACTTTCGAAAATTAAAAAGAGCACTAGCCCTTTTAATTTTCAATCGAATGAGCTCTTCTCGAAGATTCTCAGACAAAAAATAGCCATCTCAAAATTATATCGTATGTATATCGGGTAAATACAAGGTCTGTGCGGGGGGGGGGGTATCCACCCACTGATCACTCTGAATCTGAAAAAGGGCACTAGAACACCTGATTTCCAATCAAATGAGTCTATTCCAGAGTTTCTACAATCACCCTTTCTATGTATACCTTATATGCTCCAGGGCATAACTTATAACCCTTGCCCTGAGGGCTGTTGGGAAGGGGGTGGGGTCATCCTTAAATATATAATTTTCAGACCTTTCAATTACGTTGAAAATAATGGCTGTCTCAAAATTTTAATTGATGTGTTTGAGGAACTGGTGAGCGTAGGAGGGGGGTTAGTTGCTATCCAATCTCTTTTCACTATTAAAAAGGGCACTAACCCTTTTAATCGAATGAGCCCTTTCGAAGTTTCAAAGATTACAAATGGTTATCTCGAAATTTGTATCATGTGCATTTAGGGAAAATACGGGGTGTGTGTGGGGGGGGGGATCCACCCTACGATCCCTCAGTATCTCAAAAAGGCACTAAAACTTCTGATTAGCAATCCAATCATCCCCCTTTCGAAGTTTATTTGATCACCCTTTCTATAAAAATCTTAAATACCCCCAGGGTATAACTTACAACCCTTGCCCTTAGGGCTTTCGGGGGGTGTCATCTTCAAAGACATAATTTCCAGATTTTTCGACTATGTTGAACAATATGACTCTCTCAAAATTTTGATTGATTGTGTTTGGGGAAATGGTGGGCGTGGGTTAGTTGCCCTGCAATCACTTTCGATTATTAAAAAGGGCACTAGCTCTTTCAATTTCCAATCGAATGAGCCCTTTTTACAGTTTCTACGACAACTCCTTCAGTATGAAATGTCCTAGTCTAAACCAAAAAAAAAAAAAAAAACTATCTTAGGCAGCACTATTGTGCTGCCTAAGATACTACCAAGGTAAGTGAAGCTGTCAACTTAATCGATGTTTTCGTTCCCCAACGTCACCATTTCATCTTCACTTATTCCTAACCCATCGAGTTGTCTTCAAAAAGGCACTAGAACTTCTGATCACCAATTCAATGAGCCCCCTCCGATGTTTATACGATCACCCTGTCTATATACATACCTTATATGTCCCCAGGGCATAACTTACAACTATTCTCCTCAGGACTGTGGGGGGGGGGGGGGTTGTCATCCTCAAATACATAATTTCCGGACCTTTCGGTTACGTTGAACGAAATGGCTATGTCAAAATCTTAATTGGCTGTGTTGGAGGGAATGGTGAGTTTGGGGAGGGGATCAGTTGCCCTTCAATCACTTTCAACTATTAAAAAGGGCCCTGGTCCCTTCAGTTTATAATCGAATGAGTTGTTTTCGAAGTTTCTACGACAGCAAATGGCCATCTCAAAATTCTCATCAAATGCCTTTCGGGAAAATATAAGGTGTGGAAGGGGAGTATCCACCTTCCGATCACTTTGGATCATGAAAAGGGCACTGGGAATTCCGATTATCAGTCCAATTTGACCCCTCCAAATTGTGTACGGTCAACCTTTCTATATATACCTAATATGCCCCAGGGGAATAACTTACAACGCTTGCCCTGAGGGCTCTGAGAGGGGGGGGGGTCATCTTACAAAGACATAATCTCTAGATCTTTCAACTAGGTTGAGCAGAATGGCTCTCTCAAAATTTTGATTGAATGTGTTTGGGGAAATGGTGGGCATGGGTTAGTCGCCCTCCAATCACCTTCGACAATTAAACAGAGCACTAGCCCTTTTAATTTCCAATCGAATCAAGTCTTTTCGAAGATTCTAAGACAACAAATGGCAATCTCAAAATTTCTATCCCTTGCATTTTGGGTAAATACGAGGCCTGTGCGCGGGGGGGGGGGGGTATCCACCCTCTGATCACTCTGAATCTGAAAAAGGGCACTAGAACACCGGATTTCCAATTGAATAGGCTATACTGGTGTTTTTACAGTCACCCTTTCTGTGTATACCTTATATGCTCCAGGGCACTAACTTATAACCCTTGCCCTGAGGGCCGTGGGGGGGGGGTCATACTTAAAGATATAATTCTCAGAACTTTCAATCACGTTGAAAAAGATGGCTGGCTCGTAATTTTTAATGGATGTTTGGGAAAATGGTGAGCGTAGGAGGGGGGTTAGATGCTCTCCAATCTCTTTTCACTATTAAAAAGGGCACTACACTTTTAATGGAATGAGCTCTTTTCGAAGTTTCTAGGACAAGACATGGTTATCTATAAATTTGTATCAGATACTTTTTGGGAAAATACAGGGGGTGTGCGTGGGGGGGGGGTGTACCCACCCTCTGTATCTCAAAAAGGGACTAAGAGTTGTGATTAGAAATCCAATTAGCCGCTTTCCGAAGTTTATGCGATCACCCTTTCTATAAAAACCTTAAATATTCCCAAGGTATAACTTACAACCTTTGCCATGGGGGCTAAGAGGGGGTGGGTGATGTAATATTCAAAGACATAATTTCTGGATCTTTCAATTATATCGAACAAAATAGCTCTATCAAAATTTTGATTGAATGTGTTTAGGGAAATGGTGGGCGTGGGTTAGTTGCCCTGCAATCACTGTCGACTATTAAAAAGGGCACTAGCCCTTTCAATTTCCAATCGAATGAGCCCTTTTTGCAGTTTTTGCGACAAATTCTTCAGTACGAAATGCCCTGGTCTAAAAAATGAAATAATAATATTACATTGTGCCCACATCGCCCTTTACTTAGGCAGCACTATTGTGCTGCATATGATACTACCAAGGTAAGTCAAGCTGTCCACTACATCGATCTTTTCGTCGCCCAGCGTCACCTTTTCATCTTCATTTATTCCTAGCCCATTGGGGTGTCTTCAAAAGGGCACTAGAACTCCTGATAACCAATTCAATGAACCTCCTCCGAGGTTTATACGAATACCCTTTCTATATACATATCTTATATGCCCCCAGGGCATAAATTAAAACTCTTCTCCTCATGGCTGTGGGTGGGGGACAATCTTCAAAAAAATAATTTCCGAACCTTTCAGTTACGTTGAACGAAATGGCTATCTCAAAATATTTATTGGCTGTGTTTGAGGAAATGGAGAGCGTGGGAAGAGGATTAATTGCCCTTCAGTAACTTTCAACTATTAAAAATGGCACTGGTCCTTTCAGTTTCCAATCAAATGAGCTGTTATCGAAGTTTCTACGACAACAAATGGTCATCTCAAAATTCCCATGAGGTGCCTTTCACGAAAATATGAGGTGTGGGGTGGGGAGAGGTATCCACCCTCCGATCACTGGATCATAAAAAGGGCACTAGGGATTGATAATTCCAATTATCAATCCAATTCAACCCCTCCAAATTGTGTACGGTCAACCTTTCTATATATACCTTATATGCTCCCAGGGAATAACTTACAACGCTTGTCCTAATGCTGTGAGGGGGGGGGGGTTGTCTTCTTACAAAGTCATAATTTCCGGATCCTTCAACTATATTGAACTAAGTAGCTCTCTCAAAATTTGAATTGAATGTGTTTGGGGAAATGGTGGGCATGGGTTAGCTGCCCTGCAATTACTTTCGATTATTAAAAAAGGGTGCTACCCCTTTCAATTTCCAATCGAATGAGCCCTTTCCGCAGTTTTTCAACTATCGAATATGTTGAAAAAAATAGCTCCCTCAAAATTTTGATTGAATGTGTTTAGGGAAATGGTGGGTTTGGGTTAATTGCCCTGCAATCACTTTCGATTATTAAAAAGGGCACTGGTCCATTCAATTTCCAAACGAATGAGCCTTTTTTGCAGTTTTACGACAATTCCTTCAATACGAAGTGCCCTGGTCTAATAAAAATAATAACACATTGTGCCCACATCGCCCTTTACTTAAGCAGCTCTATTTTGCCGCCTATGATACTAGAAAGGTAAGTGAAATTGTCTACTTGATCGATCTTTTCGTTGCCTAACGTCACCTTCACGTATTCCTAGCCCATCGAGGTCTGTCCTTTTTTGAACGTTGCAGTTCAACGTCGGTGGTATCATAGGCTCCTCAAAAGCAGGGAGAGAAAATTTCACAATATAAAGTACTTGCTCAACGACTTCCAAGATACGGTCAAACATACCCTCAGAAAGAAAACAGAACGAGATACCTGAAAGCAATTGCTCATATACAGGGTAAGAAGGTGCTTTGAATTTGAAAATACCCACATAAATATGTTTTTCCGTCAACTTTTTGCAGATATCCCCCAAGAAGAATAGTGTTGACTTTAGGACTGCATCAACTTTTTCTTGCGGTGTTTGTGTGTCCCCCAGTGCTTGTTATCAGATCAAAGCTTAAATATTTTCTCTACAAGATACAAATTTTACAGTTTTTACGGATTTTTATAAGAAAAAAACAGCAGAAAAATACATACGAATTGCTCAAAAGCATTTTGCTCTCTGGAACCGGGTTTTTCCCTCTTTGAGTCGCATTTTGCTCTTCAAAAAATGGCACCAATGCAATTTTTCGTTTTTGCTCGTTTTTTTAAAACGGTATAACAAAGACTCCCTCACAAGACAATAGATTGAAACAGATCTTAGTTATTGAGTGGTTTAGTTGATGATGTTTGAGTTATGTGGTCGTTGAACTATCCGATGGTTGAATTTAAGGTAGTTAAGTGGTACTTGAGTTAAGGGTGGTTCAGTTGTTTGAAGGTCGAGTTGATGGTGGTTGACTTTTTTGGTGGTTGAATTTAAGGTAGTTTAGTTAGGTGGTACTTGAGTTCAGGGTGGTTGAGCTGCTTGATGGTCAAGCTATGATGGTTGAATTGATGGTTGTTGAGTTGTTTGAGAACCATTGAAGCTCAAATACCTATAGAAGCAGATATCTATGAATTATTCTCAGTTTTTCCAACCTGTATTTTTTTTCTATCTCCTTACCATGTTTCTTCCGTAACTTTTTTTTTTATTGTCAGCTAAATGCGTACAAAACACAAATCATCAAGAAACTAATTTAACTACCAGTCATGCTTTATTCCTTAATTTTATTCTTCATCATTTCACACTTTCAGAGAATGAAATAGAATTTTGAATTCTACTCATTTATACATAGACTTAATCTTGGAGTCTAACAAAATATAAAATTAGACTCAATGAAACTGTTTTGTAAGCATTACTAGAATCTTCACAAATTTCAATAGAAGGGAAAATGTTTAAAATAATTAAAGTAGGTTTTATCTTAGATTTAATACAAGAGGCAGTGATACATTTTCATGGAAGAAGCTTTAAATTATAATTGTGCTTTTGCGATCTTCTCCGGCTTCAAATTTAACTCATTGACTTAAGGGGTGGAATAAATTTGGTTTCTTAAATGAAATACGATGGTAGAAGAAGGTGGTAAAATCTTTAAACGCTTACAATCATGCTATACAAATAAAAAGTGGGTCAATAAAATGTAAGTGTTAATCTAGAAAGATATATTTAGTTCTCATTAATTATACGCCAAATTCATAAAAGCGTGTGAATTAGCCATTTATAACTGCCATTTATTTAATTTAATTGATATTTAGTCGAAATATATATTTATTTAACATGTTTGTCAGCTTCAAAAAGAAAAAAAAACTTTTATTATTATCATCACCAAAATTCTAGAGATATGATGGCCCCTATTCTCTTACAAAACAAAAAGAAGCTTAGCCGAAGGTAAACTAATAAACAGGCAATTATTAAAAACAATCTAATAATAAACTATTGATAAAAAGTTCTAAATGAACTACTAAAAAGCAATAAAAACTAAACTAATAAAAACTAAAACTACCAATAAACTACTACTTATTATAACTAGTATCTTACTGAACTAGCTTTCAGTACTAGTTATCAGTACTAGTTCAGTACTCAACCAGCTTTCATGGTGTCAACATCTAAACTTATCGGATTATTTTTCATTTTTCACATACCTGATAGTCTGAGGTATGAATTTTAATCCCACTTGCTAGATCTCGCAGTATTTGACAAAATACCAGTTTTTAATTAAAATTAAATAAAAAGCCAAGTTTTTAACTGAAAGTAAGGAGCGACATTAAAACGAACAGAAATTGTTTCGTATATGAAAGGGGCTGCTTCCTCATCAACGCCCCGCTCTTTACGCTAAAGTTTGACTCTTTCTCTCAACTCTACTTTAACAGTAAAAAACTTTAGCATAAAGAGCGGGGCGTTGATGAGGAAGCAACCCCTTTTATATACGAAGTAATTTCTGTTTGTTTTAAGTTTTAATGTCGCTCCTTACTTTCAGTTAAAAAAACTTGTTTTTTTAGTTTAATTTCTGAACATTTTTGAATCAATCCATGCTTTGATTTTGGCTCTCCGCAGATGAATAATTAAAACGAAATTTGTAAATTTATTTTTTTGGCTAAATGGCTTTCTCATAGTTTTTAGTTTTGATCGAATGATCTTGAGAAAAAAAGAGCGGGGGGAGGCCTAGTTACCCTCCGATTTCTTGGCTACTTAGAAAGGCAACTAGAACTTTTAATTTTTTGCGTATATTTTTATTAGTAAAAGATATGCGTAACTTACAAATTCGCTTACATAACGAACTTTTGTATTCTCAAGTTTTTATTACGGATATGAGGGGGTTCACCCCCCCCCCGTCAGTACCTCGCTTTTTACACTAAAGCTTAAATTGTGTCCCAATTCCTTAAGAATGACCTCTGAATCACAAAAGCTGTAGAATAAATAGTTAAAATTACTAAAAATACTTTAGCGTAAAGAGCGACGTATTAGGAGGAGGTGAGCCCCTCATATACGTAATAAAATCTGTTCGTTTTAAGTTTTAATGCTGCTCCTTACTTCCAGTTGAAAAACTTTTTTATATTTATTTTTACATTGTTTTTTTTTGATGATGTTAGAAAATCCTGCGCTCCCTTCATGGAAATTTTCTTCCCAAATGACAAATTCCTCGATGGAAAGTTCCCACAAAATATCCCCCTCTTCTCAACCCCTCCCCCCAACCAAAAAATCCCCTGAAAACGTCTGTACACTTCCCCATAACCATTACTATTTGTAATCACTGGTCAAAGTTTGTAACTTGTAGCCCCTCCCACGGGGACTGTGGGGGAGTAAGTCGTCCCCTAAGACATAGTTATAAGGTTTTTCGACTACGCTGAATAAAATGGCTATCTCAGAATTTTGATCTGGTGACTTTGGGCAAATAATTAGCGTGGTAGGGGGCCTAGGTGCCTTCCAATTTTTTCGGTCACTCAAAAAGCGCACTAGAACTTTTCATTTCTATTAAAATGAGACCTCTCGCAACATTCTATGACCACTCGGTCGATACGATCACCCCTGGGGAAAAAACAAAAAATAAACAAACAAATAAACACGCATCCGTGATCTGCCTTCTGGCAAAAAATACAAAATTACACATTTTTGTATATAGGAGCTTGAAACTTCTACAACAGGGTTCTCTCATATGCTGAATCTGATGGTGTGATTTTCGTTAAGATTCTATAGCTTTTAGGGGTGTTCCCCCTATTTTCTATAATAAGGCAAATTTTCTCAGGCTCGTGACTTTTGATGGGTAAGACTAAACTTGATGAAACTTATATATACTTAAAATCAGCATTAAAATGCGATTCTTTTGATGTAGCTATTGGTATCAAAATTTCATTTTTTAGAGTTTTGGTTACTATTGAGCCGGGTCGCTCCTTAATACAGTTAGTTACCACGAACTGTTTGACTTGTTTGACGGTTTATCAAGGTGTCAACATCTATTGATTTCACATATTTGATATTCTGTGGACTTAAATTGAATGTAAGGAGAGAGGGAATAGAAGGAGAGGAAAGAAAAAGAAAAGAAAAGAGAGGAAAGGAGGAAGGAGGGAGGGAAGGTGGAGTAAAGGAGTGAGGCAGATTATTTTAGAAAGAATTTGGTCAGTGTAAGATGGAAAACAAATTAATTTTGAATCCTGTTTTGAACTTTTTAAGCCGATCTCTAACTGATGGAGTTAGGCAAGAGTTAATCCAAAAGGCAGCTGTCGCTTATTTTGATCTCAATGCCATCATCCAAACAAAGAAAGTTCTTTATGCCGAACTAAGTGTTACAGCCCGAATGGTGACTCTCTCTAAAGATGAAGATAATATTCTTAACATGTGTAAAACTTTAGTTGCTGCTGCCAAGCAAAACCTAAAAATCCCAAAATCTGTTATTCTTAGTCTATGTGAAGTCCGAACTATAGAAGAGGCCGTAAATGCCACAGTTGTATCCAAGGTCAATGAGTTATCGCGTAAATTGGATAGCGTTCTGGCAAACATATCTCACCCTTCAAGTAGCCTCTCTGAATTAATATTGAATTAATTCATGTTTGGTTTTGGCTCTCCGCACATAAATTATTAAAATGAAATTTGTATATTAATTCTTTTTTGGCTAAATGGCTTTCTCTTAGTTTTGATCAGACGATTTTGAGAAATAAGGGGTGGAGAAGGAGGCCTAGTTGCCATGCAATTTTTCGGTTACATAAAAGGGCAACTATAAATTTTAATTTTTAACGAATTTTTTTTATTAGTAAAAAATATACGTAACTTAAGAGTTAACTTACGTAACAAACTTTTATATTCTTTAATTTTTATTATGTATATGAGGGGGTTTGTACCCTCGTTAATACCTCGTTCTTTACACTAAATCGTAAGTTGTATCCCAATTCTTTAAGAATGACCCCTGAATCAGAAAGGCCGTAGAATAAATAGTTAAAATTACTAAAAATACTTTAGCATAAAGAGCGAGGTATTTATCTCCTCCTAAATACCTCGCTATTTATGCTAAAGTATTTTTAGAACACCTCATATGTGTAATAATCTCTGTTCGTTTTAAGTTTCATTGTTACTCTTTACTTTCAACTGAAAAACTTTTCCATGTTTAATTTTTCATTGGTTTTTATAGTAATTCTGGAAAATCCTGCGCCCTTTTCATTGAATTTCTGTTCCCCCATGACATATTTTTCCAATGAAAGATCCTCCCACATAGCCCCCTCCCCTCAATCCCACGCCCAGAACTAAAAAAAAATCCCCTGAAAACGACTGTACACTTCCGAATAACCATTATTATGTGTGAACACTGGTCGAAGTTTGTAACCTGCAGCCCCTCCCCTAGGGACTGTGGGGTAGTAAGTCCTTCCCAAAGACATAGTTATTATGGTTTTTGACTATGCAGAACAAAATGGCTATCTCAAAATTTCGATCTGTTGATTTTGGAGAAAAAATGAGCGTGAGAGGGGGCCTAGGTGCCCTCCAATTTTTTTGGTCACTTAAAAAGGGCACTAGAACTTTTCATTTCCGTTAGAATGAGCCCTCTTGCGACATTCTAGGACCACTTGGTCGATACAATGACCCCTGGAGAAAAGAAAAAAAAAACAAAAAAACAAACAAGCAAATAAACACGCACCCGTGATTTGTCTTCTGGCAAAAAATACGAAATTCCACATTTTTGTAGATAGGAGCTTGAATATAGGAGCTTTTGCTATATTGGTTCTCTCATACGCCGAATGCGATGGTGTGATTTTCTTTGACATTCTGTGACTTTTAGGGGGTGTTTTCCCATATTTTCTAAAATAAGGCAAATTTTTTCAGGCTCTTAACTTTTGATGACAAATACTAAATTTGATAAAACTTATATATTTAAAATCAGCATGAAAATCTGATTCTTTTGATGTATATTTTAGCGACCATATATATTTTTATAATAAGTATATACATATATATATATATATATATATATATATATATATATATATATATATATATATATATATATATATATATGTATATATATATATTATAAATATATCTATAAATAAATATATATATATATATATATTTTTAGACCATAAGTCTAAATCTGAATCCCCGTGTAAGAACAGTCCTTTTTGTGTTAATTGTAAAGCTCCAGGCCATACGTGCTACAGCATTAATTGCCCTAAAAACCGTACAACCGTGAGCCAATGACTCCATTGATAAATTTCATATCTTGGCAAATACATGGTTCTTTCGCGATTAAATTACCAGTGCTGATTATTTGTTTACTTCTTGGTTTTTCCTTGTTTCTTTTTCCTTCCCTTTCCCTGCTTTTTCTTATTTATCCTTACCTGGATTATACTATTTTTTATTATTTTTTTTTTCCTTATACCTTTGGTCTGTTGGATTTGGTCATGGAGCGGAACTGCCATCCACTATGAGTAAATCGACGATTTCTATTGGTGGCCAGGCTGGTATCAACTCTTTGGGGGAACGTTTAATTAAATTATAAAATAATCCTTTAGATATTGAAAATATAATTAACAATTCAATTGGAAGTAGAAATCTCAAGAATATTGATTCTAATTCGGCTAATAAAAGTAAATATGTTTCGCATTTAAATGGTCCTGCCTCCTCTAAACGTGATGATGTCTTCTCTGTGCTTTATCTTAACATACAGGGACTTTGCTCGTCTTTTGATGAGCAGAAACGGATCGTCAGTGGCGGAACTCCTGATGTTATAGGATTATGTGAAACTTTCCTAGATTCAAAAAAGGATATCCTTTTAGATATTCCGGGATATAGGATGGAGAGGCTGAATAGGAAACAGATGGTGAGAGGTGGTCTTGTCCTTTATATTGCTGATCGTCTTACATATAATGTCCGAAGTGATTTGAGGAGAAATGAGGAAGGAATCTTTGAATCCCTTTGTATTGAGATTAAATCAATGCGTAAGTATTTAGCTGTGGGTTTGGTTTATAGGTCCCCCAGTGGATCTATTCCTTCGTTTTTAAAAATTCTGGAAGAAGTTTCGGACTCAGTCCAAAAACATCCCAATGAACTATTCCTTATGGGTGATTTTAACCTCAACCTGCTGGATAAAATTCTGCTTCAGCTATTGATTTTTTGTCGATGATGCTCTCTTCGGGAACTCTGCCTTCAGTTTGTATACAAACCCGAGTTACTGACACGCATGCGTCTCTTATCGATAATATTTTTTCATCACTATATGTCTTAGATAATTTGGTGCTGGTTAGTGATATTTCTGATCCATTTCCCGCTATTTCTCAATGTAAGAGTGATGATCAAGCACAGCGTATAGCATCACCATCTACTCTCCCATTTTTCCGTTTAGGTGATACTGAGCTAAGTCTGCTTAATTCTCGTCTGGCTGATCTACAATGGGACAGTTTGGTTTCTGATTCAGATTTCAACCGCTCTTTTGATTCCTTTTATGATTTAGTGAAAGAAGGAATCCTGGAAATTTGCAATCAGGGTCCAGCGCCCCATACTTCGAAAAGGATAGCACCACTGAATCCATGGATGAGTTCAGGTCTCCATAAAAGCTGGGAAAGTAAAAATTATTTGTGTAAGCTTTACCAAGCTTCATCAGCTGTAGCTCATCATGAACGTTTCAAGACCTATAGGAGTATTTTTGATTCTCTCTGTCGGAAGGCAAAGTCTCAGTATTATAATAGGAAATTTTCTGAATGTGGGAAGGGTGTTAGGAAGACATGGTATTTAATTAATTCAGTTCTTAGACCTACTCCTCCTCTGCCTTCTGTTCCATCAATGTTGATACTCGATGGTAAAACCGTTCAAGGAGATGCAGATGTTCAGCCAGAGCTTACCTCTTATTTTGCTAATATAGTAAAGGCAACTGTTTCCTCTGCAAGCTCTGCAACTTCAGGTTGCAATTTCAGAGCCTTTCTTGGCACCTCATGTTTACAGTCGATGGTCTTGAATTCTGTTACTGAATTTGAGGTAGCTCGTATCGTGAATGCTCTTAAATGATCACCCTCTTCAGGACCATACAAAATTCCTACAAGGGTTATCCGTGCCATTCTGCCAGCTATTCTGTCACCATTGACCAAGCTTGTCAATGTGTCTTTCGAAAAAGGAATTTTCCCTGAATCTCTCAAGCGAGCTAAGGTTTTTGTGCTGTATAAAAGTGGTTCTCGGAGTGACCCTGCTAATTATAGGCCAATTTCTCTCCTATCTGTTTTCAGAAAAAAATTTGAGAAGGCTATGCTATCCAGGCTTCTTAGTTTTCTGGATGCAAAAGAATTTTTGGATGATTTCCAGTTTGGATTCCGAGCGAGTCACTCTACGGAGCATGCTTGTGCAGCTTTCTCGAATTTCATTCATTCGGCAATAGATTCTGGTCATATCACGGCAGCTTTATTTTTGGATGTTCGTAAAGCTTTTGATTCCTTGAATCATCGGATTCGTCTTTGGAAACTATCGCATATTGGTATAAGATCAAACGCTTTTTCTTGGTTTGATTAATATCTTTCTGGTAGGCTTATTTCAATTGATCCGCTTTTCCGGAGCCCTTCTGAAGTATATTATGGCTTCCTTCAGGGATCTGTTCCTGGTCCCATTTTATTTTTGATTTATATTAATGATCTGATTTCGGCTGTAAAAAACAACAGGCCTCTGGCATGTTGCAAGCTGTGTCAGTCTGACGCTCGGTCGTGTTCCAATACTACTTCTAACGAAGATTTTCTTGTTGCTTTTGCTGATGATACCACTCTTGAGACCATTGGGAGGACGGAATGTGATATCAAGTCTAATCTTGTGGCATTATTCGAGAGAGTTATTTCATGGTTTAATGCGAATTACTTGGTCTTGAACGTTGATAAGTCACATTTCCTTATTTTTTCTCGAATTGATATAGCTTTTGCTCAGCTTAACACACCTTCAGATGTCACAAGGTTCCTTGTGTAGACCAGAGAATCGAGTGGTCTGGTTTCTTGGAATCCTGCTTGATGAGAATCTTTCCTTCAGTAACCATGTAGCCATGATTAGGGTTAAGGTCTCACGTAGTTTGGGTATCATTCGAAAACTTTGACACACATTTCCTGGATCTATTCAGAAACTTCTTTTTTCTGTCTTGTCTAGTCATATGTTTCTTATTGCCCCATTGTATGGATGTCTACTTTTCCGTCTCCGCTGCGGTCACTTTCTGTCATGTATAATAAAGCACAACGTCTGGTTATGAACACCAACCATTCTTCACCAATACCGCTCTGGAGTCTACGGTCTGTTTACATTATTTCTTGTGTTTTTTTCTTTCATCAGCTTCACGGGAATCTTCCAAAATCTCTTCGGAAAACTCCTATGTTTATTTCTGATTCAGCTCCATATAGCCTTCGTTCTTCGAATAATATCTACATTCCGCCTACCCCTACTATTCGATCAGACTTCAATCCCTCATTGCTTGTCAACAGGTCTGGAATTCACTACCTTCTTCAGTACAGAGATGCCATTCATTTGGAACTTTTAAAAGGATTCTTAAGGATCATTTAATAAAGAATCAAACAGAATAGCTTTTTTTTCCTCTGAGGAGTTGTTGTACCCTGAGTGTTGTTCATGGTGTATGGTTGTCTTCTCTGCGCTTTGACTCCCAGGCCTCGGGTATGTTTTCTATGTTCAGGTATGTTCTATTATTCTTCCTTTTTTTCTTTTTTTTTGTGGTTGTTGCTTATATTGTATACCACTTATATATATTGTTTATATTGTAGTTGTTATTTGTATTTTTTGTATCCCCTTGTATCCCTGGCCATGGAGCCCTTCGAGGGGAATAAGTGTATTGTAATTCCATTTTGAATTGTATTTGGTATTGTATTGTATTGAATAATAATAATAATTGTATATTTTGGTGTACACTTCCAGACTAAACAGCCAAACTTGAAGCCCATCAACACATTTGTTTAATATGCTGGAATACGCCTTCGAGTTGAAAAAAACTTCTTTTTTCGACCTTTTCTCATTTTCCCTCTCTGTTCATTAGAAATAACGCTAAGGAAAGATATAAACTTATTTTAAACTTCAGTTAAATTAGGTAAGAAGAATTTTATTTAATAAGAACCTTATAAAATTGAAGAAATCTATGTCCGGGGGAACTACTTACTGAAAAAAGGCTCCAACAGGTTTATCTATGAAAATCAATTCGTTTTCTATTAAGCCCCTGGTCTCGCTTCCCTCCCTGCGGCTAATCTCTCCCTTGGTAACCATAATTGGTAGTTGTAACTTGAATCGATCTTTGGTCTGAGATAAAAAGAAATTTTATTGAAGCTGGCCAATAAAATGCCTTTGCTGAATTTGATAGGTTTTTCCTAGCTCCCTTTTCCAAGGCGCAATTTGAGACTCCTCGCTAGCAATCATCATAACAATAACAAAGGTGACATCAGTTATATAAATTCCAACATATTAGATTCAGTGTTATACACTTTAATAGCTTTTGAAGGCGTAAAACTAATGGAAAAGTATCAGACCAAAAGAATATCGTTGACAAATTCAATGTGTCCCCCTTCTGTGCTGCTTCCTTTTTCCTCGAGATATCCATTACTTGTTGCTAAGAATAAGCTAAAGTACAATTGGAAAATGTAAAATTTGTCGTATAAGAATGAATTTAAACGTATTAGTATATACTAAAGAGCATAACCTAGCCAACCTAGCGAAAGATACATATTATATAGCAGTCTAGTTTGAGTATCTAGATTCTTGATTTTCTAAGTGAGGGTGCCATCTGTTAATCCTGAATTGAATTTCTGTAATCCAAGCATGAATTATGGAAAGTTGGTTTATTTGTTGGTGTTGGTGTCTGACCCTCTCATTGTGTTTTCAAATGAAAACATCGAACCAATGAACAATTTTGGAGCACTCCAAATTTACAAGTATCACGTAATATTCTTCTTTTGAAGTATTTCTTCCAACAAAGTATGTTCATTGCATTTAACCTGGCAATTCCAGATATGAAGTTATGAGCAGCCTATAAACGTCTTCTCTGATAAATTTATTTTTAATGACTTTGCTGACTAGACAGTTTTAGTCTGGAAACCTTCTTAGGAGAATTTTGGCCGTATCTTTGGACCATTTATTACTTTTTTTTTAAGATTTGCTATTCTATGCTAGCATTCAGGTTTGTGAAGCACTTCAATTATTTAAACTAAAAACTATTAATTATGTAAACAATGAAGGTACCTAGGTAATATTAAAGTATATAGTTCAATATGGAACTCATTACTTAAACAACTTGGTTTTTTAACCTCTCCATTACAAATAAATTACAGAGTGTTTCAGGCTTTTATGTTTCACTTTTCAAACAAGAGTTTTAGTAAAATAAAAATGAAGATTTAAAATTTCAAAACTGAAGCTATTGAGAGGACAAAATTGAAAAAATACTACATCAAGTCATTTTTAATAAAACAATAAATTTTCCGATAAAACAGCTACTTTCGGTTCCCTAAGCGTTAATTGGGGCTGCTGACGAAGAAACTCATCGAACAACTGGAAAACCTGGATAAAAGTTGAAGTTTGTAATAAAAAATGTGGGATAAACATAATTGGGGGCTCGGTATATTCTTCATTGGAATTGAAAATTTAAATATGATAGTCCATGATTGTGATAATAAAAATAGCCCGATTAAATATTAAGATAGTAATGGCATATGTTGATTTGTTTATTTTGCTTTGACACAACAGCATTGTACTCCAGAAGTCACCGTAAGCCTTAAACAATTGAAAAGTTGCTGGTCCTTCCAATGGGTTATTCGGTGAAATCATGCGAGAGATAGGTTTCAAAAACAACTTGAAAATGATGTGGGAAGGCTAGTTTTGTTATGTGATTTAAAACAAGCAAAATTGCATATATGGTGGAATTTTGTCCCAATTCTTTAAGAATGACCCCTGAATCACAAAGGCCGTAGAATAAATAGTTAAAATTACTAAAAATACTTTAGCGTAGAGAGAAAGGTATTGTGGAGGAGACGAACCCCTTATATAAGTAATATCTTCTGTTTGTTTTAAGTTTTAATGCTACTCATTACTTCCACTTGATTTTTTTTTGTTTATTTATTTTCTAATTGTTTTTTTTTAATAATGCTAGAAAATCCTTCGCCCCCTTCTTGGAAATTCTCTTCCCTCACGATAAATTCATATATGGAGAGATCCTCCCACATAAACCCCAACCCATCCCCACCCCAACGCGAAGAGGTCCCCCTGAATACGTCAAAACACTTCATAATAACTATTACTATATGTGAACAGTGGTCAAAGTTTGTAACTTGCAGCCCCTCTCCTGGGGAGTGTGGGGGATGAAGTCTTTCCCAAAGACATAGTTATTAGGTTTTCGACTAAGCTGAACAGAATGGCTATCTCAACATTTTTATCCGGTGAATTTGGGGGAAAAATATGCGTGGGAGGGGGCCTAGTTACCCTCCAATATTTTTGGTTACTTAAAAAAGGGCATTAGAAATTTCAATTTCCGTTAGAATGAGCCCTCTCGCGACATTATAGGACCGCTGGGTCGATACGATCACCCTAGGAAAAAAAACAAAAACAACAAATAAACACGCATCCGTGATCTGTCTTCTGGAAAAAAATACAAAATTCCACATTTTTGTGTATAGGAACTTCAAACTTCTATATTAGGGTTCTCTGATACACTGAATCTGATTGGGTGATTTTCGTTAAGATTCTATGATTTTAAGGGGGTGTTTCCCCCTATTTTCTAAAATAAGGCATTTTTTCTCAGGTTCGTAATTGTTGATGAGTAAGACTAAAATTGATGAAACTTATATATTTAAAATAAACATTAAAATTCAATTCTTTTGATGTAACCATTGGTATCAAAATTCCGTTTTTTAGAGTTTTGGTTACTATTGAGCCGGGTCACTCCTTACTACAGTTCGTTACCACCAACTGTTTGATATAGCTTATATACATATATATATATATATATATATATATATATATATATATATATATATATATATATATATATATATATATATATATTTATTATATATATATATATATATTATATTTATTAAATATATATATATTATATATAATTTATATATATATATTATATATATTATATATATATTATATATATATTATATATATATGTATATTATATATATATATATATATATATATATATATATATATATATATATATATATATATATATATATATATATATATATATATATATATATATATATATATGTCAGCCTCAGAATTAGTGCTACTACACGGCTCCTGGTCACAGCAGTTCAACTTTCATTTTTTGTCTCTACTCAAAGTTTCAAAGAGTATATTGTTTAACTGTTAACTGTTTAACCATGCTGAGAATAGTCTGGAATATTTGGGAGAAAGCTAGCTACAACGATGCTGGTGAGGAGGGAGGAAACAGCTGAGTTCTGTTAACCAGTGGGCAGTACAAAACGACATTCATCAAAGTAAGTTTAAATACCTAGGCCATTGCTTGGTTTCTCCATACTTGGCACCAAGTGAAACGTTACATCTGAAGGTTTGTAACAAAAAAATGTTTTCGACTATACTAATTCTTGTTTTAAAAATATGGCTTTGCTAGAAAAGATGACATTTCTATCATGCCTTGGCACCAATGGGGAAAACCCTTTTCCTCAATTCTAACGTGTCATATTACAGAAAATCTACTAGGAATCCTTTCCCTCTGTAATTAAGAAATAAGTGCAAGTTAATATTTGATCTCGCAGAAAAATGAGAGGATGGAAGGTATTTTCACCTATATGATGCAACGATCAAAGAAACAACACATCAAATCTTTAGTGGTTGACGGTCTCGACGAGACTCAATATATTTCATTACTAGTGTTATTGCATCTTCTTTTTCTGTTATTAACTTAGAGAACTTTTACCGCAAAACAGATTTTTCAAAGAAAAGCTAAGAGCTCCATTAATTCACGAAATGAGCAGAAATAGATTAAGTTAATTTTTCAAGTACCACAAATCAACATCAATAAATAAATAAAAACCAAAACGAACAGAGATTAAAATAAATAATCGACTCAAACTCAAAGCTAGTAAAAATTAACATGAGTAGGGCTGAAGACTCCCATGATTTCTCAAAAGCAGAACATAATTTGCACTTTACTAAAAAAAACAACAACAAATAAATGACTGGGGATTGTCAAACACTGATATTTATTCCATAAAGTTTTGATATTTTTACTTACTCAAGTAAAAAAAACCCGGAAAGATCTAAAATCTATTTTCGTTTCATTAAACTACAAATTACGTTCTGCTCTTCAGAAGACACGGGGGTTGTCAGCCCTGCTCATGTTAATTTTTGCTGGTTTTGAGTTTGACTTTGTTGTTTGTTGTAATATCTGTTGGTTTTGGGTTTCATTTATTTATGTTGAGTTTAATTTCGAATATTTTGATAATGGAAGCAGGAAATAAGCTTTTTTGGGTTTCGTAAAACACCTTCTGAGGTGAAAGGAAATTTGTTGTTGTTTTTGTTGATTTATTTGTGCCTCTTCCCTATACATCACGCCCTGGCAGTTGAAAGTGATGTCGAATGTTTTTTGTTTTTTTTTATTTGTTCAATAAACGATATTTAAACTGAAGTTCCAATTGTGGAGCGTTTTTCCTTCTGGGCTGTTTTTTTTTTTTTGGAAGAGGAGAGATGATTACCTTTCTAAGTTATTGAAGTCGTTTTATATTACTATTTTGTACGGCCTTATTCAGATATATCAAAACTTGTTATCATGATTATTGTTATTGTTCTGTAGCCTTAAAATCATCTGACTATGCCTTTATGAAAGCAACATGTTTCGTAGCGATAGTTTGGCATCTATCCAAGATGGCTTTAATATTAGCAACTAAAAGTAAAAACTTTTTCGAAAGATTTGTCGTTTTATTACCCATTGTTTAGCTGTTGAAATATTTCACTCAAACAAGTAAAACTTGGGAATCATCAAGGAAAACTTTAAATATCCTAGTATTTCCCTAATATCCTTTTTAATCTTGAAGAGAAGAAATTTACTGAGGAAACACTCGCGTTTTTTAGAACGTTTGCATTGCAACACAAACAATAAAAGTAAAAAGTATGAATGTCCAACTTACAAATACAAAACTAGTATGGTTTTGAGAAACAGGGTGAAAAGACTTTCTTTCAAGAAAAACAAGAAATAATTTATAGTAATTAATTTCTTCCTATATTAAAACTAATAGCACTGCTTTTTATAGAAACAATTAGGCTTCCAAAGCCCAGTGTCTTTGGGGGTTAAATCTCTAAGGAGCTTTAGACTATATGGTTTTTTCAAGTATTCTTAAGAAGCCTGGGTGGCCAAATTCAATTAATATACCCTTGAGCAATTATTCTTTACTAATACGCATAAGCAAAAAACTAAAAATCACGAATATTTTTTCCCAACATTATTAGTATGCTAAAATAAAAATTGCATTGTATCAATTTTTAGTTTATTCGTGAAATCAAGCGTGCCTAAGAACCCTGGTGTAGAGCTTTTAAGTTCTTACGTACAAAATTACAAATTTTGGATCTCTTTAAACGACTCGTAATAAAGAGTTTAAAATCTAAAGTTCCCTTATTAATAGACCTGAAATTATCTAAAAAAAATATTATAGTTGCTATTAAAAGAACCTGTTCTTTCAAACTGATTCCAAATATTCAAGATGAATGAATTTTGAATTGGCTCATCAACTTCCTGAGCATGAAAAGTTTGCATAATTCTAAAAAAATAAAAGCGAAAACCGCCCCCGGAAGGTGTGGTCTCGATAAAAATTTCAAGGAACAGAGAGTTTAAACTGTTATCCACAAAATAAGAAGTTCTGGACTTTTCTGCAAAGGAAGACTATGGATTATTGTTTTTTTTTCGCTTCTTTTCTCCAAAAAATCGTGGCTAAATCGTGCTGGAACAGTAGTCGTATGTAAGAGGTCTCCTTCTGAATGGAAATTTAAAGTTCTAGTGCACTTTCTCAGTAAAATCATTTCCTTCGAGTGTTCTTAAAGGTAATCTTCGGATACTTTTTATTTCCGATCCTAGCAACTTTTAATAAAACATAATAGTGTAGAACGGGAATCTGTGATAGATTCGCACAGATTCAGGGATTTAATACCATAGGTTGACTTCAGAAAGTTGATAAAATTGATAGCTTAGTTCTTTCAAGGACATATAAAAGTTGGGAAACTTTTATGCAACTGGTTAATCAGGTACTTGATTATTATTACCTTTTTTTTAATTAAAGCAACGAATCTTTTGGAAAACTTTTCTAAGCTATCAGTTGTAACTAAAAGGGCTGAAAAACTATTTTTATATGAAAATATGAAATTAGTAATATGAAAAAGATTTATGACTTTCTAATAAAGGTAATAAATTTTAATCAAATTTATTTGTGTCCTTCAAAAGTTTTGGAAAGTCATGAATAGTTCTTGAAACGTAATGCTTTTTTTGACGGCTGAAATGCGAGAAGCAGAATATTTTTCTGTAGATGCCCTCCAAAGTTAATTTCATAGCAAAATTTTGGGACCTGTAGAAACGGTGAGATCCATATCAATCTTTTTCTTTTTTTTCACTTGTTTTGTGTATGTCACCATGGCCCAATTGGGCTTTTCGTGTGAATAAATCTATCTATCTATCTATCTATCTATCTATCTATCTATCTATCTATCTATCTATATTCCATACATCTATTCCATACTTGTTAAACTAGTTATCCTGTTTGAGATCACAATGCTTTTGTACTTTATTCTCTAAGAATTTTAATTTAAACTATAAGATTTTCTATAAATGGGTAGAAAAATATTTATTTCTATAAAATTCTCTTCGGACCATGATAAAAATAAAGAAAAATAGTATTAAAGCTAGGCCTATTAGGTAGTTCCAAATCTATTAAGCTCCTTTCGCAGAAAAACAATGGTCATTCAGTTTTCTGCTGGAACGGTAAAAACGATAAATAATATTTTGGCTTTTGTGGAAAAAATTTGTTCGTTAGTTGTGTCAGCTAAAAAATAGCTCTGTTTTCATTTTCATTTTTGTGCAAAGAAAAAGTGATAGAATATTCTTTTACCTTTTCTTTTGATTGACGTTTAGGTTATTTTATCTTTCACTGAAAGGACATAGCAGACGTGATTCTCTTCATCCGCATCTTTCGATGGAATACTAAAAAAAGTTCTTCCGAGAAAATTGTTACCTTTCTGAAAAGCTTTCTCAAGGCCTTTTTAGTGATTCATTGATTTATTATTGAGGAACACTTTCAGACCGGTCGATCTGTTTACTCTTTTCTTACCTTTTCTTTCGTTCAAAAAACGAGTTTCACACAATTTACAACTTTATTTGACGATATAGATGATATACATTGTTTGATCCTCTATTATATACAGACCGTTGACCCAATCATCACACGACACAATCCATTTATATCTTAGTGAGATATAAAGCGCTGTTTAAGTAACGAGCGATGTTGGCGCAATTATTTATTTACTTTTTGGCTTATTAATTACTTTCATTAGAAACAAGGGCACTTAATATAGAAGGGGCTAGTGTTAAGGAGAAACTTCGAAAAGGGCTTATTCGATTACAAATTGAGAGGGTTAGTGCTCTTTTTAATAGTCGAAATTGATTGAATGCCCTGGAGGTACATAAGGTTCTTATAGAAAGGGTGGTCGTCTAAACATCGGAGGGGCTCATTGGATTGGTAATCAGAAGCTCTAGTGCCATCTTTAAGAGTCAAAGTGATCAGAGGGCAGCTCCCCCCCAACCCACACGTACACTTTGCATTGCGATTTTATTCAAAATAGTCCAAAGATCATATAACAAGGCTTTTGGCGTTGGAAAAAAATCGAGAGCCTGGGGGCAAGGGCTGTAAGTTACCCGGGGTCATTTGAGGTTTTTGTGGAAGATATGGCTATAGAAACTTTGGAGGAGGCTCATTTGGTTGAAAATTGGAAGTTATAGTTCCCTTTCAAGAGTCAAAAGTGACAGAGGGTAAATAGCCCCCCCACTGACTAGCCCTCTTTTTACCATACGCAGTTGTGATATAGCCATTTTGTTTAAAATAGTCCAAGGAATAATAATGCCTCAAAGATTGACACAACCTTCAAGAGTCTTGGGCAAGGGTTGTAAGCTATGCCCCGGGGGCAAAAAAGGTTTCATGGAATGGGTTGTGATATAAACTTAAGATGAGGCTCATTGATTTGAAATTGGTATTTATAGTGCCCCTTTTAAGAGTCAAAAGTTACTTGAGAGCAACCAGCCCCCCACGCCCATATTTTCCCCCAAATACATTCGATCAAGATACTGAGATAGAAATTTTATTCAGCATAGTTGAAGGGTCTGAAAATTATGTTTTTGAGGATGAAAACCCCCCACAGACTTCAAGTCAAGGGCTATAAGTTATTACCTGGAGGCATATAAAGTCTTTATAGGAAGGGTGGTCGTATATACTTCGGAAGAGCTTATTGGATTGGTAATCAGAAGTTCTAGCGCCCTTTTTAAGAGTCAAAGCGATCAGGGGGATCTACCCCCCCACGCGTCGTGTTTTCCCAAAAGTCGTACAATAGAGATTTTGAGATAGGTATTTTATTCAAAATATTCCAAAGATCATATAACAAGGCTTTTGGGGTTGATACAAGCCATCAAAGCCTGGGGGTAAGAGTTGTATGCTATGCCCCGGGGACATTTACAATTTTTATTAAAGGGAAGGCTGTATAAACTTTAGAGGTGGCTTATTTGGTTGAAACTTGGAAGTTCTTGTTCCCTGTCAAGAGTCAAAAGTAATGAAGGATAAGTAGCCCCTCACCCCAACTACCCCTCTTTTGACCAAACACAGGTGATTGAAATTATGAGATAGCCATTTTGTTCAAAATAGTCCATAGAACTAACAATGCCTCCAGGATTGATACAACCCTCCAGAGCCCTGGGGCAGGAGCTGCAAGCTATGTCCTGGAGGCATATAGAGTTTTGTAGAATGGATGGTCGTATAAACCGCAGATGGAACTCATTTGATTTGAAATTGAAAGTTATAGTTCCCTTTTTAAGATTCAAAAGTGATTTGGGAGTAATCAGCTCCCCCCTCTCTCTTCCCCATGTCCATCATTTCCAAAATCAAATATCCCAAAAAGTTTCGCAGACATCTCGTTTCTCAGCATTGTTAAGTAAAAATGTGTTAAGTAATTTGTTCATTGTTTACATATGGTGTATGTTATTGAGAAAAGGTACCATTGTTTGACTTCTACTTTCCCAAAATAAAAAGTAGGTTAAAGTGAGTCTTTCAGAGAATTTTGAGCTAAATCAAAACATGTTATGTGTATATAGGCTATAAAAAGGGCATAACTAAGGAATAACTGATTGTATTAATTCGGAACTTTCAGGAAATAATAAGGGAGATGATCAATTGATCATAAAGGCAATATTTGCACGCTGCTACTACTACAACTGCCACTGCTTCTATTGCTACCACAACTACTACTGCCACTACTGCCTCTGCTATCACTTAAAACTACTACTTTTGTAGCCAGCACTACTAAGCTGTGGATACTGAAATAAACATCTAAGAAAACTTTGGGGGGAAAGTTGAACTAAATCAAAACATACTATACTGGCGTATCAGCAATATTTTTGGAACAACTTATTGTATCAAGAGCAAACTTCCAAGGCATCATAAAAGAGATGTTCAACTGACCAAAAGGCGAGATGTACATGCTACTACAGCTATTAATACTGCTGCTACTTCTGCTGCTACGACACTAATACAACACTAACACTGCAACTACTTTTCCCACTACCACCGCAATTACTGTGATACTAGTACTATTAAGCCTAAGTCTACGAAGGTATAATTTGGGAAAATAATGATGGCAAATTCGAAATAACAAAAGACACTATGATCATTTAAATTGTAAAAAGAGCATATCTTAAGAATCGATTTTCCTGTTAAGTTAGAACTCTCAGAGAATACTTAAAGGGGAAGTTCAATTGATCAAGAGGCAATATGTGAACACTACTACTAATACTACTACCACTGCTACATTTACTACTTCTAATACTACTATTACTATCGCTCCAACTACTGCTTCTGTTGCAACTACTGGTAAGGCCAAGAGCAATAAGATAAAAATTTCAAGAAGTATATGAATATACATGCGATCGAAGGACATATCAGCAATGTCACAGCAATGGCTAATTGTATTAAGTTGAGAACTAGTACTACTGCCGTGACTACTATTACGACTATACCTAAGGGTATGAAGGTGAAATTTTCCGAGAATTTTTCTGAAAATTCAGAAAAGGGAAGGTTGACTGAATCACAAGACACCATCCGTATGCATGTTGTAAAAAAGGACATATCAGCAATATCTTAGGAAACAGTTTTATGTGTGAAATTAAGAGTCACACGGCTTGTTGTGAGGGATGTCCAACTAGCGAAAAATACAATATTTCTATCTTAATACTGCAGATTCTACTCCTACAACTATTGCTACTGTTATTATTGCTACTACTACTACTACTACTACTACTACTGCTACTATTACTATCACTACTTGTGCTACTACTACTGCTTCTATAGCTAAGACTATTAAGGCAAACATTTTGGCAATATTACAACTGTATTGATGTAAATCGGAACACGCTACGCCCGCATAGGCTGTCAAGAGGGCGTATCAGCAATGCTTTAGGAACGGGTGATGGGATTAAGTAGAAACTTTCATTGTGTGTCAAGAGGATGTTCAAATCAAATCATTGTGTGTCAAAATCAAAGGTGCTAAGTGCATAATGCTACTAGTTCTACTATTACTACTACACAAGCTAAGCAATATCATAGGCAGCGCTGCTCTATTATAGCTAGTAAAATCATTGATATTCTAGAGGAGCTGATATGTTTGGAAATTAAAAATTCTAGTTCCCTTTTTAAAAGTCAAAGGTGATTGGACGGCAATCAGCCCTCCTCTTTAGTTCACAATCTTGTAAACACTCCCAGTGAAAATTTTAAGATAGCCATTTCGCTCAGCGTAGCTGAGAAGTCCAGTAACTATGTCTCTAGGGCTATTGGGTAGGTCAACCCTCATATTTATGCAATTTTCCGATTATGCTAAATGTTGCTTCTAAATTAAATCGAAACGGACTGTGTGTATACTGGTTGCACCTAAGACATTTGAGAAAAATCAAAAGAACGACTGAAGGTATTAAGTTCAAACTTTCGGGGCTACATCTGTTACTACTTCTGCTCTTAAAATTTAACTAAATCAAAAGAGCGTAAATGTATCAAACAGTTCGTGGTAACAAACTGTAGTAAGGAGCGACCCGGCTCAATAGTAAACAAAACTCTAAAAAACGGAATTTTGATGCTAAAATATACATCAAAAGAATCAGATTTTCCTGCTGATTTTAAATATATAAGTTTTATCAAATTTAGTCTTTGTCATCAAAAGTTAAGAGCCTGAAAAAATTTGCCTTATTTTAGAAAATATGGGAAAACACCCCCTAAAAGTCACAGAATCTCAAAGAAAATCACACCATCGCATTCGGCGTATGAGAGATCCCTATAGCAAAATTTTCAAGCTCCTATCTACAAAAATGTGGAATTTCGTATTTTTTGCCAGAAGACAAATCACGGGTGCGTGTTTATTTGTTTGTTTTTTTTCTTTTCCCCAGGGGTCATTGTATCGACCAGGTGGTCCTAGAATGTCACAAGAGGGCTCATTCTAACGGAAATGAAAAGTTCTAGTGCCCTTTTTAAGTGACCAAAAAAATTGGAGGGCACCTAGGCCCCCTCTCACGCTCATTTTTTTTCCAAAGTCAACAGATCGAAATTTTGAGATAGCCATTTTGTTCCGCATAGTCAAAAACCATAATAACTATGTCTTTGGGAAGGACTTACTCCCCCACAGTCTCTAGGGGAGGGGCTGCATGTTACAAACTTCGACCAGTGTTCACATATAATAATGGTTATTCGGAAGTGTACAGTCGTTTTCAGGGGATTTTATTTTGGTTCTGGGGGTGGGATTGAGGGGAGGGGGCTATGTGGGAGGATCTTTCATTGGAAAAATATGTCATGGGGGAACAGAAATTCAATGAAAAGGGCGCAGGATTTTCCAGAATTACTATAAAAAACCAATGAAAAATTAAACATGGAAAAGTTTTTCAATTGAAAGTAAAGAATAGCAATGAAACTTAAAACAAACAGAGATTATTACGCATATGAGGGGTTCTAAAAATACTTTAGCATAAAGAGCGAGGTATTTAGGAGGAGATAAATACCTCGCTCTTTATGCTATAGTATTTTTAGTAATTTCAACCATTTATTCTACGGCCTTTCTGATTCAGGGGTCATTCTTAAAGAATTGGGATAAAACTTACGATTTAGTGTAAAGAACGAGGTATTAACGAGGGTACAAACCCCCTCATATACATAATAAAAATTAAAGAATATAAAAGTTTGTTACGTAAGTTAATTCTTAAGTTACGTATATTTTTTACTAATAAAAAAATTCGTTAAAAATTAAAATTTATAGTTGCCCTTTTATGTAACCGAAAAATTGCATGGCAACTAGGCCTCCTTCCCCATCCCTTATTTCTCAAAATCGTCTGATCAAAACTAAGAGAAAGCCATTTAGCCAAAAAAGGAATTAATATGCAAATTTTATTTTAATAATTTATGTGTGGAGAGCCAAAATCAAACATGCATTAATTCAAAAACGTTCAGAAATTACATAAAAAAAACTAGTTTTTTTTAACTGAAAGTAATGAGCGACATTAAAACTTAAAACGAACAGAAATTACTCCGTATATGAAATGGGTTGTCCCCTCCGCAATCCCTCACTCTTTACGCTAAAGTTTGACTGTTTGCCACAATTCTGCTTTTTAAAACAATTAAAAGCTTTAGCGTAAAGAGCGAGGGATTGCGGAGGGGACAACCCATTTCATATACGGAGTAATTTCTGTTCGTTTTAAGTTTTAATGTCGCTCCTTACTTTCAGTTAAAAAAAAATAGTTTTTTTATGTAATCTATGTTAGAAAGAACTTTTTGGGACTGGTTTTAAGTTTTATTTCCCAGGTCAACTAGAGCAAGTATAAAACTAAATTAAACAGTACTGTTTGTGTCAAGATTTTCAAAAGAGTATATGCTATTAAAAATTGTTGAAGAAGTTTCACCAGCATACAAATAGCAGGCCAAACTATAAATTATTAAAGAAAAAACCAAAAGATTTAAAAATTTATTTTCTTTTTCCCTGAAAAAGAGTGTGTCAGTATAATGCAAGTGGAATTTAGTTGAATTTTTTTTCCACAAAGTGAGTTTTTCAAAGAAAAGTAAAGAATTCCATTAAACCAAAAATGAGCAAAAATAGAATCAAATAATTTATCCAGCGTAGAACTACCACAAATCAGCATCAATAAATAAATGAAACCCAAACGAACAAAAATTACAATAAATAACCAAGTCAGACTCAAAATGAGCAGAAATTAACTTCAGTAGGGCTGACAACCCCTATGCCTTCTCAAGCCCAGAATATAATTTGCACTTTACTGAAAAAATACAAATGAATGTTCATTTTCAGTTTAATATACATATGCTGATATTTTTCCTTAAAATCGTGTTTCAACACCCCAAACGTGAATGAATGTCTTGCTGAAAGTGCTTACGCTCCTGTCTTTCAAACACGAAATAAAAAAAGTTAACCTTGAGCCTGCTCTTCAGTATGATATGTTTAAATGTCACACATTGCGCAACTCAAAAAGATACTACCGCATAGTTCATTCTTCATAATGATTAAGGCCGTGATTAAGTGAACTGATGGAACTCGAAAATCCCATGTTAAATTGAAAATTTATATTTAAAAAGTACTCAAGTATTCATTTGCGGAAGATGCCGCTTTTAATATCAGGCCATAGCTTCTTGAAGATGCTACAAAATGTTTGAAAGGATTTTGCTCTATTTTCTCTAATTGCTTAGAAATCTTAGAAAATGTCTAGGTCTTTTTCACAAGTGTACTCTATGAAGGATATTGCTTTTGGAACAAAATTGGTACTATCGTGAGCAGAAGACAATAGCCTGTAAGATGATTGGAACCATTTTTCGATGTATTTTCCTGTTTTCTAACAGTCCCATAGAATATTTTCAGCTACCTGAAATTTTTACAAGTCGGTTGCCAGAAAGAATCGTTTCAGATCGCCGATAATACCCCCTAGAGACCAAAATGACAAGCAGGTATAATCAGCTGCTTGTTAATAGTGTGAAATTTTCATAAATTATTTCAATGCAATGAAGAAACCTAGAAATGAGAAATAGTCAGGAGCCTTCAGTAAAGTTGTGCACACAAAGCCGAAATCATGGGGAAAATTAAACCAAAGCGAGGTATGCAACTGCGAAACTGCGAAAAATTTGGGGATAGGCGAGTGGATAAAGAACCGAAAAGAGGCTAAGGCGGACTGTTGTATGGAAGTTGGAAAGAATGGACTGACATTGTACCAAGTACAATGTCAGCTTGAATGTGCTCAGCTAGATACTTGCTTTTTCATGATTTTTACCCAGAAAGACTTCTACATTGAAAAGATAGACCGCGATCCAGGCTTTTGGACCGAAAAGATTTTTCCCAAGCTGAAAGGATTCTTCATGGATGCTTTGATCCCACAGCTTGTTGATCCCAGAGTTCCACAGGGGCTTCCAATACGAGAGCCGTACTTATAAGATTAATCGTCTAGTACCAGTAACAGGAAAATTCATTTTCCTTACATTCTATCCTTCTTTGTATTTAAATACTTAACTGTATTGTCATTTGAAATAAAATACCTTTGTTTATATTGCTTGTCCTCCAACTTTATCAAACAGTTCGTAGTAACGAACTGTAGCAAAGAGCAACCCGGCTCAATAGTAACCGAAACTCTAAAAATGGAATTTTGATAGCTACATCAAAAGAATCGCATTTTAATGCTGGTTTTAAATATATAAGCTTCATCACGATTAGTCTTACCCATCAAAAGTTACGAGCCTGAGAAAATTTCCTTTATTTTAGAAAATAGGGGGAAACAATCCCTAAAAGTCATAGAACCCTACTGTAGAAGTTTCAAGCTCCTATCTGCAAAAATGTGGAATTTTGTATTTTTTGTCAGAAGGCAGATCACAGATGCGTGTTTATTTGTTTGTTTTTTTTTTTCAGGGGTGATCGTATCGACCCAGTGGTCCTAGAATGTTGCAAAAGGGCTCATTCTAACGGAAATGAAAAGTTCTAGTGCCCTTTTTAAGTGACCAAAAAAATCAAAGGGCACCTAGGCCCCCGTCCCACGCTAATTATTTTCCCAAAGTAACCGGATCAAAATTCTGAGACAGCCATTTGATTCAGTGTAGTCGAAAATTCTTATAACTATGTCTTTTGGGACAACTTACTCCCCCACAGTCCCCGTGGGAGGGGCTACAAGTTACAAACACTGACCAGTGCTTACATACAGTAATGATTACATACAGGAATGATGATACAGGCGTTTTCATTTGGTTGGGGGCAGGGGTTGAGAAGAGAGGGATATGCTGGGGGATCTTTTCATGGAGGAAGAAAATTTCCATGAAGGGAGCGCAGGATTCTACGGCTTTTGTGATTCGGGGGTCATTCTTAAGAAATCCGGACAACATTTAAGCTTTAGCCTGAAGAGCGAGGTACTGACGAGGGGGTGAACCCCCCTCATATATGTAATAAAAATATAAGAATACAGAAGTTTCTTACGTAAGCTAATTTGTAAGTTACGTATGTCTTTAACTAATAAAATTTATTTTTACTAATAATTTTACTAATAAAAAAATTCGTAAAAAATTAAAAGTTCTTTAGGTAAAAAAAGAACTTTTTACCTAAAAAGAAATAAAAGTTCTTTTAGGTAACCAAATAATCGGAGGGCAACTAGACCTCCTTCCCCGCTCCTTTTTTTCTCAAAATCGTTCGATCAAAACTATGAGAAAGCCATTTAGCCAAAAAAAACAAATATGCAAATTTCGTTTTAATTATTCATCTGCGGAGAGCATAAATCGAAACATGCATTGATTAAAAAACGTTAAGAAATTAAATTAAATAAAAACAAGCGTTTTTAACTTAAAGCAAGGATTGACATTAAAACATGAAACGCACAGAAATTACTTCATATGAAAGGGGCTGCTTCCTCATCAACGCCCCGCTCTTCACGCTAAACTCTGACTCTTTGTCTTAACTCTATTTTTTTAAACAGTAAAAAACTTCAGCGTAAAGAGCGGGGCGTTCACGAGGAAGCAGTCCCTTTCATATACGAAGTAATTTCTATTCGTTTTAAGTTTTAATGTCACTCCTTACTTTCAGTAATTTTTTTTTAATTTAATTTGTAAGAAAACTTTGGTTTTCTAAGAATCCTCGAAGAAAGCTTTCAACTAAGTTCGGTGTTTACTTTCGAATTAATCAACTGAGGTATTTTAAATAGCCTATCCCTAGGAAAAAAGTGGAAACAACAATAAATTTTGAAATGCACTCTATGCATGCCGTCACAGTTTCATATACATGGGCATTTTGTACTTGAGAATGATAGTGCTCTTTTGCTCATTTTCTCTTCTCTCTTGGTCGGTAACCAAGCTTTGCAAGACGCAGCCAAATATATTACTGTTTCTCGGCTGAAGCATCTTACCAAAGGAAGCTGTCTATCAAAACCTTTGACAAGACTTGATAATTGGTGCTATCTGAAGTTTCGACAATCGACGATCTCTAGAGAATTAAAAGACAGAAGGCTAACCTTACTTCAATTTTGAAGCTCGATGTCTTCAAGTTCACTTAATCACGGCGTTAAATAACAAAAAAATAGTTTTTTTTTAACTGAAAGTAAGGAGCGACATTAAAACTTAAAACGAACAGAAATTACTCTGTATATGAAAGGGGCTTTTCCTCCTCAACGCCCCGCTCTTTACGCTAAAGTTTGACTCTTTCTCTTAACTCTACATTTTAAAACAGTAAAAAAAACTTTAGCGTAAAGAGTGGGGCGTTGAGGAGAAAAATCCCCTTTCACATACGGAGTAATTTCTGTTTGTTTTAAGTTTTAATGTCAATCCTTACTTTCAGTTAAAAAAAAACTTGTTTTTTTATTTAATTACTGAACGTTTTTGAATTAATGCATGTTTGATGGTGGCTCTCCGCACATAAATTATTAAAATGAAATTTGCATATTAATTTTTTTTTTGGCTAAATGGCTTTCTCTTAGTTTTGATCAGACGATTTTGAGAAATAAGGGGTGGGGAAGGAGGCCTAGTTGCCCTCCAATTTTTCGGTTACTTAAAAAGGAAACTAGAACTTTTAATTTTTAACGAACGTTTTTATTAGTAAGAAATATACGTAACTTAAGAATTAACTTACGCAACAAACTTTAATATTCTTATATTTTTATTATGTATATGAGGGGTTTTTCCCCTCGTTAAAACCTTGCTCTTTACACTAAATCGTAAATTTTGTCCCAATTCTTTAAGAATGATCCCTGAATCAGAAAGGCCGTAGAATAAATAGTTGAAATTACTAAAAATACTTTAGCATAAAGAGCGAGGTATTTATCTCCTCCTAAATACCTCGCTATTTATGCTAAAGTATTTTAGAACACCTCATATGCGTAATAATCTCTGTTCGTTTTAAGTTTTAATGCTACTCCTAACTTGTTCATGTTTATTTTTTCATTTTTTTTTATAGTAATGCTAGAAAACCCCACACCCTTTTCATTGAATTTCTCTTCCCCCATGACATATTCCTCCAAGGAAGGACCCTCCCATTAATCCCCTCCACTCAACCCCACCCCCAAACCAAAAAAATCCCCCTGAAAACGTCTGTACATTTCCCAATAACCATTAGTCTATGTAAACACTGGTCAAAGTTTGTAGCTTGCAGCCCCTTCCTCAGGGGCTGTGGGGGAGTAATTCATCCCCAAAGACATATTTATTATGGTTTTCGACTATGCAGAACAAAATGGCTATCTCAAAATTTTGATCCGTTGACTTTGGGAAAAAATGAGTGTGGGTGGGGTCCTAGGTGCCCTCCATTTTTTTGGTCACTTATAAAGGGTACTAGAACTTTGCATTTCCGTTAGAATGAACCCTCTTGTGACATTCTAGGACCAATTGATCGGTACTATGACCCCTGGGAATAAAACAAATAAACACGCACCCGCGATCTGTCTTCTGGCAAAAAATACGGAATTCCACATTTTTGTAGATAGGAGCTTGAAATTTTTGCTATTGGGTTCTCTAATACGCTGAATGCGATGGTGTGAATGCGATGGAATGCGATTTTCGTGAATATCCTATGAGGTTTAGGGGGTGTTTCCCCCTATTTTCCAAAATAAGGCAAATTTTCTCAGGCTCGTAATTTTTGATGACAAAGACTAAATTTGATGAAACTTATATTTATATATTTAAAATCAGCGTAAAAATTTGATTCTTTTGATGTATCTTTTAGCATCAAAATTCCGTTTTTTAGAGTTTCGTTTACTATTGAGCCGGGTCGCTCCTTACTACAGTTCTTTACCACGAACTGTTTTATAATCCTAACACAACTGCAAAACTGCAATACAAATGCATGGTTCAAGCAGTTTTACGGTAACAAACTTTACGTAAAGAACAAGGTGCAAATAGTAGGCCTAGTCAAAACTCTAGAAAAATGTATCTTGGTACCAGTACATGTATACTTAGAAATTAGATTCGCATTTTCATACCTACTGTAGAGATTTCATCAATTTTAAAGTTACTTATCGAAATTCATTAGCGTGAAAAAATTGTTTAATTTTAGAAAAATGGGAACTCTCTTCTTAACAGGAGTGATTTTAGCCCACTGTCCGAGATTTGAATCCCCTATGCACAAAAACTCCAAATTTTATACTTTTTCCGGGAAAGACGGCTACGGTTATTTGTTTATTTGTTTAATTTTTTCCAGGGGCGATTGTTTTGAACAGAAGTCCAATAATATTGAAAATATTAAACTCATTTGAACGGAAACTGAAAATTTTGATGCCCTTTTAAATAGCGAAGGAGATGGCAACACAACAAACTGTCCTTTCGTGGCACAAAAGCACCCTATTAGCCCAAAAGGGGCCCAAATGCTGCTGAACAAGAGTTCTGATGTAGCTCATAAACTTAAAATAACAGTAGTTCAAGTTCAAGTCCACCCGCTGGTACATTTGTCAGTAGTTCAAGTTCAAGTCCACCCGCTGGTACATTTGTTCCCCAAAGTATAGTTAAAACATGGCCAGATATAACAAAATAAATGGTTGGTATGTATTATTACTTAAGGCATCAATTGACAGAGTTGAGACACTTGAGACCCCTTACGTTAATAAACAGTGTCTATTATGTGGCCCCAATCACGCATGGCAATCCTGGCCGAAGGTAGGGAAACGAGAAATTGCTAATAGCGGAGGAAAAATACGGTTTGACCTCGGGGAAATTGCAACAGAATTTTTTTTTACACCAAAATGTTCAGAAAAATCAGCTTAATCACACAAAAAAAATCCCCCCGAATCCCCCTTGCACAATTACCTAAAACCCCCCTTGAAGGGGGGTAAATCGAAATTTCTATTTGGACCTATATTTGGGTTTAAGTGGTCGTTTTCTATCAAATCAATTATGAAGATTCCGAATCCAACGTCAGAAATCAAGTGTTCCCTACCCCAGTAGCAACTTTCACCTTCACGGAACGAGGGGGGGGGGGTTAAAGTACGCAGGTCATTATTTGCTGGATTCCTACGGCTGAAGGATCATTTTATATCAAATAAAGTACCGTAATGCCAGATATGAGGTCAAAAAGTAGTTTTTTTTTTACTATTTACATTTTCACCTCTAAGGGGCCTGTAATATGAGGGGTTGCTAAGTATAACATCTTGAAAAACCACTACTTCAATCGAGATCAAGACTTCAGATCAATCAGTTATAAAAAGGAACGTTCTCAGGTAAATTAATCACAAGAACATTTTGATTTTAAAGCATAACCTAAAGCTAATTCTTCTTCCTACTCACCTTCGTTATCATCCTCATCCTAATTTGCTGCAGCGTTAGCATATAACACCCCTTTACACTCCCCACAGGCTAAGCTGCAGGGCAAACCGTTCCGACGGCAGCTGCATCTGAGCGAACGTGCCCGCTGGTGCACTGGTACCGCACCCATCTTCAGCAGGTTTTCCGGTGCTGGTGAAGCATCCGTCATTATGGGAAGATATATATTCCGTGACGAAGAGAGGCACCAGCCCCACTCTTCTGGCTTTAGCGAATCGGACGTATCTTGCCACTTCATTATTTGCAAACAACAACATTAAAAGTGGTACTTCGCGGCAGCCAAAGTCGGCGGAAGCCGCTCTGCCTGAATGAAAGCAATTGCACTTGCAACCCGCATTGTAAATGCTCGCACCCAAAGATCCTTCAGGGTCTTCTCATTGCTTTTCCCTTTGTAGATGCGGAGCAAGCTTTCTCTCCAGCTTCTGCGATCTCCTGGTGGTTGGATCCTGGTGTTATGAAGGTCTTGCAAGCATCTTTAAAAATCCCATCTTTAAGTGACAAGGAAACATCTGCTGGTTTCCCTACGCCGTGAAGTCTAGATGTTGTATCGCAGCCAGACATTGCGTGGCAAACGAGTAGATTTTCTGCTGCTTCGGTTCCTAGTTTGTTCTTGATCCTTTTTATGTCGTACACTCGTCGGTTATTTCCATATCAGTCTGTCTGCATAAAGATATCACATGTATCAAACTTGGCATGGTACAGCAGAAGGACTAATAGGTCGGTATCATTCCCAGTCAAAGTGGTCGACGCAGTTTCAGTGCAACTGACTGCAGTTTATACAACTAAGACATCGGCATAATCCTGAGTGTGTAGAACGTTGCATCCTGAGTTCACCAGCCTCTCAGCAAGTAGGATGATGAAGCATTGTTTGTTTTTGTGATTTCTCAGAAATTCTTCCTTACTTTTGACAATCTTCATGTTAGGACAGAATTGAATCGTTGGACACGACAAGCCTTTGGTTCTCTTCAGTTGTGTGCAGTTTTTCATCGTATGTGTATCAGTATAAGAGTCAAAACTACCACTGCCTGGCCGAAATGTCTTGTGACATAATCTACGTAAGATCCTGCCACCTCAGAGTATGTGGATCCTGGAGTCCACAGGATTTTCTGGACTAGCCAGCCACCGTCCAAGACTCTCTGGGAGGTTGGCAATGTCACTGGACCATAGAGCCCCTCAATCTTTATCTGTACATTTGTTAGAGAGGCTTTGTCGGCTCTCCTCATCACTTCTAACGAACTAAAGAGCGATGGTGGAAAGCTAAAGAGCTCAAATGACAAAACCTCGTTCAAGTCAGAACTACTGGTGCTAGCCACTGCGGCAAGACGTTGGAAGATTAGAGCTGGGTCGACCAGGACCATTTCGCTATCTTTCACCACGGATGACCTCTCAGCCATAGTTACAGCTTTCTCCTTTCTCCTGAAAACATATTTGTCAAGGTCTTTCGCTTCCATATCCTTCAGAATGGTTTCTCCCACATATTTGGCATCGTCTGCGTTTACAGATGATGAAGCGCGGACACCAGTAACCACGCTCAACAGCTGTGATTCCTGCCTAAAGGGTTCTAGGGGCTAAATGTATCGAACTATCGTTTCGATGTCCGCCAGATCTCTAGCTCTCCTCGAAGATATCGCTTCTGCGTGATTTTCAACAGTCAATTCCGTGAGGCCAGTCAGATTTTGCATGCGTTCGTTAACGAGAACCAAAGTTTTCCGCCACTCGTTTTCATACTTCTTATTAACGTCTCTTCGATCACCAAATCAAGAGAAAGTGCCGCCCAGTAGTTGTCAGTTCTTCGCATGAACAGGTACTCCTGTAACGTTGTGTACTGCTCTGCGTTGTCTTTCCTCTTCTGAAACAAGGAATGCACGAACATCCAAGTAGACTTCGTGTAAAGATTCCGTCCGGAAGCAGCAAAGTAAGGAAGCATTTCCAACAACGACTGCAGATAAAGCTCAAGGCTGCCACTTCGTTCAGCTCTCAGGTTCTTTCCCAGGATTCCAAGTAGGTCCAGATACTGAAACCAAAGACGGGCAGTTCTGGACTCAGATAATCGTTCTTTTGCACTTTGAACTATTTCATAGATAAGCTCTGCTGCTTCAGGAACTATTTCATAGATAAGCTCTGCTGCTTCCGACACCTGCGCTTCGTCGATGTTATTTCCTTCAAGGAGCGACTTGTAAGCCTGTTTTGCCTTTTCAAGGGGTTCTGGTAGCACGTCATTGCCATCAAACGCTCTGCTATCCAGTTCTGATGATAAAAGTTTCACATAAAGGGCTACCTCCAACAGACAATGGCCTCGCACAGCACGAGAGACAGCTTTGCCTTGTAACATGTTACGCACAGTGTTAGGCGCGTATACTTGACTTAGGATTTCCAAAAGTCCCGAGTCAGCCATAAGGAAGCCAATGGCACCTAGGAAACTCATGCGTGTATGAAATCCACCTAGGACAACAATAGCGTTTCTTAAAGCACTTGTGGCAGGCTCTGCATTAGCAATACACTTCGCCTTTCTGTAAAGCGGTTGATCAAAGGTAATGACTAGAGTTTTTAATGCTCGACTAGCGCGCTCGTTAGCATGCATAAGTGTAGAATAAACACAGGAGATGTTGCTTGGGTTGTGGTTAATCATTGGCAAAAAACGAGTATTCGACTTTACCGGATGAGGTAGCTTTTGGTGTATTGACCACATAAAGGCGGACCAGCTCATGCATGAGCTTTTGAAAAAGCCAGAGATGTGCCAGAGCGTTTCACCTTTCCATTCATTGTCATGAGTGTCACCACTATTTGTCAAGCAAACAAAAGTCCTTGGTTGCGATTTGGCGGGGTTTTGGTAGGTGTAGAATGGCACGGTGCCGATTGACTTCATCTCATCTCCACTTACTTCTTTCTTGGCACTGAAATCTCCGTTGCCGGCAACTCAGGTGTAGACACTTCAATAAGTCCCATTCCATGAAAGGTACTCATGCCGTCGATAGTAGCAATATCATGATCGACGTTGTCTCCTGCGTACTGGAAAAAATATGCTTTCTCTTCGGACTCTTCCAACAACGTTTGATTTACTGCTTCACATCTCTCAAATTATTTTACCTTTGAGTACGAAGAGCAGAAGACAAGACTGTGCAGTGTGTTAATTAAAAATTAGGATTAGAAATGGTGATGCAGCTGTGAAGCCAGTCCCATTTGTACAGGAGACATTAAACCACGTGGTCTGCATGTCTGCATTATAGCCTGTCCGATAGAAGATATTAGACCAGGCGTGTCGACCCCTATCGATGAAAGCAGTAGACAAAGAGATGGACACACGAAGTTCAAACACTTCTCTACTGACGATATCTCGTTAAGAAATTCGTAAGAATCCTTCCTTGTCGTGATGGATTTGATTTCACTTCTTATTATCTTTCCAACGACTTTGATGAGCTGATCCCTTTCTCTGTTTTCACATTCTACTTTTTCCTCTTGGTGAAATTCTTGTAATATCCTGTCTACCATATCTCTAAATGTTACGAGTGTCTCTTTCCCATTTGAATCGGACACAACCACTTGTTCGCCATACTCACTGACTAGCAAATCCTTGGCTTGACGAAAGCTGTAGGCCGAACTATCACAGTCAGTTTCAGAGAGAATATGAGCCATCTTTCTTAAAATGATCTACAGAGGTACAAGTTCTTCACTGTTGGCATAGTACCACAGCGCTTCTTCGAGAGCGGCTTTCCTTGCACTATCGCACGGTCTTCCCTTCCGTTTCTTTGGTGGAGGCACGTCACTCACTTCTTCTTGACCACGGAATTTTTTTGGAATCTCTTTTCCTGTCCTGAAGTTCACTGAGCATGTTTAATAATAAACGGCATCCTCTGCATGAAGGTCAGAAGTCTTTGAATTTTTCCGACCAAGCACTGTCATGGCCCACTGATCGTTCCTGTTCTTATACATTTCACTAATAGAGTAGTCAAAGCTTTGAGTTCGTACTGCATAAGCTTCAGAGAATTCACGACTTGTGATCTTGCATAATTTCACTGCTTGACCACAGAATAGGCAGTTCTTCGAAAAATCAAAGCGTGGAGCTGAAGATCTAGTCGGGGGGCTGTAACCGGTTCTTTCTGCTCAAGTTTCCTTTGAGCGTTCTTGTCTCTGTCGATCCGACGTCTGTCACAGAAGTTACGACGACACGCGGTACGAACTTCATTTCCAGTCGTCACAGCTATGCTATTACCTCTTTCTTTGCTTGCGTTATTCACGGCATCGGCTCCTTTCTCGGGCAAACTGGAGGGGGAGTCTGGAATGCTGGTTTGAAATTAGACAGTTCGAGACTCATATTCTAAGGCGCCATTCCTAGCTTGATAGGAAATGGTGAATTAACTGACAAATGATTAAAATTACTAGTTCATGTAGGTCAACTTTCACAGCCGACTTAGGTAATATGAGGTACTTGACCACGTAAAGCGAGTTTTCAACTTCATTTTCGAATTCACCGCCATTGATTCCAAAAAAAACGACCAAATAATGCAAAAACCTCTTAATTTCGAGTTTTGCCCCCCTCCACTCTTTAAGGGTAGAAATGGGCATTAGGGTGCGGAAAAAAGGAAAGTATAAATTCAGATTTGGAGTCAGCATACTTGATTTGATAGGAAACGACTATTTAAACTCAAAAATATTTATAAACACAAAAGTCAGGTTTATCCCCTCATTTTTCCCCTTCAAGGGCAAATTTGGGATACTTGTGCAAGGGGGATTCGGGGGATTTTTTTGTGTGATTAAACTGATTTTTCTGAACATTTTGGTGTAAAAATAAATCTGTTGCAATTTCCCCGAGGTTTGACCATTTTTTCCGTATCTTTCCTCTACTATAAGGGAGCCATGTATCTGTGCTACGCGGGATATTATCATGCATACAAAGAAAGTTTGTATTTTAAGTTCCGCATCAGCTATTAGGGAGGGGTCCTGTTGACCATTGGGTCTAGTGGGGGTCCTAAACCCTTAAAGAATTTTTTGGGGCCGAGAACTCATAACTTTCAGTAAGCGGCCCTTCAGATAAATGCGAAAGGGGAGGAGCAGGAATTTTCTCCTTTAAATTCCTTCCTTCTTATCAATGTTTTTAGATTAAGCCAGTAACACAGGCAGTGCAAGTAGATAGTTCCGCTATTTTTGAATACATAATTAAAATATGACAAAAAATGTTATATAGTTTCCGACATTCTCAGAAGAGAAAGGGGCGGGAGGCATTCCTCATAAAAAAAAAAAAAAAAACTTGCTCTGGCCACTTCTCTACACAAATGTGAACAGAATGGCTAGAAAATTTATTTTTGACCTTTCAGACCCTCAACAAGTTTTGGAAGGTGTATTTCTTCAGAGATGATTATCATTCTCGTAACAAAGTTATAACTTGAAAATAAAAATAGGGATGAGGGAAGAGAGATAGCAGCCTCCCTTAAATTCAAGAGTGTTGCGCCAAACAGTTTTTAGTAAAAAAAAACGTAAGTGAAGGATAAAAATTGCCAATTATCAAGGGGAGACCACCGGTTGTTCTTATGGAGTTGCACCTACGACCTAAAAAGTACCTATTTGGGGATAAATTTTCAAACATGATCATCTTTCTTGAGGAAAATGTAGAATTTTTATTTCGTTTTGTATATATTAGCTTTAGGGTCGTTAGACATTAGAAAATAAACATGCTGAAAACTATTGTGGAGTGAATTATGAAAATTATGCTGCATATTTAGAACCAGCACAAAAGTAGATTGTGTTGATGTATATATTGTAATGGAATTGAAGTGTAGCTCCTCACTTACAGTTAGCACAATGAACTGTTTGATCTAGAACTGTCTTAAACTTGAGGGGGCCTTACACTTCTCACATCTCAAATCCCTGCTGTTTACTTTCAGTTTGTAGTCTGATAACAGTAGTGTCCCTTACAATTTTACCAGGGAGTGGAGGATTAGAGACTAAAAAAAACTTTAGGGTTATCAGTTTCCCGCCTGTCTAGGGGCGTTACTAGAACAAATAGTTTTAGCAAAAAAAAAAAAAAAAAAAACGGATCGTATTTCATTTTATAAGAATCAGAAAAAAAATAATATTCTACCTCCCAATACACAATCTGAAATCCCCTTATCCTCCCGCTTCCAAAAAAACTGTTCCCTAAAGTTTCAAATCCGTCTTTAGTAATGACTCAAAACAGTATAGACTTACCAAAACTGTATCTTTGGAAATATCCATTTACGGAGAGAAAAGATTCTCAATGGGTCTTTAAACTTAATGAATTTCAAAAACTTATAGCTACAATAAAAATGAGATTCTTTTGACGTAACCTTAAATTTGTGCTTAAATGCTGTTTTTTTTAATATTTCGGTTACTATTAGCATGAGTGACTTTTTTATGGATAGTTTGTTACCCCGAAGTAAGCTTGGTTGGTTCGGTAAGTTCGGTAAGCTCAGGGATTTAAAATTTATGGCTAATGTCTTTCCTCATCAACGACTACATATAAATTTTAATCTTAGCCACAATTTTTGGAGTTTCCCCATTTTCAGTTATTGTGATTTTTTCTATAAACTTTTGGGTATTAAGGGCTTGATCAAACTGACCTCCCCCAAACATCGTATATTATTAGAAAGAATGGTCTTATATTGTGGCCTTGAATGTATCTCCTTTCAAACAGTTTTTGGTAAGGAACTGTAAGTAAGGAGCGAACCGGCTCAATAGTGACCGAAGCTCGGAATTTCTAAAAACTCTAAAAACGGAATTTTAATACCAGTAGACGCATCCAAAGATTTTGATTTTTATGCTGATTTTAAATATATAAGTTTCATCAAGTTCAGTCTTACCCATCAAAAATTACTAGCCTCAGAAAATTTGCCTTATTTCTGAAAACTCACAATAATAAAAATAAAACACACACTTTTAATAAAAGTCACACTAAGAGGTTCAGCGTATCAGAGAATCCTACTGTAGAGGTTTCAAGCTCCTATCTGCACAAATGTGGAATTCTGTACTTTTTGCCAGAATACAGATCACGGATGCACGTTTATTTGTTTTTTTTTTCACCCCAGAGGTCCTAATATTTCGCGAGAGAGCTCTTTCAAACGGAAATTAAAAGTACTAGTGCCCTTTTTAAGTTACAAAAACTGGAGGGCAACTAGGCCCCCTCCAACGCTCATTTTTTCCCAAAGTCACTGGATCAAAATTTTTAGATAACTATTTTGTTCAGCATAGTCGAAATATCTAACAACTCTAACAAGAACTGATGTCTTTGAGGGCGAATTAATCCCCCACAGTCACCGGGACAAGGGCTGCAAATTACAAACTCTGTCCACTGTATACATTTAGTGTTGGTTATTGGTAAGTCTACAGAAGTTTTCAGAGGAGATTTTTTCTGGTGGGGTGGGGTCGGGGGATTGGGTTACATGGGAAGATCTTTCTTTGGAAGAGTTTTTCATGGGGGAATATAATTTCCAAGAAGGGACCGCTGGATATCCCAGTACTATTTAAAAAAAAAAAAATTTTTTTTCATCTGAAGGTAAGGCGTAACATTAAAACGAACAGAAATTATTACGCATATGAGGGGGTTCGTCCCTCTTCAGTACCTCCCTGTTTATGCAAAAGTATTTTTAATAATTTCAAAAGAGCTATTTATTCTAATTGAACGGCCTTTGTGGTTCAGGGGTAATTTATAAAGAATCGGAACAAAATTCGAACTTCAGCGTAAAGAGCAAGGTATTACTGAGGGTGTGAACCCCTCATATTATGTATATGAGGAAGTTCTCCCTCTCGTGAATACCTCGCTCTTTACGTTAAAGTTCAAATTTCGTAAAATAATCGCCTATATAAACAATAATTTGTTTGTGTTATTTCCGGCCAATCTTAGCATTTAATTTTACCTTAAGCAGCTTCATAACTATGAATTTTATGTGATAATAAACCAAAGATATTGTATGTCTCTGGCTTGCGCTTGTTACTAAATAAAAAAACATGTTTTTTCCAGCTAAAAGTAAGGAATAACATTAAAGCTTGAATAGAACCTATATTATTACGTATCATTTTTAGAGATCTTTTGTTTCATTCATTTCAGTTATTTGAGAATTGCTCAACTTGTCACTCTCATTTTCATAAAAATAGTTTCGACCTCTTTGGCCGTTTTGTTACTATGACTTACAAAATTAATTCCGCAAGCATCGCTAATTTAAGTTACGTGCGAGAATCTTTCCATGGAGAAATTTCTTGTGAGGGAAGGGATTTTTTCGTGGAGAGGGAGCTGAATTTTCCGAAATTATTTAAAAACGATGAGCAATTGAATAAAAAACAAGTTTTTTCAAATGAAAGTAAGAAGCAACATTAAAACTTAAAACGAACAGAAAATATTACGTATATGAGGGAGTTACCTCTCCTCAATAGCTCACTCTTACGCTAAAGTTTTTTTTAACTTCTAAAATAGGTAATTATTCTAATTAAACAGCTTTTGTGATAGATGAGTCGTTCCTAAACAACTGGAACAAAAATGGAACTTAGGTTATTATAAGGTTATTATTAGTCATAAAAAAAACTAATATGCAAATATCGTTTTAATTATTCATATACGGTGAGCCCTAATTCAAAACCTGCATTAATTCAAAAACATTCAGAAATCAAATTTAAGAAAACAAGTTTTTTCAACTGAAAGTAAGGAGTAACACTAAAACTTCAAACGAACAGAAACTATTACGTATATATGGAAGGGGGTGTCCTCCTCCACATCCTGCTCTTTACACTAAAATACTTTATTGTTTTAAAAAGTAGCGTTGTGAGAAAGAGTCAAACTTTAGCGTAAAGAGCGGGGCTCTAAGGGGAGACAGCCCCTTTCATATACAGAACAATTTCTGTCCGTTTTAAGTTTTAATATCGCTCCTTACTTTCAAATGAAAAAAACTGTTTTATTTGATTTAATTCACTTGTTAAAGCAACTCTTTTTTGAAAATATTAATGCAATAAATAAAAATAGACAAAAACTTATTAAACTTGTATCTCATGCATACATTCTAAGTGCATTCGGATCCTCACCCACAGAAGTTGACAAGAGTTAACATGACCAGTCAAGTCAACCGTAGGTCTCACTGTGGTTCTGACAAGGTTTGAACGTTGAAAGTTTGCTTCATTGTCAGTAAGGCAATTCTGTCATATTGTCAATCAAGATTTTCAGAGGAACTTAAATGAAGTCCTTCTCAGATGCATTAAGATCGCCTTTGTCGAATATTCTAAAATCCATAGGTAAAATCCCCAACATTCCTAAGTGACTACGTACTGATTTTACTTGGTGACAGGAGTTACGGAAAGTCAACGTGTTCATCAGCAAAACGGTCAGATTATTTGTGAATTTGACTGTAGTTCAACTAGAGTCAATGAAAGTCCAAGGTCTGAACCAACTCTCCTTCTTTCCAGAGGAAAGTTAGTAGGCCTTTTTACTGTTTATGTACCAGTTTCTTGTAAATCGAAAAAGAAATCTTGCAGAAAATTGGTCTCTACAAAACTTAAAACGTTTCTAAGGGCACAACCAAATCTTTTCAAGTAAGCTTTAACTGATTTTTTTTTGGAAATTAAATAAAAATAAAAGTTTTCTTCAATGAAAGTGAAGAGTGGCATTAAAGAATCAAAACAAAAATAAATTATTTCATATACAGGGGCCACCTCCTCAATCCCCTGCCTTTTACGATGTAAGTTCACTTTTCGTCTCCATTGTTTGAGGACGACTGATCAAACAGGAGGGCCGTTTCATCGAAATGTGAAATATTATTGAACCTCTGTAATACTTAAGCGGAAAGAACGGGGTTACAGAAGAGGAAAGCCCTCCTCATATATGGAGTAGTTTCTGTTCCCTTTAAGTGTTAATGTCACTCTTTACTTTCATTTGAAAAAAACTTGTTATCTTTTTAAACACCCTCTTCATTTACCTCTTGACCTTCTCCTTATCTTATATCATCTCTTCGTTCTCGTTTATTCCTAATTTAAGCGAATTACGAAATATCCACTTCTATAATTAGAGGTGGAATAGCTGCGGTAAGATGATGAATGATAGTCAATTATGGAAGGATTCTGGCAATTTGGTTTCAGCTTCCAATTTTAAACTTATCATTAACCAAGCAGATTGAAGATTTAAGGTACAATTTTGTGAACAAATAAAGAGCGAAGTGGCTTCGCTCTTGTATTATTTATTATTTCTGTATTATTGTATTATTTGTTGTTCCTATATTACATGAAATATTTTTTTTTAGCCACTTTGCATAAAAGGGGTAGTAATAGTAATCTTGGAGGGGGCTGGTTCAATCGGAATGTCCCTTTTTTAAAACCCATTCCCCCACAGCCCGAGACTTTCAACAGAAATTTTAAAATGCCTACTTTGTTTAAAGATACTCGAAAGGTTTCAAAAATATGACTCCAGGGATGAGATGACGCCCACAGCCCCTGGAACAAGAACCATAAATTATGGAAGTTGCGCGTTGTTTATAGATTTTGAAACGGAAGAAGGGGACATGTTTGATCCTGGATGTCTTATTACAATGAAGCTTAAAAAGATCCTCATCTGAACCAAGAAAATTGTACACTTTCTGGGGGTGGGAGAGGGTGGTTAGGAGGCCTGGAAATAGGACAACTTCTTCGTTAGCAATTAGCTATATTTCATGCAAGCTCTTATGAATTGCTTGCTATGGCAAGATCCACATAGATTCCCAGAAATATACTCTGGAAGGGACACGGATACCTGAGTAAATCAAAAGCGATGTGTGTATTTTACTTTTAAAATTATTCAAACTAGCTCTGGAATGGCTTGATTGATGAGTTAGAGGTTTGAAGGAGTATTGGAGGAGGCGATGGGTAAAGTGGATTTCGAGTCATTTCAAATATTGACTTGGAGAAGGGGGGGGAGTCTAAACTGAAGAACATCCGATGTATCTAGGTCATCAAGGTAACATGTCTGCAATATCTAGAGAACAGCTTTAGGAAGGAGTTCAAAATTTCTGGCATTGTAGGGGAGAGCATGAGGCAAAGGCAACTCTGTTGAAGTTGGGGGAAAATAGAAACTAAAAAAATTGTGTCTAGAATCCAGACACAAATAAACGTTTTGCACTATGAACTCCTATTGGACTTGCATTTAAGTAGAGAGATAGATCAAAATACAGTGTCTGCTGTTAGGTTGTCAAGATAACGTATCTGCAATATCGAAGGAATGGGCTGGAATAGTAAGCTGAAAGTTTCAAAGAATGAAGGAGTGGGGCAAGTGGACGTTGAATCATGACTTGGAGGAAAGCATAGAGGTACATCAGAAATCAGTGCATGCATCCAGATGATCAGAATACCATTCCGGCAGTATCCAAGGAGTAAAAATGGGCAATTGGAACGGGAAACTGAAGGTTCTAGTGCCGTTTCAAAGAGTTGAAAGTGATTAGAAGGCAACCAGCCCCCCACCCATGTCCTTCTATACCCCCTGCAAATACTGCAAGACACCTGGTCAAAATTTTGAGGTAACTATTTTGTTCAAAATAGTCGAAATAATCGAATAGTCGAAAGGCTAAAAAAAATATATTTCACTGGTGGTGACTCGACCCGCCAAATTCCTGGGGTAAGGGCAGTTGAGTATGGAGGTTGCCCATTATTTAGCAATAAGTCTTATAATGGAGAGGTGAGGGATCCTTGGTGTTCATCAATTTTTTGGGGCTTGGGATGTTTGGGGGGGGGCAGGAATTAGGCCAAATATCTTTTCGCTTAGGATAAATTGTATTTCATGTGAGCTCTTACGAATCGTTCGCTACGGCAAGATCCACAGAGTTTCCCAAGAGTATATTCTGGAGACAACGCATATGCATGGGTAAATCAGAAAACATTACATGTCTCTGATTTTCAAACTATTTACAATATTTTTGCGATCTTCAAGAAATCGAGTTAACACTTTGAGGGAGTATTGGATGGTAGGGGGATAAAGTATAATTTGAATTGTGACTTATGGTAGGAAGACAAGATTCGAGCAACACTATTTGTATCCAGGTCATCGAAACTAGCTTTTCTTTACGATCTTGAGAAGCCGTCCTGGCCGAGTAGATTTGTGCGCTGGATTCAGGATCCTTTATCTGAGAGGAAGCGGGTTCGAATCCCAATGTACCCAATTGATCAGTTAGGGACGGGGGTCAGTGGTGTGACTCTGTAAGCCTCGCCAGAGTCGACCCAGCTCTAAATGGGCATCTGGAGGAATCTGGGGAAGGTAAACAGGAAGGGTGTGCGAAAGCACAGGATGGTTGGCCCCCAGCCCCCCATTGCACTTCCTGGCTGAAGGGCCAAGAAACGGAGATCTGCACCGCCGATAGGGACTGTAAAGTCTAATGCCGTATCCTTTACCTTTACCTTACTTGAGAAAGGCTTGGGTAATGGAGTTGAAACTTTCAGGTTTTATTGGAAAAGAAGGGGGAAGAATCGGGTAAGAGAGTTCAGACTCAGTCTTGGGGTAGGGGAAAACAAATCCATCTCCAATACAGAGAAAAGTAATATTTTCAAACAGTTCGTGGTAACGAACTGTAAGTAAGGAGCGACCCGGCTCAATAGTAGTCGGAACTCTAAAAACCGAATTTTTGATAAGAATAGATGCACCAAAAGAATAGCATTTTTATGATGATTTCAAATATATAAGTTTCATCAAGTTTAATCTTACCCATCAAAAGTCACGAGCCTGAGAAATTTTGCCTTATTTTCGAAAAATTGGGAGAAACACGCAGTAAAAGTCATAGAATCTTAATGAAAATCACACCACAAGCTTCAGCGTATCAGAGAACCCTACTGTAGAGATTTCAAGCTCCTATCTGCAAAAATGTGGAATTTTGTATGTTTGTTTGTTGTTTTTTTTTTGCCAGAAGAAAGATCACGGATGCGTGTTAATTTGTTTTTTTTCCTTAGGGGTAATCGTATTGACCCACTGGTCCTATAATATCACGAGAGGGCTCATTCAAATAGAAATTAAAAGTTCTAGTGCCCTTTTTAAGCGACCAAAAAATTGGAGGGCATCTAAGCCCCCCCATGACACTTTTTTTCCGAATTCACCGGACCAAACTTTCGAAATAGCCATTTTGTTCAAAATGGTCAAAAAATCTATTAACTATGTCTTATAGGATGACCCAATACCCCAGAGTCCCAGGGGGAAGGGCCGCAAGTTATGAACTTTTGCCCATAATTTACATATAGTATTGGTTATTACGAAGCATAGAAACGTATTCAGGGGGTTTTATCTAGTGGGAGGGGTCGGGGGGAGTAAGTTACGTCGGAGGATCTTTCAATGAGGGAATCTTACATGGGTGAAGAGACTTTTCCATGAAGGGGGTGTCGGATATTCCAGCGTTATTTAAAAATCGATCAGAGATTAAATAAAAAAACAAGTTCTTTTAACTGAAAGTAAGGCGCAACATTAAAACTTAAAACGAACAGAAATTATTACGTATATGAGGGGGGCTCACCCCCCTCGTTAATACCTCGCTCTTTACGCTAAAGTTTTTTTTGTAATTTCAAAAGAGCTATTCTATTCCCCTTAGGTTTTAATGCTGTTCATTACTTTCAGTTGAAAAAACTTGATTTTTCTTTATTTAATTGCACTACAAGCTGCAACGGGACTTAGCAGCTTAATCAAATTAGATAAATCAAACACGTTACGTGCGCCCAGGTAGTCAAAATGGTGGACCTACAGCATCTCGTGAACGGTTTATAGTATTAAGTTGAAACTTAGGGGCAAGCACATGCTGAATAATGAGTCAGGGGAAAAGGGTATTGTTTACAAATAGACAGTATGCGGCTCCAGGTTATCAAAATACCATTTCCTGGAGTCCCTACACATGGAAAGGGCGGTCGTAGAACTTCGGAGGAGGCTGAGTCGATTGGGAATTAAAGGTTCTAGCACGGCATATTCCCCCAGCACCCGAATTTCTATAGTAAAAATATTATAAAGGACTTATTCAACAAAACTATTGCTCATTGAAAATTTTACTGAATATTCAAATTTCGGCCATAATTTCAATTACAGATCAACATTCTGATTCTAAGCAGACAAACAGAAAAATCGGGATACAACCAATCAATTTACATTTGCTAATGTCTACAACTTAGCAGCAAGAAATCAGGGGCTTATCGGGCCGTTAGCCCACATCATGTCTTGGTTAAGTCTTGTCAAAAGGGATCTTCCTGGGGGGAATTTTAGGGTGGAGAGGGTCTCCTTCCTATTAATACGTGCATATGTTTCATTACAGTTCGCTAACAAGCATCAGTTAGTAGTACTGACAAGCTTCAACAGCCAAGACTAAGATGTTTAATTTACATTTTTGCGATCGGTATGGTTTAAAAAGGTACGGGTATTACAAATTTTGCAAGACGGCTTTGATAAAAGTTGAAAAAAACGTTTAACTTTAAATACAAGCAATAGTCTGTTCAGGCTGGAATAATTTCACAAAGAGAGGATAGTGTGGAATTCACATTATGAATGCGGATTTGGTACTTCGTGGGAACTGAGCGGAGTGCTAATAGAATCTGTTTGAGATCGCAACAGTAGCTCCCATGAATTTATCACTGCTTGGTAACCCATTTTTATCCAGAGAAAGCCCTTTGCCATGCTTATACCATCAAATCCAGCCGACTTATAAGAAGGCACTGTTCACTGTGACAAGGATTTGCAACGGTACCGAGGTAAACTATTTGGCGGTTGAGTAGTCACTCTTTTTTGAAAATAAGCAGGAGTGTGTTCCTTTGTTTTACTATCCGCTCTTTCTTCTTCCCCCTCTTTCTCTGCCATCTTCTCTGTTTCTATGCATCACTTTCTTCCTCTTGCTCTTTCTCTTAAACAAGCAAATCATCGAATTAAGAGTAGGCCATTGTCTAGTTTCCACCGTACTGAAAAAAAAGTTGCTTCTGTCTCTGAACTACAAACTTTTTGTGTTGGCAAAAATTATTTTTATTTGAATTGCCGTAAGTTGATACAATCCAGAGTTTATGAGTTCAAACTTTCTCTTACTGTTACTGTTACCATCTAAAATTTATTACTCGATAATTCACTTATCTTTTCACAGTAAAAAGTACACAGATTGTTTCATGGATGATAGATTGTTTGAGAAAGAACATCTGAAATTATCCGAGATTTATTTCCTGCAGGAATTTACACAAAAGCGTACATATTTGTAAAATATAAACTGTGTAAATGCAGAAGTGTCAATTGTACTCTAACTCTGGCCGAAACATTTCTCTGCTCCCAGAGAAGGGCTATGTTTTAATCTTCTTGCCATTACCCCAAACATAAAATTTATGAATTTTGAGAGTTTCAAAGCTTTTTCCTCTTGAAGAGAGGGGAAGGGGCAAGTCATTCCAAGGAATTTTTTGGGGACGACTGAAGACAATTAGCCTCTCCTTCTCTTCGGAGGGGGTTGTTGAAAGTAACTTGATATTTAATAAGCTATCTAAACACAGGGTTGCCTATGTAATTTACGTTTCTAAAATCCAATCTGGCCAGGTTATTTTTTTAATAATTTAAATAAAGAAATTCCAAAAAATAATAATTAAGTGCACGAATTTACACAAAACGTGTAATTAAAATGAAGAGCAAAGCGGCGGCTTGTCCAAAATGAAAATGAACAGCAAAGACACATGCGACACCGAACATGTGAGCGAGTCCAAAATGAAAATGAAAAGCGATGGCGTGCCAAAAATGAAAATGAACAGCAAAAACACGCAGTTAGAAGACCTGCGACACCGAGCATGTGAGCGAGTCAGAAATGAAAATGAAGAACAAATACACACGCGGTTAGAAGAACAGGGGCAGCGTGTCAAAAATGAAAATGAAGAACAAAGACACGCTCAATTAGAAGACATGCGAAACCGAGCATATGAGCAAGTCAAAAATAAAAATGAAAAGCAAAGGCACGCGCGGTAAGAAGACATGTGACACCAAACATGTGAGCGAGTCAATGAAAATCAACCTGGACAGCGAGAATCAAAGCGTATCAAAATTGAAAATGACAGCGATTGGATTGGGTTTGGGATTTCGACATAGATAAGGTCATGAATGCCTACCTTACCTTTGTTAAAAACTAAGGTTCAGCGATATGTATTTCATAATGACGAAATACATGCCGAGGTAAAAGGAACCAGACAATTTTAAAATGATAGCGATGATTATTAGGTTTTTGATTTTGACATGGATATGGTTATCAATGCCTGCCATACGTTGGAAAATCAAAACATAGACTAGATAAATCGTTGGAAGAAAAATAAGTTTTTGTCCCACCAACCGAACAATTGAAGAAGCAAAGGTTCAGCGCTATGTCTTTCATAGAGCACGTGTTTGTCCTCCCCAAAGACATTTTTCCGGGCCTTTCAATTACGTTGAACAAAGTAGCTATCTCAAAGTTTTTATTGGATGTGTTTGATTGGTTATTACCGCAAGTCCCATATCTAACAACGATTTCTACTAAGCTTCAAACTTTTTATTTTCTTTATTAAGATTTATTGAAATCCCTTGTCAAAATATATGCAGATATTTTGGCGTTTACCAGTTGCTACTCTTTAAGCAATTTAATATAAACTTCTCCATACATGAAAATCTTCAATTTTTCCACATAAGTTTGACAACCATGACAACTTCAGAGGGGGGGGGGTTATCCGATACAATTTGAAAAAGAATAAGAAATTAAAGTCTATTTCAAATTAAAGTATGCAAATGAGAATTTTTAGGCGGAATCGTCTGCAAAAAAGTCCCTGGGAAGTTTGCAGCGAGGAGAGAATTATGCAGGATAATTTTCCAGGGGAAGGGGTATTTTATGTGCAAGGATCTTTAATTTGAGGTATTTTCTTTAGGAGGAGGGAATTTTCCCTGGAACGAAGCTGGATTTCTTTGAATTATTTGGAAAACGATAACAAATTAAATAAAAAAACATGTATTTTTCCAACTGAAAGTAAGAGCGACATTAAAACTTAAAACGAACATAAATTATTACGCATATGAGGGGTGTTGCCCCCTCCTCAATACCTCACTCTTTACGCTAAAGTTTGACTTTTTGTCCCAATTCTTTATGAACGACTCCTTAAACATAACGGTCGCTTAATTAGAACAATAAGAAGCATTTATAAAAGGGTAAAACAAACTTTACCACGAAGAGGGAGGTATTGAGGAGGTTGCAATTCTGTTCATCTTAAATTTTAATATTGCTCCTTACTTCCAGTTGAAAGTAATTTCCCTTTTTTTATTCAATAACTATCGTAGAGGACATATAGATGATTTGTCCTAGTAACAGCAGTCCACGGAATATTGTTCCTAACAGATTCACATAGCTAGAGCGTCTTCAAATTCGCTTATTGTGGAATAAATAGCGGCAGAAATTGCTGCTGTCTACTCTAATGCATTGTGGTCGTAATGAAGTAAAGGGAAGAACTTACTTGGGCTTTATTTCTCCTTCAAATAGGTAAATACATACTTGACAAGTCTCTAACATTTCAAGGACATTTACAGAACAACATAATTTTGCCGTTATTTACATGTTTGAGGAGACACGCGGAAAAAGGAATGCATAAAAAGACATCTAGTAGAAGGGATACATAACAAATCCTATCTTATGCAGCACAATAGCGCTGCCTAAGTAAAGAGGGAAGTCGCTTTAGTAAATTATTTCTTTTCTTTCCCAAGGCCACTTTGTATAGAGGACTGGTTGTATAGTCTTCGGAGGAAGCTTATTCGATTGGAGATCGAATGTTCTAGCGTCTGTTTAAGAGTCTAAAATTTATTGGAGGGCAGCCTACCCCCTCCCACGCTCTTTCAGCTACTCCACTCAACTTCCAAGACTATTCAGTCAAAATTTCGGTACAACTATCTTGTTTATAATACTCAAGAAGCACAATAACTGTGCCTCCATGGATTGCATAACCCATAACTCCTATGGCAACAAGGTGCCCATTTTTTACATGGATGGTATGATCGTTCTGGTTGCATGAAAAGGCTAAGGGTGTTAAGTTGAAACTTTAAGGACATGTTAAGAAAGTTTTGAAGCAAATCGAAAGCTGTTATGTGTATTCAGGTTGTCAAAAAGGAGTATCTGCAATGTCTCAGGAATACCTAAGGGTATAAGGTTGAAACTTCAACAGCATTTTGAGGGACTGTTGAATTAAATCAAAACATCATGTTCATCCAGATGGACAAAAGTGTGCATCTGTAATTTCTCAAGATAGACTACGGGCATTAAGTAGAAAATCTTGGGGGTGTGTTGAAGGGGTTGTTGAATTAAATCAAAAGACGCTCTATGTGTTGGGTTGTCAAAAGAAGTTATCTGCGATATATCATGGTATTATACTAAAATTCGGGGAAATGTTGAGGGGATGTAGAATTAAAACAAAAGACACAAAGTGCATCTAAGTTGCCAAAAGGACGTAATTGCATCATGTAGGGAACGGCTAAGGATACTTAAATTGAAACTTTCAAGGAATGTTGTACTAAACCCAGAAGACACCATGGGCATCCAGGTTGTTAAAAGGGCGTATCTGAAATATCTCCTTGGCTCCTAAGGGTATTTAATTGAAACTTTAAGGGAAGTTTGAGGGGAATGGGAAACGAAATCAAAAGACAGTGTGTGTATCCAGGTTGATAAAAGAAAATATCTGTCATAGCTCAGGAGCCGCGAAGGGTATTAAGTTAAGAAGGGTATTAACGGCTAAGGGTACTAAGTTGAACGTTTCAGGGTATGTTAAGGGGAATGTTGAACTAAACCAAAAGACACTATGTGCATCCAAGTTGTCAAGATGTTGTATCTGCAGTTTTCAGGAACGGCCAAGGGTGTTAAGTTGAAGTTTTTAGGGCATATTTATTTAAATCAAAAGACACTATGTACATCCAGGCTGTCAGATGGACATATCTGTAATATGTTAGGAACAATTAAGGGTATAAATTTGAGGGAAAGTTAAGGAGGATATTGAACTAAATCGAAATACACTATGTACATTAGACTAAGATTGTCAAAAGAAAAAATCTGTGATATCCAAAGAACGGCTACTGGTATTAAGCTAAAACTTTCAAGAAATGTTGAATGGGACTTTGAACCAAATCAGAACAGACTATGTGCATTGCAGTTTTCAAAAGGGCGTATCTGCAATATCCATGCAACGGCTAACAGTATTATTGATAGTTCCAGGGAATTTTTAAGGGAACTTAGGACTGAATCAAAAGACACAATGTGTACCCGGGTAGTCAAAATCACGTATCTGTTTTATTTGAGTGACAGTTAAGGGAATTAAGTTAAAATTTTTGAGAGCCATTTGAACTCAATCAAAATTTACCATATGCATTGAGGTGGTCAAAAAACTATATCCCCAATATCTCAAGAGAGGCTAAGGATATTCAGTTGAAAATTTCAGGAAATATTTGATGTCAACTTAACACTGTGTGCATTCAGTTTATCAGATGGGTATATCTGCAGTATCACAGGCATGGTTAAGAGTATATGGTTATGACGGCTTGAGGGACCAAAGTGAAAGTTTTTAGGGAGTTTAGACCAGGGAGTCAAGTTGGTTCGAAATTACGACCTGAAGGCCCCAAAGGGAGCCAATCAGGGACAATAAAATTGTGAAGTAAAATGTAGTTGCATCGATCCTTAGTGCAAAATATTCTTTTAGTTTTAATGCCGATCGACATAAAATTTTAGGCCAAATGAAATTAAAATTAAACTTTCAGAAACAAGGGACCCTCAACTAGAAACAAATCGGGGTGTATTGATTCTTGACGGCCCATTTTTATTTTTATTTTTTTAATAATCAAACAGAACTTTTTTAAATAAATGAGATAAAGATGATTTTTTTAAGACAGACAACCGTTAAAACTAAATACAATGCAACAAGATTCTTATAATGAAATGATCGAGCAATATTCATGTATAAGCCTTATAGAAAGCCAAAAATTATGTAGGTTTTTAACACATTTTCTTCTGTAATATTCCCTCTCTCAACCCATCCAAAATTCTATTATAATGCTGTTATTAAAATTTGTTGCAAAATTTTACCCAAAATATTAAAATCTTAATTCTAAAGCAGAAAAACAGACGAAACACACACACACACACACAAAAAAAAATCCTTTAATCAACCAATAAAAGACAGTGTCAATCAAAAAACGGAAAATAATCCCCCAAAATACTTTCAGAACAGAAAAGTTTTCTTCAAAGACAAACAAAGGAGCTACATCAAACCAAAGACGGTCAACAAAAGAGCAAATAATAGTTCAAACTGAAATGGATAAATGAGATCCAAATCGAACGAAAATTAAAATATTATCCAGACAAACCTGAAACAATCAAAAATTACCACAAACAGGAGTAGTATTGACGGAGTAGTATAACCTTCTATAGGTCAATCTTCTTGGCATAACAGTTTGCGATTTTAGGAAAGCTCTCCTGTCTCATGTTGTCAAAGATATTGGTGATAACCTGAGGCTCGGTTACTCTAAGATTGTGGCAAATCGTGGACACTAGAGGAAAAGAGCAATAACTAGGCTTTACTAAAATTTTTGTGATCATTCTGTACTCTTCTGTACTGGTATTCGGCCACTTCTGTTGACCGGTGATCTAAAACGTATTTGTATAAATTATTACCAGTACCGCAAATTTCTTTTATATATGCCTCGTTCTTACCAGAATACAAAAATGGTTAAAAAGTATTATGTGACAAATATTACTGGTGTTTTTGACAAAATATGTACCAAGTTAGCTATTAAAGCGCCTTATAGGCTAGGGTATTTTCATTGCCTTATCCGTCTTTTTTCTGCATGTGATTAACTTTTGTATTTTTGTATTTACTCCACTTAAGCTCTGTTTTGTAAAGTGGGCGATAAAGAAATTATTATTACTATTGTTATTACATTGAAAAAAAATATTTCAAACGCAAATCTTTTAAAATTATAATAAATTTAAAATTTCTAAGACCCCTTGGAACTAAAAATCATTATATAGTAAACATTCAGTCTACTTTCATTAGTTCTTTTAAGTAATCCTGGTTATTATGGTGATTTCATCTCTTTCTGTTGTTGCCGTTGTTTTGCAATAAGACTACACGGCTCGAATTAAAAATTGTTTTCAGTAAAGCTTAAATGACTTTCTGGCCTCTTACAGGTTTATTTTTCTTATAGGTTCGAGGTCCGTTACTGTAAAGTCGTAGGTACAGCAAAATTACCTCTAATGTCTGCCATGGTTGTTTCTGAAAGAATCAAATCAGATATAGGATCGGAAAATTCATAGTTCCATAACTATAGTAAACGAAACGATTATTTTCTTTTGTTCCGTCGAGAAATTAATGCTATTTTAATATTACCTCAGTTAGGTTCCCCGTTGGCTCATTCAAAAAAAAAGTTTGGTGTGGGCTAATGCATCATAGAATTTTAAGCCCAGTCTTTTTTTGTCAGTGTACACGACTTCATTTCATACTGATGAAATGTTATATATATAAATATAAATATATATATATATATATATATATATATATATATATATATATATATATATATATATATATATATATATATATATATATATATATATATATATATATATATACATTCAGAAATGCAAAGCAGTATGCTCTTCCGCAAATTATTAATACTACTTCTAACAACTGACTTGAAGAACCAAACCTCCCGAGGCCAACACAGCTGTGCAGGCCTACTTTTTCATTTCTATCTATTCAAAGCTTCCCTTTTTAGGCCTCCTAAGAAGTTCCAATTTCTTTCAAATCCTTCATTACGATATCTGTATAACTCATATGGGGATGACCTGTATTTCGTCTGGCCTAAGATGGATGGTCGAAAAGGATGTTCTTTGGCAGTCCCTCAAACCCTCTTCTACAGAATGTGTCCTAGTTTTCTTAAACTCTTTCTTATGAATTCACAGTTCCTCCTTTAGCAATTCCCCCTCGGTCTTCCAAATCAACCATTTTTCAGATTCACACTTGACCTCTGTCATCACTGCCAATTCCAATGTTTTGATCTCTACTCGTAGAATTATCTTCCTGTTCTCCCCAAATTTTTCCAACTGTGGAAAAATGTTCTTGTACTGGGATATTTTACTTTTTATGCTTTCACCGCCTCCCTGGCGTTTTTTATCCATAGCTTCACTTACCCATATAAGTGAAGGTAACAACTTCATCAATTTTCTCGATACCATCACCTCCTCACCTACATATGTTCCTATTCAAAGCGACTTGGTCTTCATAGCCTTAGTTTTTAAACCTATGCTTGTACCCTGACCTCTCAAATTCTTCAGAGATTCGTCCATTTTTCTAACATTTTTGTTCAGGATACCCAAATCCTCTGCATTCTCCCATAGAATTTGCCATGCTCCTTAGGAAAAAGTCCGTTAAAATGATCCGTATAAATAGGGATAGGACACAACCCTGTTGAACTCCAGGTTCAATACCAAACCAGCTACAAATCTTACTAAAAAATTTGTTGGTTTTTTGGTTTATCCTGTGTTAAATATATATATATATATATATATATATATATATATATATATATATATATATATATATATATATATATATATATATATATATATATATATATATATATATATATATATATATATATATATATATATATATATATATATATATATATATATATATATATATATAAATTTCACAGAAATTTCATTCACAAACAAATTTCTAAAATTGTCATAGATAGAATAGAAGGCGTTTTTTTATCTGCATTTTGGGCTAACAAGGACATCACGCTATTTGCTTTATTCCCTGCCATTAGAGGACGAGGAACAGCAACACAATAGATGGACTTCATGTTACCAAAATTGATATATTCTTACGAGGTTATTAGAACAAAAATATACAAGTCCATGGGATAATTTATGTTTTATTTATTTATTTTGAAGACTTTTTGCTGACCAGTGAAACAAAACGGTTACCAAAAGTCACCCACGACGCTTCCTGCATACAAAACCTAACCTTACAGAGTTTTTACATGTTTTTTTTCTTATGCATTCGAAGTTGGTTGTAGCAAAGAAGGAATATGTAACACTTGTAGAAAATAGGGTCAAGCGTGATTTTCAGTGTTTATGATTGGAAAAACCCGGGCAGTTTTTTTTTTTTTTTTTTTTTTTTTAGCTAGTTCACCATCTAGCATCCACACTATAGACATTTTGCACGGTTTTCAACACAAGATGAGTCGGGGATGATTTTGACTTTGGTCCTAAAAATGTTAATATTTAATATCTTTAATATTTTTTATAGCTGTATTGGTCAAAGCACAATAAGCCCACAATTTACCAATAGTGCTTGATTTTCATCACAATTAATCTATGGAGACTCCAGAGGGGATTCAAAACCCGAGGCTCATATTCATACCTAAAATGGCGATCATAACCTTTTGATTATACAACTTAGAGGAAAAAGATCGCTAACTGTGTGAAATACAGAGATAAAGAAAAATTGTACAAATTCTGATTTTCTGAAGAAAAGTTGACCCGTAAGATTGTTGATATTCCAAAATTTTTACCCTGGTGAACCCTTCTTTTTTTTAAATGATTTTTTTCTGCATTCTGTGATTCTTCTTGAAAGATACCAAATCAACAGAACAGAATCACTTGACTACCAAACTTGGACTGGTTTTGATTGGACGACTTCACATAGATGGGGATCCGAACTAGCTTTGACATCCCAAGTTAATATCTAAATGCCAAGTCCAGAAGAAAAACAAAAGATAAAAGGAGATTGCAATAAATCGTAGAATCTCTTGACCCTGGCAAATCCACAAACATGAAATTAAAAGGGAAAATTATATTTCTTTCCGTCAGTGAGGGGCGCCGATAAACAATGGAAAACCTTTCTATTCAGACTGAATTTCTTGTGCTCCGGATGGTTTTTTAATAGTTAATTGAAAAGCTTAGAGGCAAGACAAGAAGATTTCTTTCGCATTAATCCACATCCCTCCTTCAAAAATAAATTATTAAAAAGGAAAAGATTTAGAACAAACAGATATACTACTGTAGACAAATTTAGATTTACTAGCTATGATAATATCACCAATATTTTATTGTGACCATTATTAGAAATAATAGATTAATAAACTGTGAATTACAAACTATAGCCCTAATGGGTGCCATCGTACTCAATGTCTAAAGAAGGCTCCAGGCCTTGGCTAGTAAGGTTTTATGTGATACTAATGGGCCTATTCTAAGAGGGTGGTGACTGTATTTTCTGGTTGAAGCTTCGGTATTTTCAGTAGAAATAGTATGGGTTTACCAACTGGCAGTTTTTTAACTTTTATTTTCCCACTTGCAATCAACACAAAAAGTTTATGTTATAGCACAAGCATAGTAAAGAGAGTTCCTCAATACCACCTCCTCAAAATACCTTCCTTATCACGCTAATATTTTATAACACTTTTAATAAAGCTTCACATTTTTATGAAAAAGCCTGGCCCTTGTGTTTCAGAAGTCGTTCTTAAGAAATTGGGACACAGTGAAACTTTAGCGCAAGGAGCAAGGCGAGTTGCAACCTCTTTGTAACTGCGGGGTAATTTAAGTTCTCTTCGTTTCGAATTTTAATATTGCTCCTTACTTTCAGTTGAAAAAAATTGTTTTTCTTATTTAATTTTTGATCTTTTTTCAAATAATGCTGGTGAATCAGGCTCCCCCTTCATGAATAATTCCCTTCCCTGACGGGACTACTCCATAGAAAGCTCCTCCCACCAAAAACCCACCCTCCTCACGTAAAATCACCTCCTGACAATTCCATCCTCGCTGGAAAATATAATACGTAAACACTGGGTAAATTTTGTACCTTGCAGCCCTTTCCCCAGGGGCTGTGAGGAATTATATTATCCACAAAGGCAAAGCTACTGAAGTTTTTAACTATGCTGAACAAAATGACTATCTCAATATTGTGATCGGTTAACTTTGGAGAAAAAAAGGCTGTAGGAGATGGGCTATCTGCCCTCCAATCTTTTTGGTCACTTAAAAAGGGCTTTAGAATTTTTGATTTCTTATCACCTAAGCTCTCTTCTGATTTTATAGGGAAGATAAGATCATTGGTTCGATACAAGCACAACTGGGGAAGACATACAAAAAAAACAAAACAAATAAAAACTCATCCGTGACCTTTTTTCTGGCAACAAAATGCGAAATTCCTCATTTTTTATACAGGAGCTTGAAACCTCTTCAGAATGGTTGTCTAATATACTGAATCTGATGGTATAGTTTTTATCAAGGTCACTTGATGTTTAGAAGGATGTTTCTGCCCTTTTTCCAAAATTGAGTACAGTTGCACAGGCTGGTAAATTTTTGATGGGTATTAAACTTACAAAATTTTATATATTTTGAATCAGCATCAAAATTTTATTCTTTTGATGCATCTATTATTATGAAGACTCTGTTTCTTAGAGTTTCGGTAACTATTATCAACGTTGCTCCTAACTTACAGTTCTTTACCACAAATTGTTTGAAACTCCTCATTCAGATTAGTAAAAATAAAAATTTAAAATAGTAAACTTTGTTGTGTTGTATTTACTTAAATGCTTGATTTTTACACTATGTTTTATAGTTGTTTTCACACTACATTGTAATATAATAACAGTCGTAATATAAATAAAATTAGGCATCTATAACGTTATGTAACTTCTACAGTGGCAATCACAAAATAGGATAAGCTTTAATGGGAAGGGTGTACTTGATGGATCGACAGCAAGTTATCAATATCTGGCTTCTGTTGTGTTGGGAATATCCACAAATCTCTTGTTTCTGTGATATTCATTCGACTTTTTTGGTTAAAAAATTTGTAACGAATCTAGAAACTTTTTAAACAGCTCTTGGCAACGAACTGTAATAAGGAGTGACCCGGCTCAATAGTCACAGAAACTCAAGTTTAATTCTACCCATCAAAAGTTACGAGCCTGAGAAAATTTGTCTTGTTTTCGAAAAAAGAGCAAAACATTCCCTAAAAGCTATAGAACATTAATAAAAATCACACCATCAGATTCAGCGTATCAGAGAACCCTATTGTAGAGGCTTCAAGCTCTTATCTGCAAATATGTGGAATTTTGCATTTTTTGCCAGAAGAAAGATCACTGATAGTTAGATAGGTAGGTAGATTTTTATTTAAATACCTTTATATCATATACATATCAATTAGTCACAAAAGAGCCGTTCTGGCCTGTAATAGCGACTGCAATCATATTACTTTAATCATCAATTATACTAACTCATTAAATACAAAAAATAAATAAATAAATAAATAAAACATGTGTATAGCCTATATATAATATTTCAAATAATTACTCGGGCCTGAAAAATTATGGATAGCTCACTCTCATTCAATACGCTTCTCTTCACCATCTTGATCATTTATCATTAAAAAAAAAAAAAAAATGCATTTTTCAACCGGCATTCAAGCTTTGGGAGACTCTCAGACTCTCTTATATACTCTGGGAATACAATCCAAATGGTCGGGCCTATGTGTCTTGTTACATGTCCCAATCGCGTTGTATTCCTCACCTCATTAATCAGATCATTTCCATGTTGGATAAAATACTGATGGTGAAATGAGTTATGTTTAAAATAACTTATAAAAATTTTTGGTCCTAAATGATTCAAGCACTGAAAAACAAAAATGCCTATCTGCGCATCTCTAATTTTACCTATATTTAAAAAATTCAACTTTTTAAATATATTTAACAGCTTTTTAAATTACTTGTGAAACTCCACAAGTAATTAGATAATATTTAGAAACCGAACAATCTAATATCACTTTTAAAAACCTTTCACTCAAATAAGATCCAAACCCATATCATGCATCCATAATTAATATAAGACGATCGCTAGTGGCAGGGAATAAAGCAAATAGCGTGATGGTCTTGTTAGCTCAAAATGCAGTTAAAACAATTCCTTCTATTCTATCTATGACAATTTTAGAATTTTTTTGTGAATAAACTGTGAAATTTCATTATATATATATATATATATATATATATATATATATATATATATATATATATATATATATATATATCAAGCTTCAACTGACTGCAATCTGCAAAGTCAATGAAATAATTTTTAATCTCTTCCTCGGACTCCTGGCCAAAACGATGCTCCCGCAACAATGCAGCTACACTTCACGTTAACTAGGCAAAGTAAATCTGATTTCTGCTCTTTTTATTTTTATTTGTTATTTCATAGTTGTTTCTGGTTGTTTTAAGATTGGTTTATTTTATGAATTTTTCCTGCTCATTTAAGGTTTTTATATGGCTCTTTAGTTTTCTCCGAAAACTTTCTTCAAAGTTATTTTTTTAAATTATTTAAACAAAAAGAACGACAAGGCAAAACAATACCGATAAACGGTTTTGCAAAAAAAAAATAAAAAAAAATGAACAGGTGCTTAGGTATAAAAAGTTGATAAAATATACAAATATACCTCTCAAGACAAATTCTTTTAAAGGACCTAAAAGCTCAACTTCTTTCTCGAAGAACAACTTGTTAATAATATTTACAATTCTAAGGAGCTCTCCGTAATACTTGCGTTCACTCCAAGAAACATAAAAACTTGACAATATTTCAAGATGAAACTCGTGCTTATTATAGTTTTACATATATAAAAGGTCAAATAGTTTTATCTTTTGATGATAAGCATACTTGATACATATTCCGAGCGAATAAGAAAGGAATTGTTTTCCGTTAGAAAATGGGAAATACGAGGAAATCCAAACTTGTAACGTAGTTCTTTAAATACTCTTGCTTTAATCTTTGAGGACCACAAAGCTTTTCCTCAAACTTTCTTGCAAAGGCTTTGAAGGAGAAATTTCACTGCTTTCAATTAGTCATATCTCTTGGAAGTAAACTTTTGGAATTCCTTATAGATATTTATGATAAGTCCGATAGTTTCTTGGTGATTTTGGAATGGCCATATTTTATTCTGTATAGCTGTCTTTATAACTGGGAAAAAGAAAGACACGTGGATGGTTGTCTTCTTTCATTTATTCGCATCAGGGATGATCATCAAGTGTATATTTTATTTGTGAGAGTTTCAGACAGCATGGTTTTAGTCTATACATTTTAAGTTCAATCCATTTAGACTTTTTATGATAAAGAGCTTTGGACAAGTTTGTAAACAATGTTTATTTACATCAAAAGAATGTCGAGTTCGTGCTGATTGCAAATAAGTAAAATTTATTAATTTTAAAGGTTCTTATCAAAATTTACCAGAACAAGCATTTTTGTATTACTTACAAATAACAAGACCCGTCCACCTAGAGTGATTTGATGCTGATGAAAATTGCACGATCAAATTTTGAATGCTGAATGGCTTTAGAAGAATTTTGAAGTCGGGCTCATTCAATAAGAAATCGAAAGTTGTTCTGAACTTTAGCATCATGTCATTATTTTTACGTAGTTATTTTAATCAGAAAGGTTAAAGCATCAAATATATACCTCCAGAAGAGCAGCACGCATTATGAGACTAGCAAGGAATTAATCGAGATCGGAGATGAGCATGAAAATTCAAAGTGTCATCAGGAAATGTTGAAACAATGTTAACTAAACCAAAACATGTCTTGCGCATACAGGTTACCAAGAGGACGCCTCAGCAATGCATGAAGTACGGTTTTTTGTATTAGGTTGGAACTTTCAGCTTATGTTCAGTGGCATTTTGAAAAAAGGAAAAAAAACAAAAAAACAATGGTGCTATGTGTATATGGCTACTCATGTTATCACTGAAGCTAAGAGTATTAAGATGAAGCTTTCAAGGAGTGTTTTGGTAGATGTTTAAATAAATCAAAGCTAAATCCGACCAAGGAGCCTGTCAAGAGTGTGTAACGGCAGCATTATTTAGTTGGAACTTTCAGGGTATGAGGTGGCGGACTCAGAACTAACCAAAAGGCCCTACGTGCCACTACGATTGCTGTAACTAATGAGGCTACGGGTATTAAGGTGAAATTCTTAGGGAACGTTTGTGTGTACGAGAGCCCTTTTTATGAGTAAAAAGAAATCCGATGGAAAGTAATCTCCCTCCCAAACACCTCCAATCAAAATCTTCAGATATGAATTTTGTTCAGCACAGCTGAAATGTTCAATAACTATTTCTCCAGGGATGTTGGGGGTACTTTTAGGGAACACTTAGGGGAATGTTGAAGTAAATCAAAACACACTGAGTGGATTTAGGCTGCCAAGAAGGTGTATGATTAATTTCTCATGAATAGCTTAGAGGAATTAAGCCGGAACACTCAGTTGAGAGGAACGTTGAGCTAAAAAAAAGATGCCCTGGTCATGCTTCTACTACTACTACTGCTGCTACTTTTCCTACTATTACTATCATTGCTATGACTGCTATTACTGAGGCTGTGGGTAGGAGGTAGAAACTTTCATGGAATTTTTAGGAAGATGTTGAACTATATAAAAACACACTCCACACAAGTAGGTTATCAAAAGGGCGTATCGACAGTTTCCCAGAAATTGTCCAGAGTATTAAATGGAAACTTTCAAGACATGCTAAGGGCAATGTTGAACTAGTTAAAATGCAAAATGTGCATACCACTAGAACTGCCAACACTATTATTACTGCACCTACAACTACTACTACAACTGCTAGTACTATTAGGATTGCTACTGCTACAACTACTGCTACGACGAGTACTACTAGTACTACTAAAGCAAAGGGTATTAAAGTTAGCCTTTAAATAAATTTTGGAGAGGACAGTGAACTAAATTGAAACAGACTGCATGGATGCAGGTTATTAAAAGGCCATAAAGCTATATATCAGGAACAACTTAAAGCATTTATTCAAATTGTCAGTATATATTTGGGAGAATGCTGGACCAATACCAATAAAAAGATGCTATATATATATATATATATATATATATATATATATATATATATATATATATATATATATATATATATATATATATATATATATATATATATATATATATATATATATATGTATACTGCCCCTGCTGCTTTTGCTAATGCTGTTAATGCTACCATTAAGGCTAAAGGTTTTAAGGAGACATTTTCAGATACTGTATAGGCGTGTGGTATATTAAATTGAAACACGTTGTATGTAAGCAGGCTGTCAAAAGGCCGTATCAGCATTATATAAAGAACAGCTTAGAGTACTAGATTAAAACTTTCAGAGCATGCTGATGGGTATGTCGAGCTATTAAAGTAGCATTATGTGCATATTACTACTACTGGTGTCAGCACAAATATTACGAATGCTCATCATATTAATGTGGAGCTTTCAGAGACTGTTGAGGGATTGGCAACCGTCCGTCGACATGACCTTACTACTATGGTCTGCTGGCAAAAATTAAAGGACATATTGACAAATTAACATGGGACAGCTCTACAGCTTCGTGTTTGCACCGCATTTAGTTTCTCATAATTTCATTTGGGAATCTTTTTACTTTAAATGAAAAAAATAGTTGGGGCTTGATCTGAAGAACAATGTAAGAAATAACATAACACACTTTCTGCTGCACCATCTATCAAATACAATGAAGTAGTTTGATAGTTCCGATGTTTTAATAATGATCTAAATTTCAAGTTGTTGCTCTTTCTTCGCTAGATATATTGGTACCTTTAACATACATTCAGTAGTTATTTGTGTATTTATACCTTTGTTTGTTTGTTTTCGTTATTTTTTTAACTTTTTTCTTTCTTTTTACTCTTTTTGTCCTCCTCTAGTGCGTTTTTGTAATGTAACGGAAGAGGGTAAAAAATTGTTACTATAATTGCTAGTGAGCGAATTGCATGATTTACAGCTGTTGCCTGAAGGGCTCTTGATGGGCTGTCAACCCCGGAGGCACAGCTATTTTACCTTTCAACTATGTTAAGTAGCATGGCTATCTTCAATTCTGATCGGATATCTTTTGGGAAGAAAGGGATAGGGGAGGGGGAGGTGTTTGTTCTCCAGTCACTTTTGACTCTTAAAAAGGGATTATATCTTTCAATTTTTATTCAAATGAGCCTCTTCTGAAGTTTCTGCGACAAATCCCTCCGTACGACCTTGGTAAAAAAAAACAATAGATTGTGCCCACTTTGCTCTTTCCCTAAGCAGCGCTATTGCGATGCCTATGATTTTAAACGATTTTTATGAAGCAATTTGTCCGTCTGTGCTAATTAGAACAATTTGGATGAAGCAATTTTCTAAATGTCTGAATAATATATTTTAGGATCATAATAGGCTTATTAAAACGTAGAGATAGAGAAACACAGGAGGTTTCTCCTCTTAAGTTTTTTAAAGGCTAAAGTCTTTTGCTAGGACGTCTAAAATGGATGAGCTTTTGGAAATGTGCTTATTTGCAGTTTTATGTATAACCGTAGTGGAGCTAATGTTCAAACCTACGAAGGTGTCTGCAAAGCAATCCAATTTGTCACTGATATAAAATAACTTAATTAGTTCTACCAGTATGTACATCTGAGAACAAAAGGAACATCAAAGACATAAATTATGTTTGCTTCATATAGAATTTGCATTTGAAGCATTTACAAAAGAAGCCACCTTAGACTGGAGATGAAGATTGTTACAGTCTTGTGGTCAACATCAATTTGAGAACTATTTTACGTAGCATCATTCTAGGTTGATAATTATGAATTAATGTGAAACTTGTACTCTACTCTGAAAATGTTTAGTGGAGATAAGTAGTCAAATAAGGATGTAGAATCATTACATAAACGGCTCAAAGGAGATTTCTTTTGGTATCTCTGTCTTAATGATTTGTTCGGATTTCTCTGCTAGATCATTTGAAGTTTTGATTCCTTGCTTACATTCGTCTATGTGAAAACCCTTGTAATTTCCTTAATAGTCACCTTCCGCAAATGATTATTTTTTCACAAAACCCATTATCATAGTCCAAGAGAAAGACTGTGAGTATTTAACAAAGGTGACTTGAGAAACCTTTCCCTTGCACTATGGTATAGTGTTGGGAGATAATTTGATTAAAATATATTTCGCTATTTTTACTTTCAATGCATTGATTTCGGTGTTTCGGGTAATCTAGGCACCCTCCAATCATTTTGATCATAAATGAATACAACTGTAATTCCCGTTCGAGAAAGCCCTCTCTTGATATTATATGACCATAAGTTCGATACAATCACCCTGTCAAACAAGAGCTAAGAGCTCATTTGGCACTTGTGACGAAGCGAGAAGAGCTAAGAGCCAAGAGATCATATGGTACGAGCTCTAACAAAATTCTATGAATCAATAGATTGATTTAAAAAGGAAAATAAGAGGCTTAATGCCGGTCAGGATTTAAAATAAGAGCTCTGAGTCACGATGTCCTTCTAAATATCAAAATTCATTAAGATCCGGTCACCCACTCGTAAGTTATAAATACCTAATTTTTTTAATTTTTCCTCTCCCTTTAGCCCCCCAGATGGTCGAATCTGGGAAAATGACTTTATCAAGTCAAATTGTGCAGCTCCCTGACACGTCTACCAATTTTCATCGTCCTAGCACGTCCAGAAGCACCAAACTCGAAAAAATCACTGAACCCCTCCCCCAAACTCCTCCAAAGAGAGCGAATCCAGTACGATTCTGTCAATCACGTATCAGGGACATTTGTTTATTCTATCCACCAAGCTTCATCCCGATTCCTCCACTCCAAGTGTTTTTCCAAGATTTCCCCATCCAACTCTCCCCAATGTCGAAAGATCTGGTCGGGATTTGAAATAAGAGCTCTGATACATGGATTCCTTCTAAAAATCAAATTTCATTAAGATCCGATCATCTATTCGTAAGATAAAAATACCCCAATTTTCACGTTTTCCAAGAATTCCGGTTTCCCCCTCCAACTCCCCCCAATTTGACAGGATCTGGTCGGAATTTAAAATTAGAACTTTAAAGCACAAGATCCTTCTAAATATCAAATTTCATTATGATCTGGTGACCCTTTCGTAAGTTACAAATACCTCAATTTTCAAAATTACCCCCCCCCACCCAATTCCACCAAAGAGAGCAGATCCGGTCCGGTTATGTCAGTCATGTATCTTAGAAAGGTTTCTATTCTTCTCATCCAGTTTCATCTTGATCTCACCGTTTTAAGTTTTTCTAAGATTTCCGGTCCCCCCAACTACCCCTCCCCCCCAATTACATCCAGTTGAGGTTTAAAATAAGAGAACTGAGTTACGAGGATCTTCTAAATATGAAGTTTCATGAATATCCGATCACTCCTTCGTAAGTTAAAAATACGTAATTTTCTCTTATTTTTCAGAATTAGCCCCCCCCCCCAATAGAGCGGATCCGTTCCAATTATTTATATCACGTATGTAAGACTTCTGCTTATTTTTCCCAACAGGTTTTATCCCGATCCCTCCAATCTAAGAGTTTTCCATGATTTTAGGTTACCCCACCCCAAACTTCCCCCAATGTCACCAGATCCGGTCAGGATTAAAAAATAAGAGCTTTGAGACACGATATCCTTCTAAATATCAAATTTCATTGAGATCTGATCACTCGTTCGTAAGTTAAAAATACCTCATTTTTTCTAATTTTTCAGAATTAACCCCTCCCCCAACTACCCCAAAGAGAGCGGATCCGTTCCGGTTATGTCAATCATGTATCTAGGACTTGTGCTTATCTTTCCCACCAAGTTTCATCCTGATCCCTCCACTCTAAGTGTTTTCAAAGTTTTAGGTTCCCCCTCCCAATTCCCCCCAATGTCACCAGATCCGGTCGGGATTTAAAATAAGAGCTCTGAGACATGATATCCCTCTAAATATCAAATTTAATTGAGATCCGACCACCCGTTCGTAAGTTAAAAATACCTCATTTTTTCAGAAATAAACCCCCCTCCAACTACCCCAAAGAGAGCGGATCCGTTCCGTTTATGTCAATCATGTATCTAGGACCTGTGTTTATTTTTCCCACCAAGTTTCATCCCGATCCCTCCACTCTAAGTGTCTTACAAGTTATAGGTTTCCCCCTCCCGAATCCCCCCCCCCCCCCAAATGTCACCAGATCCGGTTGGGATTTAAAATGAGAGTTCTAAGACACGATATACTTCTAAACATCAAATTTCATTGACATCCGATTACCCGTTCGTAAGTTAAAAATACCTCATTTTTTCTAATTTTTCAGAATTACCCCCCCCCCCCCGTAGCTACCCCAAAGAGAGCGGATCCGTTCCGATTATATCAATCATGTATCTGGCACTTGTGCTTATTTTTCCCATCAAGTTTCATCCCGATCCCTCCACTTTAAGTGTTTTCCGAGATTTTAGGTTTCCCCCCTCCAACTCCCCCCAATGTCATCAGATCCGGTCGGGATTTAAAATAAGAGCTCTGAGACCCAATATCATTCCAAACATCAAATTTCATTAAGATCCCATCACCCTCTCATAAGTTAAAAAAACTTAATGTTTTCTATTTTTTCCAAATTAACCGGCCCCCCACTCCCCCCCAGATGGTCAAATTGGGAAAATGACTATTTCTAATTTAACCTGGTCCGGTCCCTGATACTCTTGAAAAATTTCATCGTCCTAGCTTACCTGGAAGTTCCTAAAGTAGCAAAACCGGGACCGACAGACCGACAGACAGACCGACAGACCGACAGAATTTGCGATTGCTATATGTCACTTGGTTAATACCAAGCGCCATAAAAAATAAAAAAAACAAGTAAATATGCATCCGTTATAACTCTTCTGGTAAAAATTAGAAATTTTCGAATGTTTCAGATGGAAGCAAAAACCTTTACTCTATGGTTCTCTGATGTGCTGAATTTGATGGTGTGATTTCTATTAAGATTATTTGACTTTTTAGGGGCTTTCCCGGCCTTTTCCGAATGCTATACAAATTTTCTCAGGTACTTGGCCTTTGATGAGCGCTTGAAACTTGATGAATGTTATATGTCTGGAGCTACATAAAAGGCCATTTCATTTGTTGTATCTATTGTTATCTAAATTTCGTGTTTTAGAGTTTCGGTCGCTATTGGGCTGACTTGCTCCTTACTTATGGTGCGTTACCACGATCCCTAATCCAACACCTGAATCTGGAATTGTCTTTTCAGGATAGTATTCCCTGCATTAAGAAATGCACACGTAACGTCCAAATAAATTTGTGAAAGAGCTGGAGTGGTTAATTTTTCGGATTTGATATCAGCTCATATATGTCTTAGCAGGGTAGTGAAAGATTCATTTGTATAGTAATTTGTTTGAGCTCAAACCAAATTTTCACTAGACTAGGGGCCCAGTTCAACGAGAAAAGATTTTTAGCAGTAAGCTTGTATTTTAGTCAAGAAGTATCCAGGATTAACATCCTATGCGTGATTAGGATGCTATCAATCAGACACTTGCGCCAATTCACAAGAATGTAGAGGAAGGAGGACTTTTTTCGCTTTTTCAAATGAAGATACGAAAGGTTCTTTTAAAAATGTATGTTGAGAGCACTTTTTCATTTATTGAAATATAAACACCTATTCCCTTCAATTGGTGTCTCCAATTGAAGTTGGACTGGGAGAGTAGTAATCTAGGCAGTACTTTGCTTGGTCCTCTACACCTTTAATAGAAAGTGAGTAGCCCCTCGCTTGTCAAGGCCAACCCCTACGGCATTCTTGAGGATCAGGGAACTCTATCAAGGCCACTGCCTCTTAAGGATCACTCTTAAGGCACTCAAAAGGATCAATGACCTTCGAAAAAACTGGGACAAGGACATTCTAGTGCTGTACTTGAAGACCAATGAGATCCGAACAGCCCTGGCAATGGTGATTTCCTAAAGCGCTCTTGCGGAGCAATGAACTCTGAACAAACCCGGACAGGACAGTGTTTCTTTCTTACTGCTATTGTGGAACAGATTGCGTTAGGATCTAAGATGTTCGCAAAGCATATTCTGATTATTTCAGATATATTCAACTGGAGTGGGATTTGAATTGGAGACTCCTAAGAATGAAGGAATGACTTGATAGTCAACTGGTACATGCTAATATATTGACAGACGCTTATATTAAACAAGTAAATGCTAATAAATTATTCCTAGCAATATATTGACAAAATCCCTCACATATCACCTTGTGAATTAACAAAATAATGAAATGAGTAGTATCCTATTTATACTTCCGACCAGACCCATTGAATTTATGAATTCCCACTAGTTATTCTTAAACTTTTGAATCCATTCGACAGATTATGTTTGAGCCCAAGCCTTAACATGGTTACTTGTAGCATACGTGTTATGAGTACGACAAGGTACATCACCTCTTAAAATAATTTTTCTGATTGTGAACAAGGGAGGGATAGACAAGGTATCGTAATAAATATGACAGGACCCCATAGCGCCCCCCCCCCGACTTTTTATAAGAAAATCACATGGAAAAAACATCTCGAATCTAAAAAAGAGCGTCTCGAAAAAAAATGTCAAGAAGAAATAAAAACGTCTCGAGTAAAAAAAAAAACACCTCGAAGAAAAACCTTTTGAAGTTAAAACAGAACGTCTCGAAGTTAAAAAACGTCACGAAGCAAAAACACCTCGAAGTTATAAAACAAACTTCTCGAAGAAAAAACGTCACAAAGAGAAAACAACGTCTCACAGTGAAAAATGTCGCGAAGAAAGAATTGTCTTGAAGTAAGAACTGACTCAAAGTTGAAACAAAAACGTCGCTAAGAAATGAAACGTCTCTAAGTAAAAAAATCTCGAAGAAAAGACGTCTCGAGGCTAAAATAAAACGCCTCGAATTAAAAAAAAACAACTTCTTGAAGAAAAAACGTCTCGAAAATAAAAAACAACTTCTCGAAGAAAACTCTCCAAAGAAAAAAATAATCCCGAAGTAAAAAATGTTTCAAAGTAAAAAAAAAAACTCTGCGAAGTTAAAACCAAAGCTTCACGTAGAAATAAAAACGCCTCAAAGAAATAAAAACGTCTCAAAGAAACAAAAAAGCAAAAGAAAAAACGAGGTTAGGTTCTTTGCACAGTGGATACCGAGGGGCAAACCTGATTGTGACAAGTGTATACGACACGGTAAAAACAATTTCAAATAATGGTATCCTTGTTTGTCGATGTTTAACAGTGAAATTTAAGAATAAATTTTATGTAAATGTGTGTTTTTTCATAAATATCCTTTTGAATATGTTTTAGCAATAAATATCTTTAAGCTTAACCCATTTTTATTCTTCAGAATAGTTCTAGTTCATAGGTAAAATCCTACTTGAGGTATATCCCCCCCTTCTTCACCAGGTGTCTGAGATAGGTGAAGAGGATCTTTTCTTCCAAAGTCGGAAACAAGTGAATCAATTTTTTTTTCAAAAGTCAAGTCAGAGACATGTCAGTAGAATTTTTAGGTTTTTATCTATATTTCAGGAGAACCCACTGTCACTTCAGGGGCGTTTTTCAGAGGGCCTGATACCAGAGAAAATCACTCTGCTAGTTTCAAACTAAGCTATGATGCATGAAAATATTGAAATAAAAATACATTTTTACTGCAATTGTAGCGTCTGAAAAGGCTTTTATCATGGTTTCACCAATTCTGTCTAATCACCAATTCGAGTCTAATGCAGTCTATGAAAGAATATTTTTTGTATGGTATTTTATTTTTTATCAGCAGTAATGAATAAAGCAGGGAAAAAAACAAATCTTGTAAGGTTTTGCTACTTTGAATTTTTTTTAAAGTCAGAGACACAAGAGCGTGATTAACTGGATTTTCAAATGTTTCATTCGATCTCAATGAGAATCAATTCAAAATGAACAAAGCAGAGAAAAAAATTTAAAAAATTTGTGAAGTATTGCTACTTTGGATTTTTTTTCAAAGCCAGAGACACATGAGCGTGAACAGGATTTTCAAATATTTCATTCGGTTGCATTCCTACCGTTACCATCCACTCATTTTTAGTCATAGATGACGACGCGTTTTGACTATCTTAAGTGCTTAGATACATGTGAAATGGGAAATTAGCAAGATTCAAACCCGAAGGCAATTACAAACTGATTCGTATTAGAAACTCTTTGTGTCATTATTGCAATAAAAACGTTCCTTTACGTCGCGTTGCTTTACGTTTATTTGTTAGGGGCACTCTTTTTTAAAACATTGAACGGAGCTTTTTTTAACGACATTCAATTAATTTTTTTTTTGAATAAGAAATGAAATTCGTATGTGTTTGGTGGTCATTTTTTTTTGTTAGAGACGAACACAATATTTTTTGTGTGCTAGTTCGTTTTTAGTCAGCAATATGAGAGTTAATTCAAAATTAATAAAGCGGAGAAAGTCAAAAAATCTTTCGAAGTCTTGCTACTTTGGATTTTTTTCAAATCTAGAAACACATGAGCAAGAATAACAGGATTTTTCAAATATTTCATTTATTCACAATGAGACGAAATCCAAAACGAATGAAGTGCAAAAAAAGTCTTGTGAAGTCTTACTACTTTGGATTTTCAAAGACACATGAACGTGAAAAACAGTATTTTCAAATCTCTCATTCAGTCACGTTCCTGCTGCTACAACCTATTCATTTTAAGTCAGAGATGAAGACACGTTTTGACAATCTCAAGTGGTAAGAGTTAAACCTTTGAAGTGGGAATCTATCAAGATTCAGGCCTGAGGCGATTATTAACTGATTCATATTAGAATCTCAACTGCTACCATCCATTCATTTTTAGGCATAGATGATGGCACGTTTTGACTATCTCAGTTATTTAGAGTTAAGAGACGTATGAAGTGTGAATTTATCAAGATTCAGCCCTGAAGGGCATATTAACATATTAATATTAAAATCTCCATCAATCTATTTATAGGTCTGTCTAATATCCATCTGTCTTTTTACCATCTATTTAATTAAAATCTTAGATACTACCCCAATTGCCGACATCTATTCTGACATTTATATAGATGACAGGACAACTGTTTTTTGCCTTCACCCAGGTACCTGCAGCCAACCTACGACCCTACCTTTTAAAAAAACTGCATTTAAGTAAGGTACATTTAGGTTCACTTAGCGCAGCCCATCAAAGCCTAAATGAACCTAACTTGAATACAATTCTTTGCAAAAGGTAGGCTTGAAGGTTGGCTACAGGTAGCCAGGTGAAGGACAAAAATCAGTTGTGTTAACAGCTATAACCATATCAGAATTGACGGCAGCACTTCGGGTAATAGAAAACACCGCCGTCTAAGAATGTAAATGAATGGATGGTAGCAATAAGGATTCTAATATGAGTTTGTTAATAAACTCTTCTGGTCTAAATCTTGATAAATTCTTACTTCATATGTCTCAAACTCTAAAACCTTTAGATAGTCGAAACGTGCCGTTATCTATGACTGAAAACGAATGGAAGGCGGCAGCAGAGATTCTGATTTGAATCAGTTAATTATCCCGTCAGGTCTGAATCTTGATAGATTCCCATGTCAAATGTCTAACTTTTAATACTTGAGACATTCAAATGTGTTGTCATATATTAATTGAAATGAATGATGGCAGCAGTAGGAATATCATTCAAATAAATACATAAAAATCTTGTTATTCACGTTCATGTGTCTCTGGCTTTGAAAAAAGTAGGCCAAAGTAGACTTCACAAGACCTTTTTTTATTTTTATTTTCGTTTTATTCATTTTGAACTGATTCTCATTGAGACCGAATGAAATATTTGAAGATCCTATTCCTCATGCTCATGTGTCTCAGGCTCCAAAAAACCCAAAGTAGCAAAGCTTCACAAGATTTTTTTTCCGCTTTATTCATTTTGAATTGACTCTCATAATGCTGATTAAAAAGGAACTAGCACACAAAAAATATTCTGTTCACCTTTCACAAAAAAAGTAAGCAACAGCAGACATATACCACTTTCATTTCTTATTTCAGAAAATATCAATGGAATTTCGTTAAAAAAAAATGCGTTCCATTGTCTAAAACTGAGTGCCCCTAACAAATAAATAAAATAAAAACGTGATGTAAAGGAACATTTTTTATTGCAATAATGACACAAAAAATTCAATTATGAATAAGTTATTAATTCTCTTCAGCTGTGAATCCTGATAAATTCCCATTTACTATGTCTTTTACTCTAAACACTTGAGATAGTCAAAACATGTCGTCATCTATGACTGAAAATGAATGATTGGCAGAAGTAGAAATTTGACCGAATGAAATATCGGAAAATCCTGTTATTCACACTCCTGTGTCTCTGGCTTTGAAAAAAAAATCTGAAGTAGCAAGACTTCACAAGACTTTTTTTTACATTTTTTTCTTATTTATTCATTTTGAATTGATTCTCATTTTGAACGAATGAAATATTTGAAAATCTTGTTGTTCACGCTCATGTGTCTCAGGTTTTTAAGAAAACCCAAAGTAGCAAGACTTCACAAGATTTGTTTTTGATTTTTCCCTTTCATTCATTTTGAATTGAATCATATACTGCTGATAAAAATGAGCTAACACACAAAAATACTCTGTCACCTTTAGTAAAAAAATAATGACCAGCATAATCATACCACTTCCATTTCTTATTTCAGAAATATCAATGGAATGTAGTTAAGAAAAAACCAATGCGTTCGTGATAACCAGATGTAAAGGAGCATTTTACACTATATCTTTGAAAATCCCTGTTCTTACATTTCACACCACTAAATAAGTCTGTTTCAATTTTTTCATTCCTTAACCTTACTCTAATAGAATTCTAGGACAAAAATAATCGGAAAAAAGATAAGCATATACAAGGGAAAAAAATTCTTATATGAGCCATCACTAATGAGATTTGGCATAAATGAATTTTTGTATGCCTAGTTTCTTTTATAAGAATCTTCTCTGTGGTTTCTCAAAGAAGTTGAAGAACTCCTGTACGGGGGCTCTGCTTTTCTTGATCTTTTATTTGCATGTTCGTGATCTCCTTCTGGTATACTGCACCTCCTTTTCCAATACCTTTGTTGTGCCTTTGAGTTTTGTTGGGGTGGTAAGTTTCTCTCCATTCTAGCTGACCTCATTTCATTCAATATTTTTCATCTCTTCAAGATTCTTATTTCTTCCATTATTCACGTATTTTAAATTGACTGCATTAGACTCATAAGAATTGGTAAAATCATGATAACATCCTTTAAAGATAATACAATTGCAGCAAAAAACACATTTTTATTTCAATACTAGCTGTTGGGATGGCGCTTCGCGCCACCCCAACACCTAGTTGTTGGGGCGATTTGCGCCCCTCCAAGCCCCCCCGCGTGCGTAAGTCATTACGCGCCATATTAGTTACGCGCCATTGTAGTTGTGTCCCTGTGTCCCACCTGTGAATAGATATATATATATATATATATATATATATATATATATATATATATATATATATATATATATATATATATATATATATATATATATATATATATATATATATATATATATATATATATATATATATATATATATATATATATATATATATATATATATATATGTCCCACCTGTGAATAGATATATATATATATATATATATATATATATATATATATATATATGTCGTCATTTGTCGTCATATGTATCCCGGTGTCCCAGTTTGTAATTTCTCTTTGAGTGCCCCGGTCGTCTTTTATAATCCCTGTGTCCCGGTGTCCTGGTCGTCATTTGTGTCCCGGTGTTCCGGTTTGTAATTTCTTTTCGAACAATCCCTGTGTCCCGGTCGTCATTTATACATCCCGCCTGTGCCCCCGGCGTCCCCGTTGTAGTTGTGTCATTTATATTCCCTGTGTCCCGGTCGTGATTTGTGTCCGGGTGTCCCAGTCTGTAATTTCTCTTTGAGGTTTCCGGTCGTCATTTATATTCCCTGTGTCCCGGTCGTGACTTGTGTCCGGGTTTCCCAGTCTGTAATTTCTCTTTGAGGTTCCCGGTCGTCATTAATATTCCCTGTGTCCCGGTCGTCATTTGTGTCCCGGTGTCCCGGTATGTAATTTCATCAGTTGACAAACATGACGTCAGTCGAAAAACAGCTTCATGACGCATACAGCTCAATCCTTATAATGACGTCAGTCGACAAATTTGACGTCAGTCGACACACAAACATGACGTCACTCGACACACACACAGACAACTTATTGTTATATATATAGATTTTCATTCATCATTACTTAGTTTGGAACTAGCAGAGCGATTCCTTCTGGTAACAGGCTCTTTAAAACATGTTTCTGAAGTGTAGGTGTGTTCTCAGGAAATACAGATAAAACCCTAAAACTTCCTATTTACATGTTTATGACTTTTGGAAAAATTCAATTCGCTTGTATCTGACTTTGGAAGAAAAATATCCTGTTCACCTACCTCAGACTCCTGGTAAAGTGGGAATAAACCTAGAATAGGATTTTACCTATGAACTAGACTTATCCTAAAAAATATAGATGGGCTAGGCTTAGAGATATTTATTGCTTAAACATATTCAAAAGGAAACTTAAAAAAAGATATTTGCGTAAAATTAATACTTAAAGTTCACTGTAAAAAACATTCATAAACGAGGATCCCATGATATGATATAGTTTTTTCTCTGTCGTCGTAAGTACTTGTTACGATTAGGTGTGTCCCTCGGTATCCACAGTGCTAAGAACTGAACCTCGTCTTCGGACGGTGATAAGCCCCTTCAGGCTTAGGACATTTAAGTTCTTCTAAATTGAAAAGTGAAATTTCAGTATTACAGATTTGAATCAAAACTTTATGTGTAGGCACGTTACCCTTTATGCACAATGCTTCAACTCCAAAAAATTGTATATTTCTCTGACTTCTTCTCGAACAGTTCCCAGTTCCTTACTACTTTTGTTATATGGCGTAATCACTCGGTCATGGATTTCCAGCCTGTTCATATGGGGTTATGTAGTACTCAACAAGCTTTTATCATGCTCAAACACACTATAGTTCCCTTTCCAATAACAACAGTCCATTTCTTCGTGCTTCACAGACAATAACAAAAATTCACACTCAAATATAACACCAAAAGACGCCTTTATCAAACCAATAAATTCAGTATTATGTTGTACAATCATCTTGGGAGCTATTGACATAGTATTTAAGTAGATAAGTGCTTCATAATACTTTTATATCTTTGCTCAAGGTTAAAAAGATTTGTTCCGAATTAGCGAAGGCAGTAGTTCATTGATCCCAACAGAATCAAAGTACCTTAAGGTTAAATCCTTGAGCAAGTAATATTCAAGGTCCTAAAAATGCTTATGCAAGAGATCATTGACTCTAATAGTAACACAGCTAGGTTTTTTTCTATAACTATAACTAGGTTTTTTCATAACTATCTGAGTTTATTGTCAAGAGGAGTCATAAAACCAATAGAATTCATTGCGGGGAAGAGTCACAAAACTCTTAGTATCTAGTCCATGGAAATGAAGTGTGGAAATTGTAACACAGTTTAGCTTGTAAAATATTATATGTTTGTTAATAGCGTCATAAAAAATTGAATTTTTTGAATTCGTTCCATAAAATGATTCATCATATTTTCTCTTGTAAGGGCACTTATTAAGTTTCTGACTCATACATGACTTTTAACATCGTTTCAGTTGCTGGCTCAATACGTGTTTTTTCCTTGGTATTATTGAGTTCATTGACTGTTGCTGTTGTTAAACTGTCGATTATACTAAAACACTCGAAATTTATCAGCTAGATGGGTTTATTGTAGTCAAAAGTGATTTTTATTAACTTTTTTGATACTCAGTAAGCAATTAAGACATTTGGAATATCCCTGCCAACTAGGGTTTTTTTGTACGTAAAGGTGTTTTTATTTAATTATTTGATAATTTGATAATTAATCACCAATCAAAAGACTTTATCAAATCTCAAAAGACTTTATCAGGAATTTATCAAGTAACTGAGCTTATTGTACTCAAAGTGCTTTTATTAATTTTTATGGTATGCAGTTAGTAACTAAAATAGCGAGAACTTACCAGCTAGCTGAGTTTGCTGTAGTCACAAGTGCTTTATTACTTTTGTTAGTACTCAACCAGCAACTAAAACACTCAAAATTTAACAATGACCTCAGCTTATTGTATTCTAAAGTGCTTTTATTAAATTTTGATACTCAGTCAGCAGCTTAGAAATTCCGAATTTACCTAGTATCTGAGTTTTTGTACGCAAAAGTGCTTTTATTAAATTTTATAAATACTCAGTCATCAGTTAAAGGAATTGATTCTTGAGACTTTCAGACTTGGGTTTTTTGTTGATTTTTACCCGCTTTGGGGGTTGTGGTGTATTTGTAGCATATTATTTGAGGGTAACGGCCTTTCATATGCTACAGATACAATAAAGTTATTCCTATTTCAATACTGTAATTCATTATAGCTTACTTTGAAACCATCGGTGCGATCACTTCTGGTAACAAGTATTGAAATAAAGCACTTTGTTACATTTTTATTTTCAAGAGGCTTTTTTTTTTGACGTTTTTGACTTTGAGACATTTTACTTTGTGATGTTTTTAACTTTGAAACGTTAGTTTCTTCGAGACATTTTTTCTTCGTGGCTTTTTCTTAACTTCAAGACGTGGTTTATCTTTGTTACTTTTTTTCTTCGAAACTTTTTTTCCCAACTTCGGGACGTTTTTTCTTCATGGTGTTTTTTTCTTCGGCATTTTTTTAACTTTGAAATGTATTGTTTTCTTCTTGAAGTTTTTTACCTTGAAAGGTTGTTTTTTCTTTGGGGCGTTTATCATAATACTTTTATACCTTTGCTCAAGGTAAAAAAGACTTTTTCCGTAACAGCGAAGGAAGTATTTCATTGATCCCAACAGAATCCAAGTACCTTAGGGTTAAAATTGCGCAAGTAACATTCAAGGACAGAAAAATCGATTATGCAAGAGTTCATTGACCCTAATAGTTACACAGGTGGGATTTTTCTTATGGTTAAGGGTAGGAGTTGTAAAACCATCTGGATACATTGCCAGGAGGAGTCATCAAACCATTAGAACTCATTTTAGGGAAGAATCATAAAACTATCAGTATCTACTGAAGGCAAATGAAGCGTGAAAATTATTACGCAACTTAGCTTGTAAAATATATGTTTTTTTATATCATCATTAAAATTGAATGTTTTGAATTCGTTCTATAAAATGATTCACCGTGTTTTCTCTTGACTTGGCTCTTATTTGGGTTTCGGAGATTCGTATATATTATTTTCGTAGTCTCGTAGATATTATTCGGATTCTGTAGATGTTGTTAAACTCTCATTGGTACTAAAAAACTTAAAACTCATCAACTACCTGAGTTTATTGTAGTCAAATGTGATTTTGTTAAATTTTTTGATACTCAGTAAGCAGCAAGGACATTCGAAATTCGCCTACTAGGTGTGTTTGTTGTAAGTAAAGGTGTTTTAATTTCATTCTTTGATAATTAGTCACCAATCAACTGACTCGGAATTTACCAAATAGCTGATTTTATTGTACTCAAAAGAGCTTCCATTAAATTTTTAATATGTAGTCGGTAATTAAAACAGTCAGAACCTACCAGCTAGCTGCATTTGTTGTAGTCAAAAGTACAAAATTTTTTGTGCTCAGCCAGTAACTAAAATACGCGGGATTTAACAACTACCTGTGTTTACTGTAGTTAAAAGTGCCTATATTAAATTTTGATACTCAGTCAGGAGCTAAGACATTCGAAATTTACCTAGTAGCTGACTTTTTTGTATGCAAAAGAGGTTTTATTTTTTTTTATACTCAGTCATTAGTTAAAGGACTCGATTTTTGGGACTTTCAGATTCGGGGCTTTTTGTTGTTTTTTTGGCTATTTTTGTGGGTTGTGTTGTATCTGAAGCATATTATTTAGGATAACGGCCTTTTAGATTTTTTGACGTTGAGACGTTCTTTCTATGTGATGATTTTTACCTTCGAGCTGAAGTATTTTTTTCTTGACGTTTTTTACTTCAAGGCGATTTTTCTTCTTGAAGCCTTTCAACTTCGAGACGTTTCTGTTTTCAACATCGAGACATTTTTTTCTTCGAGATATTTTTTCTACTTCTATACTTTTTTATTTCTTCGTGACGTTTTTGTCTTAACTTTGAAATATTTTTTACTTCGATATGTTTCTTTTTCCTCAAGACATTTTTGTTCGCGGCGTTTTTGTAACTTTGAGACGTCGTTTTTCTTCTTTTTTTCTTCGAGACGTTGTTTTTTAATATCCAGACGTTTTTTTCCGCGTGACATTTTTAACTTCGAGACGTTTCGTTTTAACTTTGAAACATTTTTTCTTCGAGAGGTTTTTATTTCTTCGTGACGTTTTTTTAACTTTGAAATGAAGCATGGACACAATATATATAAACTTATCTATCAACAAATGAATTGACGTCACTTTTATACAATCCTAATAAGGAATTATGCCAGGTTTGCCTCTGACTCAATCGGACTATCTGTCTTGGCTATATCTACAATTAGCCATGGCTTGATACCCACAACTACTTGATTTTAAGTGAAAATCAACGAAATCGATCGAGGCCTTCGGCCTGCATGGAGGGATGATAGATAGACTTATCTATTAACAAAATGATTTAACATCATTTTTACACAATCCTAAAAGGGCTTATGCCAGATTCTTCTCTCATTTAAGTTTTTTTTTCGAGACGTTTTTAACTCCGAGAGGTTTTTGTTTTAAATCGTGACATTTGTTGTTTTAAATCGAGGCGTTTTTTTTGTTCTTCGTGACATTTTTTCTTCGAGACGTTTTTTTCGTGACGTTTTTTAATTTCGAGACGTTGTTTGAACTTCGAGGTGTTTTTGTAACGTTTTTAAAAGATAAAGGGGGGGGGGTATGGTCCCAGTTGTATTCATTACGATACCATGTCTGTAAATTTATTCTTCACAACTCAAAAACATTTTAAGGGGAGACGGACCTTGTCGTACTCACATTACGTATTCTACTAATAACAATGTTAAGGCTTGGGTTCAAAAATAATCCAAGGATTGAATTCAAAATTTTAAGAAGAACTAGTAGGGAGGTGAGTTTTTTAAATGAAAGATGCTATATGACATTAAATTACCTTTAATCTGGTAACTAAAGGGATTGTAAATGTGTTTAAAAATATTGAAAAACAACCCCTTCCACTAAGAATATGACAAAAAATAAAGTTGAATGGCATAGCGAGTGCATGAACCCTGTTCCTTAGAGTGTATTTCTAAGAACATACTAATATCATTGACTTGTTGGTTCAGATGGCTAAGGTATCGTTATTTTGTCGTAGGAAATCTCAGGTTTCACATTCAATTCCTACACCATAAAAATAATTCATATATTCAATTAGTGGGATCGGAAGTATTAATAGAATATCACTCATTTGATTTAATTGTTAATTCATAAGGTGATATGTGAGGGTTTTGTGTATGTATTTCTAAGAACAATTTATTAGCATGTACGTTTTAGCTCAGTTTACTAGCAAGTCAGTCCACCATTTTTACGAGTCCTCAGTTCAAATCCTACTCCATTCAAAGATTTCTGAAATCATCGGAAAATGCTTAGCGAGTATCATATATCATAACGCAAGCTTTTTCATAATAGTATTAAGAAAGAAAACCTGTCTTGTCCGGGTTTGTTCAGAATTCATTTTTCCTCAAGAGCGCCTTAGGAAATCGTCTTTGCCGGGTTTGTTCAGTTCTCATTGGTCTTCAAGTACACCATTAGAATCGCCTTCTCCAGGTTTGCTCAAAACTCATTGATCTTTAAGAGGGCTTTAGGGAATGGCCTTGATAGAGTTCATTGATCCTCAAGAATGCCTTAGGGGATGGTCTTGACAAGCTAGGGGCCCCTCACTTCCTATTAAAGGTTTATAGGACCAAGCAAAGTACTGCCTAGATAATTACTGAGGGGGGGGGTACTAAAACACAAGTCTTAGTAGATGAGAGAGGATGAAGTTTCTTTGTATGTGATTTTTAATTAATTTATCGCATATTTGATTTAAAAAAGTCAGATTGGTTAGAAGAGCGCGCATTATAATGCAGAACACGATGAATTTTGTGCAATTTCATAATGGAGGGGGTCTGTAGAAGGAGGAAAATATAGCTTAAGCCCGTACGCCCACTAATTTTCGTTATATGTTGTTTCTTCAACTCCAGTAAGTAAACGATTAGAAACCTTGTAAAGAAATCTAAGAACGGGCCTGCTTTGACTGAGCTGAGTGAACCCGTTGCGTGCCTTTTGAAATGGTAGTTGTTGCGCTAATAGATAGCTAATAGTTTCAAAATTTTGACAGATACCCAATTAATAAAGACCCAAATGAGCTGGAAATATATCTTTTGTTCCAGGTGAAGGATGGAAAGATAAGAAGAAGGGCAATAAACAGTTAAAGTTTTAGAAGAAGGTGGCGTAATATTTTTCTTTCCTTTTAATATGTATTTTCTTTCTTTTTAATAATTTCATTTTCATACATAATTGAACAGATTTTAAATTCAACGTTCAAATGTTTTAGAATTTTAAAGTCAGAATCAATTTTTCCATTCTAAAAAAGAAATTTATGTATCCCAAACACAGGTGCGTCTTTACTTCTTCCGCAATGTTTTCTCTCTTTTTTTAAGTTTCTTTTTTATTAAATAGAAATAGTCAATGAAAATTTTAGGGAGCTTTACTTACCAAATGTGTAAGGATTAAATAAGGTAATAAAGAACAAGTTCTCATTTTCAAACATAAAAAAAACGAAAATAAAATACATTATTGCACAACTAAGAATTTATGGCATAGATGAAGAATGGAAGTTCTTATTTTTCTTATAAAGACGAAATATTACTTTCTCAGAGTCAAAGAAATTGATTTTTTTTTTTTTTTTTTTAGCTAAAACAAAAGAGAGTTATACGATTTTCTCAGGAAATCTAGCTCACCTATTGCGAATGAATCAGATAGAACAAACAGGATAGACTGAAAAATTGTTTTTTTTTTTCATGGAAAAAATTACAAAAAAAGATTAATGGATAGGAGTCGGATCATAAATTGCTATTATGGTACTTGGAAATCGTCCATTTTTTAAACCATCAAATATGAAATGATATATACTCTTAGATGGAAAAATTTGTAATTTCTTTTTTGGGAAATTGAGACGTATTTTTGTCGTTGAAATTATTACTAAGTGTTTTCTGCTAGCCCATGATAGCACAAATGTGAACAATCAAATAATTGTTATTAGCAATTTTTTAGAACATACGATATACCATAAAATTCAAAAATGTCACATTCAAATTTAAACAATGACCCAATAAGGCATTTAAAATCTTCGTGCCAGCATATAAACAAAAGAGAAAACTCTGAAACACATGAAGCACCCACAGTTATTTGTTAAATCAATGTAATTCTTATTTTGATATTTTAAACCTTGCGCTTCATATTCAGGAATAATTTTCACCCGTAAAGTCTCAACCTGGTGAAGAAATTTACTACCAACAGTTAAAAACAACATTCAGGTAGCTCTCTATATCACATTTGTTAGTAAAATTGTCATTAACAAGTTGTGTTAGAACCACAGAAACGCGCCTAAGGGAGCGACGTTGATGTCATTCGACAACATTATTTTCAAATAAAAGAGATAAAAAAGAGCTTATACGATCACATCAATGATAAACACCGGATTAACTTTTAACAAACTTAACAAAAATATTCGCATTTAGAACTCTCTAAAAGCCAAAAATGTTTATCAAATTGACAAAAACAAAGATTACTACCATTCGGCGCCACTGAAATTGGAAAACGTAATAGTTTACAGTCTTTAGTTTAAGCACATGTTTCATGCAGTCAGGGTTTTATTTTTTCAGCACTAAAAATACTAACTTAAAATAATGAAGTCAAACTGTCTTGAACATCATCGATAAGACACTTTAAGATGGAATGACTTGTGAAAAATAGAAGTTTTGTTTAGGGTTCCTTGTCATAATTTCTTCTTCCTGCAAACCTGTTGCAGGGATACTTTGCGACAAAAATGATTGCTGTGCATTGACAAATCTTCATGTCAATAACACTTGATGTTGATAGCTAGTCAGGTGAGCACTTAATTACAGACTGTTCTATATTTTATAACTTTCCATGTTCCAAAACAACATAGAAGTGAAATCATTCCTACCTTATCAAAATGCTATATTTTCATAATTGAAAATTTTCAGAACATAGTCTACACAATTATTTAAAACCATTCTGAGAATGTTAATCGTTATTATATAATTTTTATTTTTTAAAGATTGGTGATCACCGAACCCAGACTCCCTGACTAGTTGTTGTCGTTAACTTAAGAAAAAAAACCAATTGGTGGTCAAATGTGATGGAGCCAATAGATCACTTTTTAAAAATCTCTGTCATACAGTATGATAAAATGCGTCTAAATACGATCTGAAAAGTATTTCGTGTATTTTGAAATGCCTACTGTTCTGAGGTCAAAATTATTAAGCCCATAAAACAAAGAGTAAATGCCATTAAAAAAATAATTGCTGGTTATGCTTTTTATGTTTTGGTGCTGCGGTTATAGTAGGAAATGAGTTTAGCATATGGTTTCGGATTGATTCAGGAGTTAAGCAAGGTTGTGTTCTATCCCCCTTTATGTGGGATCATTTTGATGGACTTGTCCATCAATTTCCTTGACTTAGATTATGCTGATGATTTAAGCACCCTAGATGAAAGTGAGAGCAAAATGAATGAACTTACAAAGGTTTCGCGGGTTCAAGGTGCTAGAATAACTTTCAAAATGAATGTAAAGCGGACTTAGTCAATAAGGCTAGGAGTAAGTGAAGATGAAAAGGTAACGCTGGGTAGCGAAAATATTGATCGGGCGGGCAGCTTCACTTACCTTCGTCTTGGTAGTATTATTTGTAAGGATGGTGGGAGCAGTGATGATGTTAAAAGTAGAATAGGAAAGGCTCAGGGTGTTTTTTTCACAGTTGAAAAAGATTTGAAAGAACAGAAAGATAAGTATGCAAACCAAAAGTAGAATATTAGAAGCTACAGTGATGACTTTGGTAAAATATGGTTTTGAAATTCGGGAACACCGAAAACCAGATGAAGATTTGCTTCATGTTTTCCAGCGAAATTGCCTACGGATGGTTTTGGGTACGAAAAGGTTTGGTTTGGATACGGATGGTTTTGGGTACGAAAAGCTACGGCAATAATGAGAAAATGCGGATGAAAAACGCTATGGGGATGAAGGATGACAGATTGCTGAAGATTGTCTTTTTTGACCAACCGTCTAGGGCTAAACGGAAAGCAGGTCGTCCTCGTCTGGGGTGAGAGGATCTTATTAAGAAAGATTTCAAGGAAATGCCAACTTCCTGGTAGGATGTAAAGAGGGAGGCTTTGAATAGATCGGGATGGAGGAGGAGCTTGCGTAGATGTGTTGGCCTCAAACGGCTTGGTACTGCGATGAGTTGTTAGTAGTAGTAGTAGTAGTAGTAGTAGCAGTTAGGACTTGTATATTTACTTTAGAACTTATTAAGTTCTTAAATAAACCTTACTATGGATTCAAATAGCCTTTATTCAATCAAACAGTTCATGGTACCGAGCTGTAAGTAAGGAGCGACCGGCTCAACAGTTATCGAAACTCTAAAAAACGTTTTGTTACCAATAGATATATGTAAAGATATTGGAGTCTTATTATGATTTCAAAGATATAAATTTGATTCAGTTTAGCTGTACCCCTCAAAGGCTATAGGGCTGAGAAAATTTGCCAGGATTTCGAAAGAAAGGGAGAAAACCCACTAAAACTCAAGTGGTCTTAATGAAAATTACACCATGAGATTCAGCGTATCAGAAAACTCTATTGTAAAAGTTTCAAGCTCCTATCTTCAGAAAGGCGGAATGTTGTATTTTTTCCCAGAAGAAAGATCACGGATGCGTGTTTATTTGTTTTGTTTTGTTTTTTCGCTCCAAAGGTGATCATATCCATCCAATTGTCCAAGAACATCGTGAGAGGGCTCATTCGACCGGAAATTAAAAGTTCTAGTCCCCTTTGTAAGTGACCAATAAATTGGAGGGCAACTAGGCCCTCTCCATCAAATTGCCCGATCAAAATTTTGAGATAGCCATTTTGTTCATCATAGTTGAAAGACCCAATAACTTTACTTTTGGGTATAACATGCCCCCCCACAGCCCCAGGACAAGGTCCTTAAGATTTGCCCATTGTTTACGCATACTATTTGTTTTTGCGATGTATGCATACATTTTTGGGTAGGAGGGGGCAATTTTTCTAATGGGTGTTTTTCCACGGGGGACTTTACCAGAGGGAGGGAAGTTTCCAGGGAGTGAACTTGTCAGGGGAAATTATATACTGGGGGAATTTGCTAGAATTCTAATATAAAATTCTTCTTCTATATTTTGCTTTCTCTTTTCCGTTTCAATTTTACGCGGAGTTGTTAAGAGTAATGGTCCTGGGTAAATTTTCGCCAGGATTGAATTTTCTAGAGGATATTTCCGTGGGGAGGGTTTCTCTGTGGAGATGGGGACTATCTAAAAAGCGACCAGAAATTAAATAAAAAACAAGTTTTTTTCAACTGAAAGTAAGGAGCAACATTGAAACTTAAAACGAACAAAAATTAATACGTATATGAGGAGGGTTTCTCCCTCCTCAACACCTCACTCTTTACGCTAAAGTTTGAATTGTGTCCAATTATTTAAGAATGACGCCTGAATCACAAGGGCCCTTAAATTAGAATAATAAGGCGCTTTTTTTAAAAGTACGGGAGGTGTTGAGTAGGGAGCAGCCCCCTTCATATACGTAATAATTTCCGTCCGTTTTAAGTTTTAATGTCGGTCCTTACTTTCAGTTGAAAAAACTTGCTCTTTTAATTTATTTAAGTTAGGTTAAAACGGTGTTATGTTTTTCAATGAAAAAATTTAAGAGTCAATCCTTCAAAATGACACGAAAACCTCAAATATAAAAAAGTAGACTTAATCAGATCCGCCTGTGAAAGGAGTTTGCATTTCCACGGTTGAGGTTATCTTGTGACTGTCTTTTGGTTAAGGTTTGATTATAACAATAATAATAAAAAAAAAACTGCCATACACGATAATACCTGTTCGTCTAGGTTATAGTATCGATCTTTAGTTTAATTAGAAAATATATCCTCATATTTGGGGGTTTTGCAAGCACAGGGGGGGGGGAATACTACTCCAGTCGATCTCTCACTCTTTACACGACAGTATAAGTCTGGTAAAAAAAAATGTACCAGGAAACAGAACTCATTTCGGCGTATTCACTTTCCAAAATAATATAGATTTTTTTCCAATTAAGAGTGAGGCTGTCGTCCCCGTCAGTTTCCCACTATTTACATTTAAGTTCATCATTTTATGATAATGTTGAAAATTAGTATGTCGTGTTGAAAACAACCGTCTCAAACAGTTCGTGGTAACAAACTTAAGTAAGGAGCGACCCGGCTCAATAGTGACTAAAACTCTAAAAAACAAAATTTTGATACCAATAAATACACAAAAAGAATTGTATTTTCATTTTAATTTTAAATATATAATTTTCATCAAGTCTAATCCTACTCATCAAAAATTGAGAGCCTCAGAAAACTTGCCTTTTTTTCGAAAAAAGGGGAAACACCCCCTAAAAGTCATAGAATATTAATGAAATTCACACCATCAGATTCAGAGTATCAGAGAACCCTACTGTAGAGGTTTCAAGCTGCTATTCTCAAAAATGTGGAATTTTGTATTTTTTTGGCCAGAAGAAAGATCACAGATGCGTGTTTATTATTTTTTTTTCCCAAAGATGATCGTGTCGACACAGTGGTCCTAGAATGTTGCGAGAGGGCTAATTTGAACTGAAATTGAAGGTCTAGTGCCCTTTTTAAGTGACAAAAAATTGGAGGGCAACAAGACCCCCTCCAACGCTCATTTTTCACAAAGTCACCGGATCAAAATTTTGCGCCAGTTTTTCAGTAGAGTCTAAAAATCTAATAACTATTAGCTTGAGGACGACTTAATCCCCCACATTTCCCGAAGGAAGGGCTGTAAGCTATGAACGTTGCCCATTGTTTACACATGGTATTGGTTATTGGAAAGTAAACAGACGTTTTCAAGAGGAAATTTTTCGTTGGGGGAGGTCTGGGGGGAGGGTTACTTGGGAAGATCTTTCCATGAATTAGTTTCTCGTGGGGGATGATAATTTTCCATGAAGGGGGCATGAAATTTCTCAGCATTATTTAAAACCATCAGCAATTTACTAAGAAGTCTTTCCAACTGAAAGTAAGGAGCAACTTTAAACTAGGCCTCCTCCCCCACCCCTTTTTTCTCAAAATCGTCTGATCAAAACTAAGAGAAAGCCATTTAGCCAAAAAAAGGAATTAATATGCAAATTTCATTTTAATAATTTATGTGCGGAGAGCCAAAATCAAACATGCATTAATTCAAAAACGTCTAAAAATTAAATAAAAGAACTAGCTTTTTTTAACTGGAAGTAACGAGCGAGATTAAGACTTTAAACGAACAGAAATTACTCCGTGTCTGAAAGGGGCCGTTCCCTTCTCAACGCTCCGCTCTTTACGCTAAAGTGTTTTACTGTTTAATAAAGTAGAATTGAGAGAAAGAGTCAAACTTTAGCGTAAAGAGCGGGGCGTTGAGAAGGGAACAGCCCCTTTCAGACACGGAGTAATTTCTGTTCGTTTTAAGTCTTAATGTCGCTCCTTACTTTCAGTTTAAAAAAAAACTATTTTTTTTTATTTAATTGCAGTTAAAAACTCAGCATCTTCAAGAGGAGCAACATTATGCTAAGAAGAGCCATAATAAAAAGCTAAATATATATCAAAGCAAAATATCAAACGGTTCGTGGTAACGAACCGTACTAAGGAGCGACCCGGCTCAATAGTAAACGAAACTCTAAAAATCGGAATTTTGATGCTAAAAGATACATCAAAAGAATCAGATTGTCATCAAAAGTTATGAGCCTGAGAAAATTTACCTTATTTGGGAAAATAGGGGAAAACACCCCCTAAAAGTCCAAGAATCTTAACAAAAATCATACCATCGCATTCAGCGTACCAGAGAACCCTACTGTAAAAATTTCAAGCTCCTATCTACAAAAATGTGGAATTCCGTATTTTTTGCCAGAAGACCGATCACGGTTGCGTGTTTATTTGTTTTTTTTTTCTTTTTCCCAGGGGTCATCGTATCGACCAAGTGGTCCTAGAATGTCGCAAGAGGGCTCATTCTAATGGAAGTGAAAAGTTCTAGTGCCCTTTTTAAGTGACCAAAAAATTGGAGGGCACCTAGGCCCCCTCCCACGCTCATGTTTTTCCCAAAGTCAACGAATGAAAATTTTGAGATAGCCATTTTGTTCCGCATAGTCGAAAACCATGATAACTATGTCTTTTGGGATGACTTACTCCCCCACAGTCCCTGGGGGAGGGGCTGCAAGTTAAAAACTTTGACCAGTGTTTACGTACAGTAATGGTTATTGGGAGGTGTACAGGCGTTTTCAGGGAGATTCTTTTGGTTTGGGGGGTTGGGTTGAGAGGAATGGGCTATGTGGGAGGATCTTTCCTTGGAGGAATATGTCATTTGGGAAGAGAAACTCAATGAAAAGGGCGCAGGATTTTCTAGCATTACTATAAAAACAACAATGAAAAAATAAACATGAAAAAGTTTTTTTCAATTGAAAGTAAGGAGTAGCATAAAACTTAAAACGAACAGAGATTATTAAGTATATGAGGGGTTCTAAAAATACTTTAGCATAAAGAGCGAGGTATTTAGGAGGAGATAAATGCATCGCTCTTTATGCTAAAGTATTTTTAGTAATTTCAACTACTTATTCTACGGCCTTTGTGATTCAGGGGTCATTCTTAAAGAATTGGGACAAAACCTAAGATTTAGTGTAAAGAGCGATGTATTAACGAGGGGACAAACCCCCTCATACACATAATAAAAATATAAGAATATAAAAGTTTGTTACGTAAGTTAATTCTTAAGTTACGTATATTTTTAACTAATAAAAAAGTTCGTTAAAAATTAAAAGTTCTAGTTGCCTTTTTAAGTATCCGAAAAATTGGAGGGCAACTAGGCCTCCTTCTCCCCCCCCTTATTTCTCTAAATCGTTTGATCAAAACTAAGAGAAAGCCATTTAGCCAAAAAAAGAATTAATATGCAAATTTCATTTTAATAATTAATGTGTGGAGAGCCAAATCAAACATGCATTAATTCAAAAACGTTCAGAAATTAAACAAAAAAAAAACTAGTTTTTTTAACTGAAAGTAAGGAGCGACATTAAAACTTAAAACGAACAGAAATTACTCCGTATATGAAACGGGTTTTCCCCTCCGCAATCCCTCGCTCTTTACGCTAAAGTTTTTAATTGTTTTAAAAAGTAGAATTGTGGCAAACAGTTAAACTAGTTAAACAGTTAAACAGTTAAACTGGTTTTTTTTTATTTAATCGTATTCAGAGGTCAGCTGAATTTTAAGACTAAAACAACGTATATTCTGTACATCTGAAGCACCTTTCATGTAAAGTTTGAAAATGTGTGCCTAAAGTGCAGTTTTTCTTATCTTTTAAACCCCCGATTAATTAAATAGAACCACTACCCTTCCTTTTGTAATATTCAAGATGAATTAATTTACCGGATAAGCGGTCAATAATGGTGGTTTGTTTTTTTAAGGAATGCCTAAATACTTAGGGTCGAATGCACCACGCTTGTTAGCATAACCTCTGAAAATGGAAGGATATTTACTCCCTCCTCCAAAAAAATCCCCTCTATGGAAAATCACCCCTCCCCCCAAAAAAAAAATAAAAATGTCGTAGGTACCTCAAAACGTCAATCAGATTTCCCAAGGGATAACAAAAGGACCACATATCAAAAAAAAGTTTTAGGACAGAGGCTGGTTGGTCTTCAGTCACTTTCGGCTTGTAAAAAACAACTGCATTTCCAATCGATTTAGTATTCTCCATAGTTTCTATGACGACGAGGGTGAGGAAGGGGCAGCTCCCTTCTTATACGGAATCAATTCTACAAATTATGAGGTTCAGTGCTACTCTTCAGTTTCGTATTGACAGCGTAGACTTCAGTTTCGTATTGACAGCGTAGACAAGAAATATTCCGTGAAATCAAGATGGATTAAATAAAAATTTATACCTTCACCTCCCCTTCATTAGAACTAATTCTGTACTTACCTGAAGACTCAATAAGAGTTAGGTTGTTTTTCCATTAATTGTACATCAATAGGCACCTACCCCCACCCTAACAACTGTGAAAAAGGGCGTGGGAGGGGATATATGCCCTCTAATCACTTTTAAATCTTTGAAAGGATACTGGAACTTTCGATTTCCAATTGAACGAACCTGCCTCAAATTTTATAAGACCATCCCTTCCATATGAAGTTCCTTTGGGAAAATATAAATAATATTGCATTGAACCCTTATGGCTCTTTACCATAGGTAGCGCTTTAGCATTTAAACAGGTCAGAACATCCAAAATTATCCAGGAGGAATATGGGGGAATTATTCGGGGGTATTTTCCAAGGGGGTGGGGAATTTTCCAGGAGGAATCTTGCCCGGGGCCTTCTATCAAATGCCTAGCGTCACAAGTTGTGAAATCTTATAATGTTTGATCCATGTACTACAGCATGAAGAAGACAATGGAAAAAGAGTTGATTCAGTAATATTTATATAATGTGCAGAAAAGAGTGGCAAGATCCATATAGGTACCAGCCGGCCTATAGGCCTTAAACAACTGGGGACAAGCTGCTCAAGTACCCTCACTTCACACAACACATCATTAGATTTAAATAATTTCATAAGGAGAACCCATTGTTAGCTCGGTGAAGAAGAATGCGTTTGTTCTCTCAGAATATTTGCTTTGTGTGTTTTTTTTTACCATTCTCATTTGGCCTTAAAACCCCATTTTTGATCGTTTTCTTTCTTTATACTATGCATAGTATATAGCGAAAAAAGAGTCAGGGCAAAGCCTTGAATATTCCATCACCTAAAAATAGTTCTGATCTCTCAAGATACTGCAATATATCTCTAAGGCTCAGAATAAAAATTCTTTAAGAATATTTTTATCTGGAATCCTAAAGGGCAAGATCTTAATACAAATCAGGGACTTTAAAAGCCATCGATTGGGGTTCTCGAAGATATTAATCGTTTTTTCGTCTTACTCGACAAGTTGACTCGGCTAAGGCACTCATTGCAGGCATTCTAACGGATTCGTCCTCATTTTTAATTCGAGGCTCTTCCCCAAAAAAGTTTCTAGTTGACACAGAGGAATTGATTGCTGCTTGTTTTAATGTTGGACTATATTTAAAAAGTCCTCGCACTGATCAGATCACCAGAGTGAGGATTCACCAGGCCTTGGTGATGGATCAACATAACTAAATTAAAATAGATCTGAGTTACGCGGTCGTTGAGTTGATGGTGGTTGAGTTATGCGGTGGTTGAGCTATGCAGTAATTGAGTTGATGGTGGCTAAGTTTTTTGGTGGTTGAGTTAATTGGTAGTTGAGTTAAGGGTGGTAGAATTGTTTGGTGGTAGACCTTTGGCGGTTGAGTTGATTGTGGTTGAGTTGTGTGTTCACCCTACGGGAATGTTTCCTACTTTCCTTAAAATTAAGTAAATTCCCTTATGCTAATAATGTTTGACGGATATGCTTAAATTTCACATATTTACCCAAATGGGGAAACACCATGAAAAAGGAATTTGCTTTGATGTAAACATTTTAGTATAATAATATTTTTTTTTTATAATAAAAACAGTGAAAGGCTGTAATATAATCTGCCCCTTTTGAAAGTGCCTGCACGTGTTTACTGAAAATATAAAAATAATCCTTCAAAGGGTTTATCTCCTCCACATAATCTCCCAAGTATCTTCAAGGGAACTTATCCGGTTCTATTTAACTATTCTAAACACTAGAAAAGTATTAATTACGTTGAATCTATTCACGATCGGTGACCTTTAAGCCTCGACTCAAATTAACGGAAGAAAGGACTTTTTCAAGCAGTGAGATTATTAGATACAAATACGCCCTTTTCTTTCTTGAGGACTCTCATCTACAATATTTCTTGTCCTAAAAGTTAGAAATAAGTAGATGGAACGAAACCTAAAAATGTGAATTTCCATCAGAAGTATTTACTTAGCTCTGTTGATATAGTATTAGACTAGGAACTTTAGATTTATAAATACTAAAATATTTACAATGTTTACCTTCGCCGACAAAACAAGGTAATGAATGAAGGAAAAACGCTTGTCAAGAATTAGTTCTTATGTAGTTAAATTAAAGCCTTTGAAACAATATAAATGGTTAACCAGTTCTATATATTTTGTAATGTATTTTGGCCTTTGCGACTACCAATGTGTACGTATTAATTAAACAGATCTTTGTAACAAAGAAGGATTTAGTATTAAACTGAATTAAGTTGAAAAGCTCAAATTTGTTTTCTTCAAAGTATGAGAATAATAACATTTCTTAGGAATTAGCACCAAAAAATGGTAAACTAAAATTGTGGAAAGCCAAATAATGGAAAAACAAGCTAAAAACTTATTTTATGCGGAAGTTAAGGAAATCACCCATCCAGAGCCGTTCCTAGAGTGGGTGGTACCCGTGAGAAAATTAATTACAGCAACCCCTCCTGAATCAAATATTAGCAGAAAAAGCAGAATCAAAGTGAAAAATTGGATCAAAATGGGCGACCCCTAAGCCGCGGCACCCCCCAAGCTGCGGTGCCCGGTGCAGCTGACACAGTCACCCTCTCCCTAGGAGCAGCTCTACTCTCAGCCATGTTTACTTGTAGAATAATCTTTATGAAGGGTTGGCTATTAAAATCAGTTAAGTCTTTGAATTACAAAAGAGTATTGTTTTTGTTCAGACATTCGTGTGAGCTCCGAACGTTTAAAAAATAGCAAACATTGTTGTAACTTTTCTAGTTTTATAAGGCTATTTAACAGAGTTTTAGACTTAGCATCAAGCCCATTTTTGAGGGGAGGGAGGAGTTACCGGGTTTGAAAGTCCTCAAACATTTGTCAGAATCATAACACCAAAAAAAACATATAAACAAATTTTTTTATGCATTTTGTAATTTTTTTGTAACTTGACCCACAAAAATATCTCCTCCCATCCGAATAAAATCCTAGATACCCTCTTGCTTCACTAATAAAACAAAAATTAATGAAGATATACCTTATTATAGATTTCTTTATTTTTTTGTGACCTTTGGGGACTTTAATTTGATATGAAATGAAGTACTCAATATTACAAAACATATTTTGTTGTGTTGTATATCTTAATAGAGCTAAAACTACTACTACTGCTACTAGTAACTCACCGCAGCACCAAGCCGCCTAAGGCCAACACAGCTACGCACGCTCCTCCTCCAGCCTAATCTATTTAACGCCTCCCTCTTTACACCCCCCCCCCAGGAAGCTCCCATTCCTTTAAATCTTTATTTATGACATCCTCCCAACCCAGACAAGGACGACCTGCTTTCTGTGTATCCCCAAACGGTTGGCCAAAAAGGACAATCTTCGGTAATCTGTCATCCTTCATCCGTAGAACATGGCCTAGCAATCTCAACCTTTCGTTCATTATAGCCCTATAAAGCGGGATTGAACCACATTTTTCGTACAACCTACTGTTTGAGATACGGTTAGTCAGCCGGATAACCAGAACAGTCCGTAGGCAATTTCTCTGGAAAACATCTAGTAAATTTTCATCTGCTTTTCGGAGCGCCCATGCTTCAGAACTATATTAGACCACTGTCATCACTGTAGCTTCCAATATTTTAATCTTGGTTTGCAGACTTATCTTTCTATTCTTCCAAATTTTTTTTAACTGTGAAAAAACTCCCTGAGCCTTAGCTATTCTACTTTTAACATCTTCACTGCTCCCACCATCTTTACTAATAATACTACCAAGGTAACTGAAGCTCCCAACCTGATCAATCTTTTTGTTAATATTGTCACCTGTTCATCTTCACTTATTCCTAGCCTTAGTGACTTAGTCTTCTAAACATTAATTTTCAAGCCTATTTTAGCACCCTGAACTCGCAAAACCTCTAAAACTTCATTCATTTCTCACACTTTCATCTAATATGCTTAAATCATCAGCATAATCTAAGTCCAGGAGCGTTTTTCCTCCCCATTTGATTCTGTGGTCTCCAACTGCCTTTCCTGTGCTCCTTAAGACGAAGTCTATCAAAATGATCCATATAAAGTGGGATAGCACATAACCCTGCTTAACTCCTGATTTAATATAAAACCCGTTACTGACCTCATTTCCTACCTTAACCGCAGCAGTATTATTCTCGTACATAGCACAAATCACTTTAATGTATTTTTCTGGTATACCATATAACGATAAGACCTTTGTTAACGCTCTTATATCAGCAGAATCGAAAGCTTGCTCATAATTGATAAAACTGAGGACCAAAGGTGTTTGACAACGAAGGGACTTCTCAATTATTAACCTAAGAGTAAAAACTTGGTCGACTCATCCTCTACCTTTTCTAAAACCCCATTGTTCTTCCCTTAAAACTTTGTCTAAAGCATCTCTCAGTCTAAAAAGTATCATATTACTCAGTAATTTGCTACCTACAGAGACCAGACTAATGCCTCGATAATTCCGACACTTACTCTTGTCACCTTTCTTATACAGTGGTTAATTAAGGCTTTCCTAAAATCATTGGGTACTTAGCCTTTTTCAAAAATCATGTTCATAATCTTCAGTAGCTTATTCCTAACCTCGGAGCCACCATCTTTAAGAAACTCATTAATCATACCATCAGCACCTGGAGCCTTATTATTTTTTAATCCTTTTAGTACTCTCGCTAATTCTTCCTCACTAAACAAATCTTCCTTCACATCCAAAGTATCACAAACTTTTTCATTTTCATCTATATCTTTTCCTGCAACTGTATCTCGGTTTAGCACATTCTCAAAATGTTCCACCCATCTTTCTTTAACTTTTTCCTTGTCACTAATTGTGGCCCCATTTCTATCTTTAATTGGGACTAGTCCGGATTGTCTACTCCCTTTCAATTTATTAACATGCCAGTATAATATTTTACTATTATGCCGTCTAGCCGCATCTTCCAGATCCTCAGCAATTTTATCCATGGCCTCTACTTCACATCTCCTTAGTTCATATTTTAATGCTTTCTCCACTTTCCTTAAATTCCTTTTGTTTTCATACGACCTATCACTCAGATAATTCTTATACAAACCCCTTCTACTGTCTATTAAACCTAAAGCTTTTTCACTAATATTCCTAGTTGCAGTCTTAGCACTCTTCCCTAAGACACCATCAGCAACTTCACAAATTGTTTTTCTGATATTATTCCATCCATCTTCTACATTGTCAAATTTTAAACTCTCAAGTTTAGTATTCAACTGTTCCTGGATGTTCTTTTTTCAAATTTTCATCCTGGAGTCTACCAACATCATAACTTTCCAGGAGGTAGTTACCCTTCCGAAATTTCAGCTTTAAATTAACCTTAGACACTACTAGATGGTGATCTTTACTTTTAACATCAATAACAGCACTCCTATACACCCTAGTATCTTGTATTGATCCTGCTAGTCTTCTGTTTACAAAAAACATAATCAATAAGGTTTGCTGTCTTACCATCACCTGAATACCATGTCAACTTATGGGCCATTTTGTGACCAAACACCGTACTGGTTATAATTAGGTTGTTATACGTACAGAATTGCAAAAGCCTATAGCCATTACTGTTTTCTTTTCCTACACCAAATTTACCTAGGCTAGGATACCATCTATCCCTATTTCTACCAACCTGGGCATTAAAATCTCCTAGCAAAAACACCATATTTCTACCTGGTACCCTGTCTATTTGCTCCTGTAGCTGTAAGTAAAATTCATCTGAGTCACTAGTATCTCCATCATTTGGTTCAACGGGGGCATATACTACTATAACTGATACCCTGAACTTTTTAGTCATAAAATGAGCAATTATTATTCTATTATTAATACCTTCCCAGCCTAAACAGGACTTAGCAGCTTCCTTATTCATCATGAGCCCTACTCCCTGTCTATGTGCCCCATCCTTCCTGTCTGAGTAAGCAAATTCTATGTCACCTTATTTCATGCTTCCTATCCCTGGGATATGAGTTTCTGAAACTCCTAATAAATCCAGTTCAAACCGTCGGAATTCGTCAGTCAAAATGTCGATGCGATAGTCATTTTTTAACCCAAGTTCCAATTTTCATGTTCTTTAAATCTTTGAAATTATTTTGGCCTCAGGAAAAGCAGTGATCCCGGATACCAGTGCAGGACGGGGACCAACATATCTTCTCAAGTCTACACCGAAGCGCTTAAGCCGGCTTAGAACCGGACAGCAAGAAGTCCCTGGGACCTCCAGTAAGTTGGAAGCTTTGTGCAATCCTGGGCCCATCTTGGTCACAACATGGTTTTCAGCACTTGGCGATGCTCTTCTATCAACAAGAGTCGAAAAACTGCACAGACAGTCCCAAGCCTAATACCTCCAATTCATTATATATTCATGCCTACAAATATTATGCTACTACGGGGAGGCAACCCATAGTAGATAAATCAGCTAGGAAGCGGTTTTTCAGCCCGAAAACGCCCATCAAAACAAACAAAGCCCAGAAAAATATCCAATAATCAGAATCCTTTACGAGTGCTGTGTTGTTTACTAGGCTATAATTTCCTCAAGGGGTGCCACTCCTCAAGTGGGAAAAATTGACCGCAAGTTTCCCAGTCTTGCAGGTACCCCGAAAGGGTCGAGGCAGCCCTTTACAGAGGCCGTTGTCCATAATTCTGGATCTTACGCCCTGCTGCAGTTGTCCTCCTATAGAGGATCCTCCCACGAAGATGTTCTGCATCACCATGCAATTTAACTGCCATTACTGGGAGAAGGTTTGTAACTCATGAGACGTGTGAACACGGCAGTGGGCCCTGTTGAGTGTACATTTGAGGGGCCTTCTTCCTCCTCCACCTGTATTTATGACCCCACGGAGAGGATGCCCCCGTTCCTATTATGGACCCCTCTGGGACAAGGTCCTACTTGGTCTAAGCTTCCTATGGAGCTACTCTACCTATCTGTAGGGCATTCCCCTGTCTATTGTCCTCTACCAAAACCTAGCATGATTATCTAATAATTAACTAATTAATGCAACTAATAAATAGTTGCAGTAAATTGCAACTTTACTTAAATTTAGACTATAAAGTAAAGGATAAAAATAACATATCCTTATGTTTATTTCTAAATATCTCACATCTTATGTTTATTTCTAAAACTTATAAGAAATAACATTAGCAAGTCTGATTTTCTTTTCTATTCAGTATCGCAATTTTGCTCGTAGTAGCTTAGTAGTATTTATTCTATGAAGAAGTATGACATAACCCTTCATTTTTGTTTAACCCTTTGGGGGTGACACACAGAGCTTAAATATTAAATTGTTAAATTTAATATCAAATTGTTAAATTTAATATTTATGCTCTAATGACACATATATGACACAAATTCAAGGGCTTAAAAAGATTCTAGAGAGTATCATAGAAGGCTTGAAAGAAAAGTCAATTTTACATTGTACAACACTCTCTTAAAATTTCAATAGTAGGCCTACTTGATTGATTCTCACATAAGAAGTTTAAATTGATTTTACACAGAAGTGTCTCATTTTCCTGTTTTATTTTAAAGTGATTCTAGGTATTGAGGGACTTGGAGCCAAGGCCTGAACAAGAGAATGTAGGATGTTGTAGTCTCCCTACAAGAAAAAAGACTTTTCACTTCTTACTTTTTTTATAAGCTACACCTCTGTAAAAAGCATTTTATGACGACATTTGATTAAATTAAATGAAAATATGAACCCCCCTCTGCCCAGATTTTATGTCCACAAAAACAAGTTGATTCCGTTAGTGTATTCGCCTAAGTGAGGCAGCGATCTTTTTGCAGGTTTTTATCACGTATATTCAAAAACCCAAACCAAAAAATGACAAGAAATAAATCAAAAAATAGTTTTTGTGATGGAAGTAAAGAGCAAAGTTGAAAATTTACAGGTTAGAATTGTGAAAAGTTTCTTACCGCCCACCAACGGGATAATATCTGTTGGGGTTTGTGGAGCTTTGCCTTTTTATGTCTTTTTTTTTCTGTGATGGATTCAAGTAATCTTACAGTATACCCATTGCAAAATAGAGTATCCATAAGATAGTTTAGTTCTGGGAGTATGTGAGCTTCGGAGCCTATTCTTATTACACGATCAACCAAAGATATAATCACTCCTCTTTTTACGCAAGGAGAGCGGTTAGAAGAAAAATGTAAATACCTATCGTTATTTGTAGTTTTTCTATAGATAGAAAATTCAAGGCGAAGAGACTTATTGAAAATTGAGATGTCTAGAAAAGGCAGTTTGTGGTTATCTCCTAGGATAAGATGAGACATTTATTTCAAAAAATGTCTATCACAAGCACCAAAGGTCCTAATTGACATTTCAGAGTCATAAAACAAAAGTAAAAAATAAAGCAAACAACTAAAAACTGGCAAAACAATGCCACAAACATAAATATCAGAATGGCAGAACCATTCGCTAGTCAAAAGTATCCTTAGTCTGGGTTTAAGGTGAACTGATGGTTAGAATACTTTTCTAGAAAAACAGCTTATGGTTTTAGTCTGAGCTCCAAGCCCTTTCTTGAGGGGAGGGTGGAGTTACCAGGATTCCCCTTTTTCTAGAATTTCTAGATTTTCTAGTTTCACGGGTTTTTCTAGAATCTATTTCTAGAAAAAAACAGTTTGTGGTTATCTTCTAGTTGTAAGGTGATCTGAAAGCTATAATCCTTTCCTAGAAAAAGCAACTTGTGGTTACCTTCTAGTTCTAAGGTAAATTGAAGGTTATAATCCTTTTCTAGACGTCTCAATTTTGTTAAAGGCTCTTGGTTTTGAATTTTCTATCCATCGAAAGCCTAAACCTAACGATAGGTGTTCGCAGTTTTCTTCCAATCACTCTCCTTGCGTAAATAGAGGAGTAGTTATATCTTTGGTTGATCGTATAATAAGAATATACCCAGAAGCTCACAAAGTCCCAGAACTGAACTATCTTATGTACATTCTATTCTGCAATGGATATCCCATAAAATTATTTGAATCCGTCATAGAAATAAGACAAAAAAAAGACAGAAAAGAATATGTTAACTCCACAAAGCCCAACAGATATCATCCACAGATATCATAAGAAACTTTTCACAGTTCTACCCTATATTCCCAAATTGAGTGCCAAAGTGAAAAGAACACTTAAAAGGCTTAGTCTTAATTTCACCTTTAATAATTCAAATACAATACAGAGCTTTTTCAACAGCGACAAAGATAAAACCATCCCCAGTTTGGGCAGTGGTGTCTATAAAATTCCCTGTTCTTGGGGTTGTTCTTATGTTGGTGCAACCCAACAGCAATTAGGCAAGAGGCTGTCGGAACAAAAGTCCTCAATCGGCAAAGCCACGGGTCTACGTCTAAGGCCTGAGACTTTTGGTTATATTGATTCATTTTAACAGTACAAATTCATTGCGGAATTTTTTTCTTTAGTAGTTTTGAAAAAGACGTCGAAGCCTCTCAAAAAGGACCATGGATCGAAATTAAAAGTGTAGCTTTGGAACAGCCATGGTTGAAAGCCCCTAACAGGAGGTTTTGAGCCCCACATGTTGAAAACATAGAAAATCACTTTTTTGTATGGGTAGTAGTGATGTCTCTTTTTTATTTTTTATAAAAATATCCCTCCCACGCACATTGTTTCCACAAAGTCACCGGATCAAAATTATGAGATAGTCATTCTGTTCAACTTAGTCGAAAACTAGATAACTATCTCTTTGGGGACGACTTAATCCCCCACAGTCCCCATGGGAGGGGCTGCAAGTTACAAACTTTGACCATTGTTTACATATAGTAACGGTTATCACGTAGTGTACAGACGTTTTCAGGGGGACTTTTTCGCATTGGGTTTGGGATGGGGTCGGGGGGAAGGGGTTACGTGGGAGAATCTTTCCATGGCTGAATTTATCATGAGGGAAGAGAATTACCATGAAGGGGACACAGGATTTTCTAGCATTATTTAAAAAAATATTTTTTTTTCACCTGGAAGTAATGAGTAGCATTAAAACTTAAAAAGAACATAAAATATTACGTATATAAGGGGGTTTGTCTCCTCCGCAATACCTTGCTCTTTACGCTAAAGTATTTTAATTTCAACCATTTATCCTACGGCCTTTGTGATTCAGGGGCCATTCTTAAAGATTTGGGATAAAATTCAAGCTTTAGCGTAAAGAGCGAGGTATTGACGAGGAGGCAAACACCCTCGTGTAAGTAATAAAAATACACAAATATCTAAGTTCGTTAAGTAAGTTAATTCGTAAGGTGCATATGTTATTTATGTATGATAAAAAAAAAATCTAGTTGCATTTTTAAGTAACCAAAAACTGGAGGGCAACTAGGCCTCCTTCCTCACCTTTTTTTTTTATCAAAATTGTCCGATCAAAACTATGAGAAAGTCATTAAAAAAAATGCAAATTCCGTTTTAATTATTCATGTGCGGTGAGCAAAACATACATTAATTCAAAAACGTTCATAAATTAATTTAAAAAAAATATTTTTTTTTAACTGCAAGTAAGGAGTGACATTAAAACTTAAGACGAACAGAAATCATTACATATATGAAAGGGGTTCTCCCCTCCGCAACGCCTTGCTCTTTACGCTAATTTTTTTTTTTAAAGAGTAGAGTTGTGACAAAGTATCAAACTTTAGCGTAAAGAGTGAGGCGTTGCAGAGGGGAGAACCACTTTCATACACGGAATAATTTCTGTTCGCTTTAAGTTTCCTTGTCACTGCTTACTTGAAGCTAAGTATATATATAGTATACATAAATAAAACCAACTTTGATGGAAATAAAGGAAAACTCTGAAGGAAGTACATTCAGTAAGGAAGGGAACCTTCTGCAAGAATTATAAAATGTTTTGATTATTTTTTTCATCGGAAGCGTGTAAAAAAAAACAATACAATAACAAAAAAAAACAAATAGAGGTAGATATGAAGGAGTCGTGAATTACAGAGCGTTTGGAATCAGTGTCACGTCTTGAAAAATCTTCTTAGTGTATCCTTAACTCCTTGATATAACCTAGGTGATAAAAAGAAGGAAATAGAACTATCTTTGAAGGAAATAACTACAAAACTTTGAAAGAAGTGAGTTATTCCGCATGTTAATCTGTTACAGAGGCCTAGTAGACCTCCCAGCTAACCTCCTCTAGGAATGCAAAAACTTTTTGGTTTTGATGTACGCTGTAAATATGCAAAAAAAACTAAAACAGAGGTATTAAGAACTTCAGAACAGCCTAATGATTTCAATCGATGCATTCTTTACTTAACACGCATGATTTAACAAAAAAAAAATAGTCCAAAAATTAAAAGAAATTCCAAAGGAATGTTAAAATGCTGTCCATCTAAATTTAGCAATCTACCTTTCTTTATTAGCCGTCTCCAAGAATACATAAAAAAAAAAAAAAAAAAAAAAAAAAAAAAAAAAAAAAAAAAAACAACTACTGCCTTCAGAATATTACGCTCTCTAACGACTGTATGACTAAAACTATACGACTGTAAAATCTAATAAGCTTAAATAATGAAACCATCTAAAAATGGAAAAAAAAATACAGAAAAAATCCTCTAAGGCCATGGTAACCAGTCTTTATGTATGTAGAAAGTTAAATTTCGTGGCAAGTTATGCTTTTTGTACATAACCACCATACTGGAGTGTAAAGGGATTGTTGCTTTTTTTGAAAGACTAAAAATGTATAGAAAATGTAAATTTGGCCCAATGAGGGGGAAAACGATAAGTTAGACAAAGTAACAATTTTCAACTTTTAAACATCAGAATACTTAGTTGTTTTTGTCACATAAAATGACGACAGCTAATTAGATCTCAAAATTTTCGAATGGTCAGATTTTCAATAAAGGCCTTAAAGGCAAAAAAAAAGTATAAAAAGTTAAGCATCTAGCAAAATTTGACGGGGTTTTTGTGTGTAATGTATAGAATCATATTTGGTTGTTTTTAAAATAAAATAAATGTTATTAAAGAATTTATTTGTTGAAGCACATATTGCCACTGCAAACGGGACCTGCGGGGTAAAAATCTTCCAGAAAAGCCTTTAGTACCATTGAAAATCTTCGATAAACCAGTGTGAAATATTTGGTTTCGGCCACCTCGGTATAGGACTTTGCTACCATTTTTCTCCGTTTCGAAAGTTGGAAAAGTGTTTAAGAGCAATCAATCATTAGTAGGAAAGACTTAAAGGCGGAAATTCACTTCTTAGCCTTTCTATTTTCTTACACGTTTGAAGAAGAAACGCCTTCTCTTCTTGCCTAGACGGGTAAGCAAGATGGATTGTCTTGATCTTTCACTGATATTGGGCTAACATCAGATAGCACGAACTAAGATGATGTATTAGAGTAGTAGTTCATAATACATTTCGTTATCATCAATGAAATTCTTAGATGATATTGATCAATAGCTCTATAATAAAGTTTGAGGGGGGTTACGATCTTTCATTACAAACAGTTGGAACAAAATGTTGAAACTTGAAATTCCACTCTAGCTACATCAGCAAAACGATGAACAGCCTAGAGAGGGTCTCAATCAAAGCTTCGAAATACGACAATCTAAATAAAAATATTATATGCAATGAAACAAGTTTTGGGCAATTGCAATTTGGAGATGTGCCACTATATGGAAAATTATGTTTCGTATTAATTCAGGTATAGTTCAAAATTGCAAATTTGACGTATTAACTAGTGTTTTTGTTAATCATTAATCAATAAAACAAAGCTGATTTTGCCACACGCCACAGTCAACAGCTTCCTGCTGGAATGATACGATATTCCCTATCCTATGGTACAGCTACTGAGATTGATACTGGGCACTGGTACAACAAAATGATTGTCTAATGAGCCTAGATTGAACTTTAATAATAATAATAAAATGGGTGACTGAAGAAGGAACAAATTTAATGGTCCTCATTTTAAATTATCGGAAATGTCATGCGCTGCGAATTTATTCTTAATTTTCTTTTTTATCATAACGTATGATTTCTGGCATGATGTTTTCGCTAAATGTTGGATTTATTAGATCTCTTTATCACAGGCTATGCCAATATTCTTTCGTAGCTAACATAATGAGAATAATTATATTTTACATACTTGTTTGCACCTGTTGCGGGATCAGACGCGGCCACCTCACCCGGCATCTAGAAGGCTCCTCATGGCAGTGGTGGTTCTGCCCTCTCTTGTGCCCGGGGCAAAATACTGATTAGTGCTCCCCCTGTCTCCCAAAAATTTTCAGGCCAAATTTCAACCGAATTTTCATTTATTAACAAAATGTGAAAACAAAATATCACACTAAAACATTAAAATAGATTAGATTCGGTCTGCCTGTTTCAAGGAATGATGATGAAGGCATGGGAAAATAAAAATTTCGGATTCTTGCTAATACTTACTGCAAATTGTGCCCTCCACTTTATTTTATTAAAAATAAAATTTTTAAAAACAAAATAATTATAACCGATAGATTATTAATTTGAAATTTTGCACCCCTAAAATTTTTGAGCCCTGGACAAGTGCCCTATCCACCCTCTAAAATCACCTCTGTCGTGCGGCTGACTCCCATTTTTTAGCTCACTTTAAAGTTTACAATCTTTTCTCTAGCAGATCTCAAGTTTATAATAACCGAAATTTGCAGTCCCGGCAAATAGCTGGAATTACGGAGAAGATTGGCTTGGTTAAAGGTTTCAGGCCTCTTCACACAAACTTAGTTTTACAAAGAATTTAAGTAGAAACGCGAATTTTTCTACTGGAAGTAAGGAGCGACATTAAAACTTAAAAACCAACAGAAATTATTCCGTTTATGAAAGGGGCTGTCCCCTCCTCACCGCCTCTTCTCTTTACGCCGAAGCGGCTAGCACTTTTAAAAAAGCTTCCTATTCTAATTAAACGGCCTCCGTGTTTCAGTAGAGTTTATTAAGAAATTAGGGAAAACAGTCAAACTATAGCGTAAAGAGCAAGCTATTGAGGAGGGGGCAATGCTTCATATATAGAGTAATTTCTGTTCATTTTCTAAATAATACCGGTAAATATTGTCCACCCTCTAAGGAATATACCCCTCCCCCTAACGGCAAGCTCCTCCGTGGAAATTTCATCCAACTTAAAGTGTACCCTCTGTCAAATTCTTTCCAAACTGTTCCATCCTCACTGAGAATCCCCCCCCCCCTGTAAAATTGCTTGCGGACGATTCAGCCTGAAAAATTCTTCTTAGACTTCTTTCATTTGAACAAGACTTTAATCTCTAATCGGTTTCTTGATCACTCCAGAAATACCCCCTTTCGTGGAAAATATTTTCTAAAAATCAAAACACGCGAGAAAAACCCCCTGGATAATTCTCCCGAAACATATCCGCAAGAAGAATTCAGTAAAGAGAATGTAAGACAATTAAAGAGAATTTGTATAGTAATTCTGTCAAATCCCTCCTGTGTAATATTTCCCCTGGAATATTCACACCCCGCTGTCCCCCAATAAGACATTCTATACGTCAGCAATGGGCAAATTTCATAACTTAAAGGCCTCTCCCTACAGACTGTGGGGGTCATTTGACACTTGAAGATGTAATTGTTAGATCTTTCGACTATAGTGAACAAAATGGCTATCTCAAAATTTTGATTAGATAATTTTGGGGGAAAATGGGAGTGGGAGGAGGCCAAGTTGCCCTCCAATCTTTTTGGTCACTTAAAAAGGGCACTAGAACTTTTAATTTCCATTCGAATGCACCCTCTACCGATCTTATAGGACCATTATTTCGATACAATCATTGCTGGGAAATAAAATAAACACGCATCCGTGATATGTCTTCAGGCAAAAATAACAAAATTCCATATTTTTGCAGATAGGAGCTTAAAACTTCTATAGTACAGGTTTCTACAGGGTTCTCTAGTACGCTGAGTCTGATGGTGTGATTTTCATTAAGATTCCTTTAATTTTAGGGGGTTCCCCCCTTTATATCAAAAATCAGAGAAATTTTCTTAGGCTTGTAGCTTTTGATGGGTAACACTAAACTTGACCAATCTTATGTATTTGGAATCAACATAATGAGCTGATTCTTTTGGTGTATCTATTGATATTAAAATTCTGTTTTTTTTAGAGTTTCAGTTACTATTTAGCCGAGTCACTCCTTACTTACAGTTCGTTACCACTAAATGTTGGATTTATGCATAATGTATTCTTTCTGCACCTCTTTTTTTTTAGAAAAACGTAAAGGGGACCCTATGAAGTAGTTTTACTTAGAATTAGTTTAACCCCCTAAAATATACTATTAACATTATTTCTTTCAGGTAGAATTATGATTTTTAGTAATATTGGAAAATGGAAAGTATTGGGGGGAGGGTAAAAAGAGCCTCCTGAAATAAATTTTTGTTTACCTCATGTTCTTTAGCATTTAGCTCCGCCAATTGCAGCACTGGTTGACAAAAGGAAAATTTAACTTTAAAGTTTTCGACACAACTAAAATATATTATTTTCCTTTAAAAAAAAGAAAAAAAATCTTGGTGATAAAAAGTGTGCTGAAGGCTCACAGTAAGGTATGTGTGTGGATTTCAAAGTTCTTAACTGTCACCAAGAACTTTAAATTTGCCATCTGTCTCTTCCTCTCTCTCTGTCCCTCTTTCTCTTCTTTAGTTTAAAGTTGTTTACACTAGTTTGAAAATAATTTGAATATTTCGTCTCTTTATAAGGTTTTCTCGTGGTGGTAGTGGCTTGTTCTTGATCCATTTTCTTAATAATTAACCTGCTTTTGACATTTGTTACCTCCAAATGTTTTCCTAGCACGTTAGAAAAAAATCTGTTCAATATGATACCCTAATTTGTCAGCGTGCTTTCCCTGGAATAATTCGTTCCAAAGTTTTCAGCATGAAAGAGTTGAATTTAGATTAGTTCTTTCTAAAGAACTTTAAGTCAGAGTAAAACATGAAATACAGTGTTTTGTAGTGACATTTTTGGCAATTACCGAAAAATGGATGCCATAAAAAGCAAAAGAAAAATATTTAGTGGCGAACTGTTTCGACACTTTTGTTCAACGTCTTCCTATTCTGCACCAAAATAAATTCAGTTATATTTTGATGAGCTGCCGAAATTGGTCGAACACAAGGGACTCTTTAGCCCTCTTTCCTGATGTCTGTATTTTTATCATTTTTTCATAGTTTATGTTTATGTCTGTTTTCGAGGTTTTGAAAAGCTTGACGTCGCTGAAGTATGATCCTCCTCTGAAACAGTTTCTGCGTGCGTGTAAATTATGCGATTATACGTGTAAATTATGTAAATTATGCTATATCTTTGAAATAGTCATATAACTGGATTTATGTTTAAATACAACATCCTACGAAGGCAGAGCCAGAGGTCGAGCCGTAGACACGAAATCTTTTTTAACCCTAACTGAATGAGGACAGTGCCTTGAACTAGTGTATTCACTTGTATCAATTTTCCGGGATATTTACCAGAATCCCAATCCATTTCCCGACAAATGTAGGGAATACCGAAAGTATTTTCGGTAAGAAATCGGCAAATGCATTTTGGGCTGAGAGCTATCTACCAAAAATTGCACGGGTTTTATATACTACTACTACTAACAACAACTCAACGCAGCACTAATGCCAACACAGCTAAGCACGCTCTTTCTCCCTTATAATCTATTCAAAGCCTCCCTCTTTACACCCTCCCAGGAAGTTCCCAATTCCTTTAAATCTTCCTTTATGACATCCTCCCGCCCCGACCAAGAACAACCTGCTAAAAAAAAACAATCTTTGGCAATCTATCATCCTTCATCCACAGAACTTGCCCTAGCCATTTCAATCTTTCTCTCATTATACTCCTAGAAAGCGGGATTAAATCACACTTTTTGTGTAGCCTTCTGTTTGAAATACGGCTAGTCAACCGGGTACCCAAAACGATCCGTAGGCAAATTCTTTGGAAAACATCAAGCAAATTTTCATCTCAGCCTTGGCTATTCTACTTTTAACATCTTGACTGCTCCCACTGTCTTTACTAATAATACTACCAAGGTAAGTGAAGCTGTCCACCAGATCAATCTTTTCGTTATCCAGTGTCACCTTTTCGACTTCAATTATTCCTAGCCTTAGTGACTTAGTCTTCTTCACATTTGATTTCAAGCCTATTCTAGCACGTTGAACTTGCAAAGCCACTTTAATTTCATCCATTTTACTCACACTTTCATCTAGGGTGCTCAAATCATCAGCATAACCTAAGTCGAGGCAAATTTTTCCTCCTCATTTGATTCCACGGTCTTCCATTGCCTTTTCTGTGCTTCTTAAGACTAAATCCATCAAAATCATTCATATGAAAGGGGATATAACGGAACCCAGCTTAAATCTAGTTTAATATAAAATCAGCTGCTAACCATATTTCCTAGCTTAACCACAGTAGTGTTATTCTCGTACATAGCACTGATTATTTTAATATATTTGTCTGGTATACCATACATGGATAAGACCTTTGCCGAAGCTCTTCCATCAACAGATTCGAACGCTTGCTCATAATCTGTAAGACTGAAGACCAATGATATGTGATAACTCAGACACTCAATTATTAACCTAAATGTAAAAATTTGGTTTACGCATACTCTACCTTTTCAATAACTCTTAAAACTTTGTTTACAGCATCTATCAGTCTAAAAAGTATCATATTACTAAGTGATTTGGTACCTACAGAGACCAAACTATTGCCTCGATAATTACCACACTCAGTCTTATCACTTTTCTGATACAGTGGTTTAACTAAGCTTTTCCTAAAATCGCGAGGTACTTCCAATTTTTCAAAAATCATATACGTAATCTTCAGTAACTTATTTCAAACCTCAGAGCCACCATATTTAAAAAACTCATTATCATACTATGAGCACCTGGAGCCTTATTACTTTTTACAGACTTTTAAAATAAAACTTTTACAGACTGTTTGAAATAAAAGTAGAAACACTGCCTTGAACGGGACGACAAACAAATTCAAAACATAAATTCTACAGAATAAGTAATCAGGACTCAAGAAATCAGGAAAAAAAATTGCCTGATATCCAATATTAGTGTATTTGTGTAGAAATAAAAAAGATGGTCTTTTCAACATGGAATTTTGAATGAAAAGAAAGAGAACTAAGACAAAGCGAAAACGAGTAAACGCATAAATTCAATCAAACGCTGCAATTCTCTCGAAGAAAGAAGGCTGAAACAGCTTTAAGGATTGATCTAGCAAGGTAAGGTCTGAACCCCTGCCAGTTAAAGCATCTAAGAAAAAAAGAAACGAAAAAACATAGGAGAGAATAGTGAACATTTCGAAACATCACCAAAAAGCCAAAACTTACGGCTTTCAGCTGAACATGCTTTATGATAATGGAAAAGTTCTGCCTTTGCTTTGAACCTAAATACTAAAAATGTTATTGAAGCTGAACTCGACTACTACTTAAAACCTGCATAAGAAAACCATTTGTCAACCCAGTAATCCGAGGAAAGCGTTTCCTGCATTATAGGCTTAAAGCAAAATGTAAGCTTGTTATTTAGATTTACGGCTAAAAAAAAATAGTTGTATTCACTCTGAAATTAGAAGAGTGCGAAAAAAACAAGCCAAAATGCAGAGTCACTTCATTTGCAAAGTGTTTATACAATAGACCAATCCTGAACACCGTTTGTACCACAAAAGCGCGCTGCCAAAACATCAAAATCTAACTCCCAATGATTCGTTTTAACTAAGCGCGGAGCTTGTCTTCAGTTCGTTTTTTTCTTTTTCCTCTCATTTCATTTGAAGGGAGTGACGTGGGAACTCATGTTAGCGGAAATATAAGCTCATTGCTAGGAAGAAAAAAAATTACAAGATCTAGTAGCGGCTAGCAAAATCCTATGTTTTTCTTTTTCTTTTACTGCATCGATGACAAAGCTGCCTCTTGTGGACCTTTTCCTATAGATACTCCTATAGAAATACCCGTATAGAAATCCACAAATATTTCTTATTTTCATTGATTTAAGGCAGAGTACCCAGACAAATGGCAATTACGGCTAATAAAATTTCGCCTGTACTTTGGAGTTTTTTTTGTTTTGTTTTTTTAATCGTGACTGGAGTAAAGATGTACGAGTGTTTAAGTTAAATGACGATCCATTAAACTACATTTTGCAAAGTACAATTGTTTCTTGCTGTCGTCTCCTCCTCCATAGACATAATTTTTCTAATGCCTGATAATGTTTTCACCTAAAAAAATACTTTAGCGGAATGAAACCTTTAAGATTATTTATTGCCCAAGAGAAATGCTATATTTTTCATATCTCTGATATGATTTGTATTTTTGTTTGTTTTGCCTATCTTTTGGCTGATTCCTAGAGAAGAAATAGACGCATAATTAGCATTTTGGTATTTAAAAAGCATTTTTATGTATGGTATTTTTAAGCATTTTTAGCATTTGGTATTAAAAGTAACAACAATGCATAAAAATCAAAAGGTATTTTCAACATTTTCGTATATTTGCAAAAGGTTGAAAAGAAAAATTTTAATTTTTGCTTGAATTATTACAAATTAAAAATTTACTATCTGTATCTGCTAAAAAAAAACTTAATTTGCATATAATGTACATTTTTTTGTACATTGTACTCATTAAAAGTATTACGTTTGATCTAGATGTACCAGTTTTTTTTTTCAAAACCATTGTTGCTCTCTGCCTCCATTGAAGTCAGTATACCCGGGAAAATGTAGTGAGTGCATAAGACTCTTTAGAACAAAATAAACGTTTTTGGAAAAAGTATGAATGCACCCTTTATTTTGGCGAAAATGAGATTTACCAGGATGATAGATGTTTTGAACAATTAGAATTATTTTGGAAATACCAAAATGAGAGCAAAATTATCATTCCCACTGAAAAGGCATTTCAAAGAAATCGGTTTTGAAAGTTTATCTATTTCCACCCACGTCGTGACAATGAAAATAATGGGTTTAGTGTATCGCGCTTGTTCTAAGCTACAATTAATTGTTAAAAGAGTCGTGAATTGTTAAAACGGCCTATAGATATATTCTTATTAAGAACCAATTCTTACCAGAATGCCTATACTATTTTTCATATAATCTAAGGTTCTCACAAGCCAATGGTGCTGCGACAAGCAATATTTAATCATTGCATCGGAGTGATTAGTTGCCTTTATACTCACAAAGGGTTTTACCGGCCCTAATTTTAAAGCCATGATTTTCTCAAATTGCACAACTTTTCAATTACATAATCATCCTAATAGAATATAGTTGTTGTTATTTCGTAAAAAAATTATCACAGTTTGTTTAGTCACCTGATAAAAGATGCATTTTCAAATTTAGTAATTACTAGAAAAAGCTACTGAATATTGGTTGAGACGGCAGCTCCATTGTCACGACAAGGAAATATAGCTCCTATTGTCATGGTCTCTGCAACAAAACTGAACTGAAAGCTTTGTTGTGTCACACATTGTTTATAAACTGACATCTTGTTCTTCCTATATGGAGTATGTGTATCACTTTTTTCTAGTTTTCATAATAATAAGGAAGCAGTTCCGCCACGACAATAGTTTTAACCATTAAATCACATGTCAAATATATTGGGCGATTAATTCCCTAATGGTGAAGGGAAATGACTGATTGTGGATATTGATGAAAAAAGTCATCATTAACTTTACTAGAACAATTACCAGCGAAATGACCGTTGCTTTTAGCGGAATTACCATTAATTTTTCATTTTGAACGAAAAGTCTAGACAGCTGAGGTAGCTCCCAAAAGTGATTATCTTTATGAATTTGAAGAAAAGTTTTTAATATCTATAAAGGTCTATTGGTCATTTTGTCGGTCTAAGGCGGAATAATGTTGTAACGAGTTTGTAGCAGTAGCAGTAGTTTACAGCTTGTCATCATTCAACCTCTCTATGGGTGGTATATAGCTGCAAACTTGTCCTTACCTCACGTTACAGGTCTAGCTCAGATAGTGTTTCACACTCCGCCTCGGGAAAATTAGTATCTTGGGATATTCTCGCATAAAAAAAAAACGATCTAAATAGGTCAAAATTCTGAGAAAATTCTTTGCCCAAAAACTGTAGTTACTATAAATGATGATTTTTTGAACCGAACACCTGAACGATCAAATGGGATAGGATATGAAAATTGACAACTTGGACCATCAATTGTGACAACACAAAATAAACGAACCTAAAGAAAAGGCAATTGCTAAATTGTGTGAAGTAATCAAAATTAAAAAATTGTAAAAGATGAAATTGAAAGGCAAAGACAAGGGTGGTTAGAAGATATAAAAATATAGTCCAACAATCAGGTGACAAAGTACTCAGGTACTTTGGTACCCGAGTACTTTGGGAGGTGGGCCCCCCACCCCAGTCTGAGTGAAGGGTTGTAACTTATGCCCATGGGGCATATAAGGTTCCTATGGAAGAGGTGATCGTATACACTTCGGAAAGGACTCATATGGTTAGAAGTTGAAAGTTCTAGTTCCCTTTTTTCTGAGGCAACGCTGTAGCGCTGTCTATAGTAGGGGCGAGAAGGCTTCAAAGTTTTATAATTTATTCATTCCTTTTTTCCCAGGGGCACATCAAATGAACGGAGTGGTCATATAAACTTTGGAGGGGGCTTATTCCATTAAAAATTGGGAGTTCTAGTGCTCTTTTTCAGAGTCAAGAGTGCTCAGAGGGCAACTACCTCCCCCCCCCCTCGTAGGCCCCTTTTTTTGTAAAATACATCTGATAAAACATTTGAGATAACCATTTTGTTAAAAAAAAAATCTTTCGTAGCCCCCAGGGAAAGGATTGTAACTTGTATACGTTGCTCATTATTAGAACATCAGTTTTTTGTGGCAGGGGAGGGGACAATTGATCGGAAACTGAAACTTTTTTTTCTCTTTTAAGAGTCAAAATTGATCGATGGGCAATCAGCTCACGCCCCACTTTCTGAAAGTGCATCCGGTCAAAATTTTGAGACAGCCATTTGTTGAAAATATTTCAAAGGCCAAACAAACTATTTTTGGGTTTGGACCCCCCTCCTGCCCCGAGGAAATGACTGAGCTACGGAACTTGCTTATTCTTACTTTGATACTTTGTTTACCTTGATACCTCCTTTTACTTAGATGATTTCTTTGCTTCGGTACTTTAATACTAGTTTAGTAGTTTTATGTTGAAAAAAGAAACTGATTGTGAAATAAGGCATTTTCTAAGCATTTGAAAATTTTTGCAATAAAAAACGAACAATAATTAATTAAGTACAAATATAAATGAATAAATTGCAAGAAATTACTATTAAAGAATAGATGAAACCCAAAACTTAATATTAGGACTTGTTATATGTTTTTTGCTATGGTTTTTTATTTAATTTCTTTTCGTTTTGGGTTTCATTTATTCTTTAATAGTAATCCTAGTTGTTTGTTTAGCTAAATTCTAGTTAAGCCGTTGGAAGTCTCCTTAGCTAATCAAACAACTTTAAAATTGAAAAGTCATCTGTAAGTTTCAGGTAAATATTCAAGGATTCCATTTGTTATTAATTATTTAATGGTTAAATTCGATTAAGAACAGTTCGAAACTTATGCCTTTTTGTATAAATCCTTATAGGCCTGAAGTTTAAACCTGAAAATTTAAGGGCTTAAAGCTTGAATTTTCTTTAAATCAAGAACTGGAAAATAATGCGAGTCAGTTTTTTTCCCTTTGTAATTGCGTTGGAAGTCTATGCTTAAAACACCTCGTATTTGTGTGAATAATGAAAGAGCAGCGAATTATATTGTACTTACATGCGACCTTGTATTGGATTAATTAAAAAAAAAAATCCGAAAAAGAAGTTTTCGAAGAAAAGTAAAGGCCATATTAAACTTAAGATCAGCAACTACAAGTACATCTTAAAATTCAAACTAGAAATGACGAGTATTACCATTAAAGAATAAATGAAACCCAAAACGAAAAGAAATTAAATAAAAAATAATAGTAAAAACATATAACAAGTAATAATATTAAGTTTTGGGTTTCATCTATTCTTTAATAGTAATTTCTTGCAATTTATTCATTTATATTAGTAGTTAATCAAATACTGTTCGTTTTTGATTGTAAGAAATTTCAAATGCTTAGAAAATGCCTTATTTCAGTTTCAGTTTCTTTTTTCAACATAAAACTACTAAACTAGTATCAAAGTACCGAAGTATCGAAGCAAAAGAAATCATCTAAGTAAAGGAGGTATCAAGGTAAACAAAGTATCAAAGTAACAATAAGGAAGTTCCGTAACTCAGTCATTTCCTCGGAGCCGGGGGGGTCCAAACCCGAAAACTTATTTAATTGGCCTTTGAAATATGATGCCCTTTCAGAAAGTGGAGCATGGGCTAACTGCCCATTGATCACTTTTTACTCTTAAAAAAGAAATAAAAGTTTCAATTTCCGATCAATTGTCCCCCTCCATAGTTAATACGACCCCCCCTCCATTCCACAAAAAACTTATGTTCTAATAATGGGCTACGTCTACAAGTTACAATCCTTTCCCTGGGGGCTATGGGAGATTTTTAAAACCCCTAAGTTATAGCAATTTGAATATTGGACGATTTTGAACAAAACGACTATTTCAAAAAAATTTTAAGATGCATTTGGGAGAAAAATACACAAAGGGAGGGGGGGGGCTCGTTATTTTTCGATCATTTTCGATTCTTAAAAAGGGTACAGTAAATTTCGTTTTTCGATTGACTTCCTCCAAAGTTTATACGACCACGCCTTCCATAGAAGCTTTATATGTTAACATTAGGCTGCTAGTATAACTTACAGCCCTTTCCCCCAGGGCTTGTGGAGGGTTTAAACCCGTAACCATAGCTATTTGACATTTGGACGATTTTGAACAAAGAGCCAGCTCAAAATATTGATCGAAAGCATTTAGAAAAATAGGCGTGGGGGGGGGGAGGATTGCCTACCGTCTGATTACTCTTGAGTTTTAAATGCAGCTCGAACTTTCAGTTTAAATCGGATGTGGCTTTTCCGAAGTCTATACGATACCTTTTCGATGAAAACCTTATTTATGAACAATTGGCAGCTTGCATAACTTAAAGCCCTTGCCCTGGAGGAAGCGGCAGGTTTTGTTACGCCCAAGGAATAATTATTTCAATTAATTCACCTCTTGACTATTTCGGACATAATGGTCATCTTAAAATTTTGGTTGGATTTGTTTGGGAAAAAGAGGGCGTGGATGTTTATGCCACCACCTTTTCCGTCAAAACTTGCGGACTCTAGGGGTTTTTCTGATCTTGGAGTTTTGTTATTTTATATTTGAACTATTTTTTAACAAAATGGTAATCTCAAATTTTTTATCAGATGCGTTTTGGGGAAAAGGGGCATAGGAGGGGGGGCTAGTTGCCCTCTGAACACTTTTGACTCTGAAAAAGAGCACTAGAACTCCCAATTTCTGATGGAATGAGCCTCCTCCAAAGTTTATGTGACCACTCTGTCCATTTGAAGTGCCCCTGGGAAAAAAAGTAACAAATAAATTATAAAACATTGAATCCTTATGGCCTCAACTATAGACGGGGCTACAGTGTTGCCTCAGAAAAAAGGGAACTAGAACTTTCAACATCTAATCATTTGAGTCCTTTCCGAAGTGTTTACGATCACCTCTTCCATAGGAACCTTATATGCCCCATGGGCATAAGTTCGCCCAGACTGGGGGGGGGGTTCATATTGAACCCGAGTACTTTGTCTCCTGATCGTTAGACTATTTCAAACTTAATGCCTACCTCAAAATTTTATTAGTTACATTTTGGAAAAAGAGGGTACAAATAAACTTCATTGAGGATTCATTTGTTTGGAAAATACAATTTTGAGTTCACTTTTAAGACTCAAAAGATATTGGAGGGTAACTAGCTCCCCTCCCCCCACGTCGTTTTTTCCGAAATGCGTCAGATAAAAACTTTGAGATAGTAATTTTCGTATAAAATTCAGAAAGGGCTCATTTGATCGGACATTAAAAGTTCCAGTTTTATTTTTAAGAGTCAAAAGAGATAATGAGTCACTAGCTCCCCCTCGTCACGCTTTTTTCCCCAAATCTATCCTATCAAAACTGTGAGATAGCCAGTTTGTCTGAAATAGTCCAACAATCAGATAACAAAACTTCGGGATCAATATACCCCCCCCGGGATCCCGGGGGAAAGGGTTGTAACTTATGACCCGGGGGTATATAAAGTTTAAGAATCAAAAGTTATCGGAGGGTAGCCCCCCTGCTAAAGCCGTTTTTTACCAACTGAGTCCATCAAGATTTTTATATAGCCATTTTGTTCAAATAGTTTTTTTCAATAGTTTAAATATAAGATAACGAAAACTCCGGAGTCGCATATAAGGTTTTATGTAAGGGGTAGTCGTATAAACTTCAGAGATTGCTCATTTACTTGGAAATTGAAAGTTCTAGCTACCTTTTTATGAGTCATCAAAAGTGGTCGGAAGGAATAAAATTGTTTACTTGCTGCATTTTGGGAAAAAGGGCAAGGCGGGGGGATAGTTGTCCTCCGATCATTTTTGACTCTTAAAAAGAGCACTAAACTTTCCAATTTCCACCCAAATGAGCCCCTTATGAAGTCTATACGACCATCCCTTCCATATGAAGTGCCTCTGGGAAAAAACGACACAAATATTGAAGCCTTATGGTCTTTACTATAGGCAACGTCATAGCTTTGTTTCTGATGTCTGTTCTCAATGCAGGAGAGAGGAGGATGCTTAAGACCTGCCCCTTACCGAAATCCGAAATTTTTCCAAATTTAACGGCATTTCTTATTCATATTATCAAACAAAAATCTGTTTACTATCCCCTCTCCCATAGAAAGTCCTGCATCAATGCCTGCCTCTCTGCTACCCTGGATTACCTAAACAACAACACTCTAAAATTGAAACAAGCCCAACTTTTGCAGTTTTTCCGTATTTAAAGACAACTATTGACATGGGTACACCTTTTAATTTTTCCTGAGTTATTATCTCTGCTAGAATATAGCTTTCCATTCTATTATTAACCAATTATACGGATGAGAATTTATCTTTTTTATCTGAAACCGCTTTCTAAGGCTTACCACAAAGCAAGACATCCTCCTCGGGGAAACAATAACTATGCAGCTGAATCGCTCCTTTGTTTAAATTCCTCGTTTATGTTATCTTGTGCAGATCTTTCACTGTTCTCCAATCCAGCGATAATCTTTGATATCCTTAGATGTACTTAGTTTTTTTCTTTTTAGTCCTAAATTAGTGGCGGCAGGTATAATTAAATATATGATTTGCCGCTAGTCTTTTATCGAGGTTTTTTTTATCATCTCCTCAATTTACTGATCATCTTCATGACTTAGTTTTCCTCTGTCAGTCTACCTTTATTGAAAAACTTACCTTTTATGAAAATATCTTTACCTTTTAAAAAAATCAAAGCCTGTGTACCTCAGTACAATACAATAAGAATCATTTACCTTCCATGTTTTTTTTTTTCAAAATAAGGGTTTGTGGTCAAATGAGCAAACAAAAGAGAAAATATCTGGGTTGTTGAAATACCTTGGTTGTTGAAAAATATCTGGGTTGTCAAACAAAACAAGAAAACCACATTTCAGGTCAACCAGGATATACAAAAACACCAATATTCCTTGCTTGATCGAGCAGATTCTTAAATACAGTCTGAATCTGGTTAAACAGATGACAGGTTTGGTTTTTTACATAAAAATAAGTTTAATTGACACCGCCATTTAATAAGCAAAAATAAATGTTAATGACTAGTTTATTTGAATATGTTTTGTTGAGTTTCCGGAAACAAAATATGGTTATTCCACTTTTAATCCGAAAATGATGCTAATTAGCTAAAACAAGAAACAACTTAAAGCTGCAACCACAGGTTTTTTTTTCTTAGAAAAGAATGCACTAAAATATTAACTTCCGGCTCTGTAATGGAAAACACAGTGGTTGCAAGGGGGGGGGGGGTTTATGGGGAATTTGACCAGCCCCAGAATGTTTGGTCATCCCCTCCAAGACTATGAAAAATATCTTATTGTGTTGGTTTTGTCCCGTTTTTGTTTTTGTTTTTTTCCTATGCCGCCGATGTCGGCTTATTCCTGGAAACTGGTAAGGGTCTAAACTGTGCGGTTTTTACGGAAAGTTTGGACCTCAGGCCGGATTGATGAATACGGCATTACATTTTGGAAAGCTCCATAGAACTCTTGCCTGGGACCAAAAAGGATGGTTTTTGCTTGTCCACGAGCCAGAGCCTATAGTGTGCGAAGTGAAGTGGAGTTATGTAGCCTATGTCAGATAGGAGTATCTGAAGTTGTGCAGCCAAGCTTTCGTTTCATCAAACCATGTTTCTGCTTTCGAGTGGAAAGCTCCGTTCTAGCAGGCAAGCAGACAGGCACCACTTTCAATTTGAAGATGAACTAAAATCTATAAGTGTTAAATATATGCGACAGTTACCCGGCCCCACAGCCAATATTTCTTCTTTGAGTGATAAATAGAAAAATTTACAGAAGAAAAAAGCGGCATTTTCACACGGGCCCGAAAGTGCTGAGTGGTTCAGTGAAGTATTGGTTAGTTGTAACCGCTCTTACCAGAAATTGTCGACGGACGGTTGCCAAGAAGAATGGAGGCACAGGAACCATTTATATGCATCCAATTATGCTAGGTGTAGGTAGTTGTCATGAGTATTTACTATCTTATCCGAATACAAATTCAGATATACAAATACACAAGCAGCACTCAAGCTTTAGAATTTTTTTATGGACCCGTATAGATAGATAAAATAAAATAAATTGGTACCTTCGCTGCATGCAATTATTTAAATTTTATTTGTGTAAATAGGTCTGAATGAAGTAAAAACCCGAAAACATGTACTTTTTATTTGTAATTTCCACAAGGTTGTACCGCACTCTGGCAAATAATGATGACCAGACCATAGGCACGCACGCAGGGGAGGAATTCCCCCCTCCCCCAAACTTTGGAAAATGCTTAATTTTCCCTGCAAAATGTTTAATTTTCCCGTGTTTTCCTGGTTTTTCTTGCGTAAGAGTTGAACCCCCCCCCCTAAAAAAAAATCTCCTCGGATAATAATTTCTCTAATTTTCTCCTCGAATAATAGTTGTTTTTAAATAAATCTTCCTATTTACTTGCCAAATTACGATGAATAACAATGCAATAATCGTAATTTTGAGTGAGAGACCCCTTGAGTTTAACCTTCTCATATTTGTTTAGTGGAAGTGGCGAAGAAAACTGATAACTTTGTCTTTGACTAATTTGCTGCATCTGAAAAAGAATTGACTAGGGATTAGAATGTCTGGACTTCGGCTAGACCATAAAGCTGGAACCCCGTCACTAATAGTATCGGCTTTTTAAAATTCAGTTCTAAACAATAATGCAGAAAGTGAAAATAATCTTCAATGTCAAATTATTCATCGTACTTTAATACAAATTAACTTCGATGTAAAGTCCTGAATTATCACTTAGAAGAACCTTTAGAGAATCAAAGAAGCGTTCTTCTGTTAAAAACGCGGAGATTAGACTAAAAACAAATGAATAAAATCAAGAAGAGTTTCCACGTACAATCAAACATAGCATCAAAAGCTGACCTAAAAAGACTATTTTCCAGTTTGATATCTGATTTTAGAACAAAAGATGAACAAGAACGCCCTTATTTTAAGAATATGGAAGAGTGTTCAAGGACGAGTAGATATACTAGCAGTGACACTAAAGTTTCCAAGGAGATTCTGAGAACTGAAAAAAGTAGAGGCTATCTAACTGCAGAAAAGACAGCAGCACGTATACCGAAGGACTTATTGGAAACAGAAGAAAGCCTCAACAAGACAACACCTCAAACAAAAGCACAGCCAACACCTAAGATCCTCCCCAAGGCGGAAATTCATATAAAGAAGGATTTGCTTTAAGGAAATGACAAAAGATTTTGGTTAGAAGCTGCTATAGAAAATTCATGAATAAACGACATGTTTGCGTATAAGAACTTTAGTAGCCTATAAAGGGCTCATCTCTACACAAAGCGGAAAGCGCTGATTTTCGCTTGATGATCCTTCAAAATCAACTGAAGGATCGTCTCCTGGTGGATATTCCCCAGTTGTTCGCTTCCCCGCCAATGTCAATGCACATCAACATAACCGCTGAAATAAGACAGAGAATTAGTTTCATCTTTAACCTAATTAAATATCTCAGGAGTGACTTATCTGCCTTGTTTTTTGACTCTGAATACATCACTATTATTAAGTCGTAGGGTATTTCTAAGACGCACTGAAGTTTGTTTGCATCGGACTTACTTATAAATGAAGGGATGAAAAATATATAAATACATACTGTCCGCTCGCTGTAATAATCCCTCTTTCTAAGATATTAAAAAATTCCCAAAATGAATTTCTTCCTAAATAAATATCTAGCATATTCCTAAAATTCACCCTTTTTCTTTTACTAGAATTAAGTTTGGTTCCAGGTTAGGTCATTTAGCTTATGTTTAATTCTATTGCTAAGGTCGAGTGTCGTTGTAGCACTAGTACTAAATTAATGACTGCTTAATTAGTAACATATATGCTGGAACTTTTCTATGACAGTGAAAAAGATTTTGATAAACATAAATCACTCAAATTGAGTTGTTCATAACGATGCATAACGATGCAATCAGAAAAAGTCGTATTTTTACAGTTTTAAAATCCTTGTTGAGATAAATCAGCGTCCTTCTAATCTTCGCTTTCTGAATAATATTGTTGTTTTTCAGGGGTCTATGCTAGGTCCCTAATTTTTATCGTTTTAATTAACAACCTTTCACCGTGCTTGAATTATAAAACTGTTGCTATTATGGTTTCAGGTATGAAACCCTCATGATCGTTCACCAATTTTACTGAAGCAATTAATTGATTATATATTTTATTTCTTTTCTTTTACAATCGATTAGTTCTAGACTACTCCATGAGATTAAGGTTTTATGTATACCAAATTGCAATAGTTGAACAAAATAAAACAGCTGGACTATATTAAAACTTAAAACGAGCATAAATTATTCTGTGTATGATGGGAGCTGACCCATCCTCAATATCCCTCTCTTCACGCTAAAGTTTTTAAGAACTTTTGAAAAAGGTTCTGATTCTAATTATACGGCCCTTGTCTTTCAGCAATCGTTCTTAACGAATTACAACAAAAGGTCGAACTTTAGTGTAAAGAGCCTGAGGAAGGGGCAACCTCCCTCATATATAGAATAATTTCTATTCGTTTTAAGTTTTGATTACTTCCTGTAAAAAAAACTTGTTTTTTTTTATTTAATTTCTGGTCGTTCTTCAAACCATCCCAGGAAATTCGCCCCCCTCCGTAAACATTTTCCCTGGGAAGCTCAGCCCCAGAAACTTGTATCCTAATGGAAAATTCTCCCCGTAAACATCCATCCCCTGTAAGATGTCGGTATACTTCCCTATAACAAATATTTCATTAAATGTCATAACTTGTGGCTCTTCCTCTGCTGGTTCTGGGGAATCATGTCATCTCCAAACAAATAGTTATTGTACTCTTCAACTATTCTAAGGAAAGTGACTATCCAAAAACTTCTATCAGACGATTTTTGAAAAGAAAAAGGCGTGGGAGATGGGCTAGTTGCCTTCCAATTCTTTTGGTTACTTAAAATGGACACTAGAGCTTTCAGCAATCGTTCTTAACGAATTGCGACAAAAGGTCGAACTTTAGCGTAAAGAGCCTGAGGAAGGGGCAATCTCCCTAATCTATAGAATAATTTCTTTTTGTTTTAAGTTTTAATTACTTTCAGTAAAAAAGCTTGTTTTTTATTTAATTTCTGGTCGTTCTTCAAACTATCCCAGGAAATCCGCCCCCCTCCGGGGAAAATCCTCCCCAAAACATTTTTTGGCAGAAATGTCTTCCCTAGTAAAATTATTCTGTCGGGAAATCACCCCCGGCCAATTACATCCTCGTTGCCAATTCCCCCCAGAAAATTTCATGCTTACGGTTCCACCTGAAAACATTCCTTAGCACACTTTCATTTGAAGATAGACTTGTTTTTTATTTAATTGCTGATCTTTTGAAGGTAACAAAGAAATCCCCCCTTTGCGGAAAATATTTCCCAGACACCCCAAGGGAAAGTTTCTCTTGTAGAAAATATCCCAAAGGAGAATTTTTCGTGATGATAATTCCACCATAGGGAATTTCTTCCGTGGGAAATTCCCCACGTAAAAATCCCCCAGGTAATTCTTACCCCACTAAAAATTTCCCTCGTCCAATTCCCCGAAGCATTTCCACATATAAAATGGGGTTGTCAACGAGAAAGTAAGACAAATAATATGCATTTTATATACGAATTCTGGCAAATTAACCTCCCCCCCCCCGCCCTGTAGAATTTTCTCTGGAAAGCTCAGCCGCAGAAACTTGTATCCTAATGAAAAATTCTCCCCGTAAACATTCATCCCCTGTAAGATGTCGGCATACTTCCCTATAACAAATATTTCATTCAATTTAATAATTTGCGGTCCTTATACTGCCGGTTCTGGGGGATCATGTCATCTCCAAACAGATAGTTATTGTACTTTTCAACTATTCTAAGGAAACTGACCATGCTAAAACTTCTATCAGACGATTTGTGAAAAAAAAGCGTGGGAGATGGGCTAGTTGCCTTCCAATTCTTTTGGTGACTTGAAATGGACACTATAACTTTTAATTTCCGTTCAAATGAGCCCTCTCGTAATATTCTAGGACCTCTGGTTCAATACGATCACTCTAGGGAAAAATAAAAAATAGATAAACACGCATCCATGATATTGGCAAAAAAGCCTGGCAAAAAAAAAATACAAAATTTAATGTTTTTGCAGATAAGAGCTTGAAACCTGTACGGTAGGGTTTTCTGATACGTTGAATTTGATGGTGTGATTTTCATTAATATTCTTTGGCTTTTAGGGGCTGTTTCCCTCCATTTTTGAAGATCTGGCAAATTTTTCTCAGGCTCGTGGCCTTTGACGGGTAAAACTACACTTAATGAATATTATATATTTGTAATCAACATAATAAGCCAATTCTTTTGATATATCTATTGCTATCGACACTCCTTTTTTTAGAGTTTTGGTTACTATTGACCCGCGTCGCTCCTTTTTACGTAATTTTCACATTAGCACCATGGATTTCTTCATTTTAAATTACTTCTTCATGTGAAAAATTCTCGGAATTTATAATTTTCAACACGTAGACAAAGAAAAAACGGGATTAAAAAGAAAGTTATTTCCTACAAAGAATGCAAAGTCAGTTAGATTGTTTGTTCATCGTATGTCATGATTAAAGCAGGCTAGCATTCTTAGGACCTTTGATTCATCTGAATTATAAGCTAGTTCAGGACAAAGAATAATTGTTAATGAGCGAGAAGCACGTAAATAAGATTTTAATGAGGCAGCGAGAATAATAGTTAGGGGGAAATTTCACCTACTTAAGCAAAAATTAACTACTGTTGAAATTGTCAAAATTCTTCATATTCTGGAGAAGAGATTCAATTAAAGGAAAAAAAAGGGGGCACACTAATGCTAGTATCCATGTAAAAATGGGCCATGCATAAAGAGGAGATTATTTTCCAAATTCTCAATATATGGTTTTTATAATTCAGAATTATTATCAAATTGAACCCTTATTGTTAAATTTACTGCATGTAATTCTATACAATATTTGGAATCAATATTGGGATCATGTTTAATTCTGTAACACAGTTGGGATCATTGTAGACTTTAGACTGTAGATCTTTGACCAAATTCAGTTCACCGGAGACATTTACTTTCCAGCCAACCAAAAGGGACGTAATTTGCTATGGGATGGCCCCAGTTTGTCCCCTAGCTGAAATTCAGTTTCTGCCAGAAAATCTTGTGAACTAAAATGAGCCTGCATATTTCAAGCATCCAGAGAAATAGGTCAGTTTTCTTCAGTTTATATTTGCCTTTAAGGTACTATATGGCTCATTTTTCATTTTTCACTGTCATTTTCTCTTGATTTGGCAAAATTGGTTCCAAATTTGCCCCCCCCCCAATATTTTAAAGTAATTATGCCAGTGCCAACCAAACTTTTATGCCCGCGCTGAGATTTATCTGTATGACCACGAAAACAGACCGTGAATAATCAAAAAGAAACAGATTCGTGTTTTTTTTTCATGGTGCAGTTTTTTGCAGTGGTTTGATACATATTTGGGTTTGATACAATGTACACACATATTATATACCTTCCTTCTATTTCAAAAAAGGCCCTACAGTCCTACTTTTATAAAACTTGAGCGATTGAAAGAACATCTATGAATATCGTCTTTTACCCAATGCAAAATACGCTGAATTTGTTAGTAGGTAGTGAAGCATATTTGCTCAATCTAGCATGCTGTGTATTATAACGTGTCAGATTCGTGTTGCTTTATATAAATTAGCATAGAGAGCAAAATAAATTATCAATGGAATTGTTCGGTTGAAAAGTTATTTACCGTTCGTAATAATTCTACTTATTCATTTTTGTGACGTTATAGTATTTACAATCCACTTTTTCTTCTTAATTTAGCGCTTAAATAACTCGCATGTCTCTCCTTAAAAGGCCAGTGGTGGCCTTTACAGGCCACTTTTGGGGGATTAGTACCGTGTATTCAGTGTATGTTTAGTTGATTATAAATAAATCTTAATCGTATTAAAGCTAAGGCTTGAACTTCAGACCGCTAAAACTTTGCCTATTTAATATGTTTTCTAATTTAAGCAAAAACATAGTTGGTACTAAAAAACAATAAGGCCGGCTACTTATGCGACTGTATGCTTAGTTTCAAAAGAACAAACAGAATAAACGTGGGTGACACTCAAATCTTAACTGAGTCGCCACTAGTGTATTAACTTTGATTGACCTGTTGGACCATCTCAGTTCACATATAGCATTCATTCAGTGAACATCTTAAACCGGATTTACTCTCACAAAGTTTTGATAAAACAAGAATACACTCGAGGTAAATGCTCCTACTTTGCGTCGGACCATTCATTTAGTGTTCAGCAAGGTTAATTTGCTGTCGAAATTTTTTTGGATAGATTCAGATGCCAATATTACGCAAAGTGAGTAATTAAAGGTTTTTTTTTATGTGGTAGTATATTTCTACAGTCTCAAATTACTATTTTGTATAATGGGAGGAAAGAGGAAGAAGGAAAAATCTGACGAGTTTTTTCTCACATCCAGTCCTATGGAAGGAATCTCATTGAAATCACTAGCTGATAGTTTGAATCTAGTTTTACAGACTGTTAAAGAAAATTCAACTACGTTAAATGAGCTGAATGTTAATCTTAAAGGATTAGACCAAAGGATTTCTAAGATTGAAGAATCTGTATTGGAATCGAAATTGGAGGTGGAAGGTATTAAGCCTAAAGTGATCAGCCTTGAGGTAGAAACCAATGATTTAAAGAACCACATTTCTGTGATGGTTGATGAAAATTCTTTACTGAAATCGCAGTTATCTAGCTTAAGGCATACAATGATGAAGCTGGAAATTAAAGAAACTGATAAAAATATTCTAGTATGGAACGTGACAGCGATTGATACTGTAAACGCTAAGGCAATTTTCGATGGTATAATTTCATCATGCCTTGGAATCCATGAGGTACTCAAATACACGATAGCTGATGTTAAGCCTGAAAAAAAGCTGATAAAGGTTATCATGGAGAACATGGGGCTGATAGTGGCAGTTCCAAAACAAGCTCGAAATCTTCGTGGAAAAACTATCATGTGCAATCAGAATGGTTTTTTATCCTATTATTCTCCCCCGTCTGTTCGAGAAGTTCGAAAAAAACTTTTAGCTATCCGAACCAGTATTCGTGAAAAAACAGGTTTTGAAACTTGGATTGCGAGATCCATACCACCATCTCTATGTATTCGTCTCCTTAAGGAAGGGCCAGTGGAAATGTTTTTGTTTGATGAAATCCCACCAGATATTAGTCGACTGATTCAAACGCAACGACAACGAAGGCAAGGAAATGGCCGGGGCAATTCTATGAACTGGATTACATGACTGAATATTTTTTTTTCTTTTTTTGCTTAGTGAGTTTGTGGAAGCCCGGACACTTTTTGTGTTTTGATAAGAAAAAAGTATTGCTTGAATTATTTGTTGAGTTAGTTTGGTCCGATGCAATAAAAATAGTAATAGTGACTTATATAATGGTATCTTCTGCTACAACAAATATTGTGTCTTTTTTATTGTATTGCTATTTGTTTTTTGTTTTTTTTTTGCACCAGCAGTATAGTATTAGAACAAAAACCCATTTACTATGAGTTTTAGTGCTTTTACTTTTCAATGGGAGAGGCATTGGGGAGGAGTACTCCTTGGCGTGAGGTCAATGTGTGATAATGGTTTGGGTGATATTATTGTTATGTTTACGAATGAATGGTTTATATTACCATTGCTGATTATTTGTTTATTTCTTAGTTTTTTCTTGTTTCTTTTTTCTTCTCTTTCCCTGTTTTTTCTTATTTATTCTTACCTTGATTTTATTATCATTATTTATCCATACCTTGATTATATTATTTTCTACTCTTCTTTCCTTATATTTTTTCTTATACCTGTGGTCAGGTGGGCTTGGTCGTGGGGCGGAACTGCCATCCAGCATGAGTAAATCGCGATTTCTATTGGTGGCCAGGCTGGTATAAACTCTTTGGGGGATCGTTTACTTGATTTACAAAATAATCCTTTAGATATTGAAAATATTATTAATAATTCAATTGGAAGTAGAAATCAGATGAATAATGATTCTAATTCGGCTTTTAAAAGTAAGTATGTTTCGCAATTAAATGGTTCTGCCTCCTCTAAACGAGATGATATTTTCTCTGTGTTTCATCTTAAAATTCAGGGACTCTGCTCGTCTTTGAATGAGCTGAAACGGATCGTTAGTGATGGAACTCCTGATGTTATAGGATTATGTGAAACTTTCCTGGATTCAAATAAGGATATCCTTCTAGATATTCCAGGATATAGGATGGAGAGGGTAAATAGGAAACAGATGGCGAGAGGTGGCCTTATGCTTTATATTGCTGATCGTCTTGCATATAATGTCCGAAAGTATTTGAGCAGAAATGAGAAAGGAATCTTTGAATCCCTATTTATTGAGATTAAATCAATGAGTAAGTATTTAGTTGTGGGTTTGGTTTATAGGTCCCCCAGTGGATCTATTCCTTCGTTTTTGAAAATTCTGGAAGAAGTTTTGGACTCAGTCCAAAAACATCCCTGTGAACTAATCCTTATGGGTGATTTTAGCCTCAACCTGCTGGATCAAAATTCTACTTCAACTAGTGATTTTTTGTCAATGATGTTCTCTTCGGGAACTCTACCTTCAGTTTGTACACCAACCCGAGTTACTGAAACACAAGCGTCTCTTACCGATAATGTTTTTTCGTCACTAGATGTCATAGATAATTTGGTGCTGGTTAGTGATATTTCTGATCATTTTCCCGCTATCTCCCGATATAAGAGTGCTGATCAAGCGCAGCGTATAATATCACCATCTAATCTCCCATTTTTCCGTTATGGTGATACTGAGCTAAGTCTACTTAATCCTCGTCTGGCTGACGTACCATGGGGTAGTTTGGTTTCTGATTCAGATTTTAACCACTTTTTGATTCCTTTCATGATTTAGTTAAAGAAGGAACCCTGGAAATTTGTAATCGGTGTCCAGCGCCTCATACTTCGAAAAGGATAGCACCACTGAATCCATGGATGACTTCAGATCTCCATAAAAGCTGGAAAAGGAAAAATTATATGTGGAAGCTTTACAAGGCTTCACCATCTTTAGCTCATCACAAACGATTCAAGGCCTACAGGAATATATTTAATTCTCTGTGTCGGAAGGCAAAGTCTTAGTATTATCATAGGAAATTTTCTGAATGTGGGAAGGATGTAAGGAAGACATGGTATTTAATTAATTCAGTTCTTAGACCTACTCCCCCTCTGCCTTAAGTTCCATCAATGCTGAAAATAGATGGTAAAACCGTCCAAGGAGATGTAGATGTTCAGCTAGAGCTTACCTCTTATTTTGCTAATATAGGAAAGATAACTGCTTCCTCTGCAAGCTCTGCAACTTCTCGTTGCGATTTCAGAGCCTTTCTTGGACCTTCATATTTGAAGTCGATGGTGTTGAATTCTGTTTCTGAATTTGAGGTAGCTCGTATCGTGAATGCTCTTAAAGGATCAGCCTCTTCAGGACCAGATAAAACTCCTACAAGGGGGTATCCGTGCCATTCTGCCTGCTATTCTGTCACCATTGACTAAGCTCGTCAATCTGTCTTTCGAGAAAGGTATTTTTCCTGAATATCTCAAGCGAGCTAAGGTTATAGTATTGTATAAAGGTGGTTCTCGGAGTGATCCTGCTAATTATAGGCCAATTTCTCTCCGATCTGTTCTCAGCAAAATTTTTGAGAAGGCTATGCTATTCAGGCTTCTTAGTTTTCTGGATGCAAAGGATGTTTTGCATGATTTCCAGTTTGGATTCCGAGTGAGTCACTCTACAGAGCATGCTTGTGCAGCTTTATCGAATTTCATTCATTCGGCAATAGATTCTGGTCATATCCTGGCAGCTTTATTTTTGGATGTTCGTAAAGCTTTTGATTCCTTGACTCATCGGATTCTTCTTTAGAAAATATCACATATTGGTGCAAGATCAAACGCTTATTCTTGGTTTGATTCATATCTTTCTGGTAGGCTTATTTCAATTGATCCGCTTTTCCGGAGCCCTTCTGAAGTATATTATGATGTCCCGCAGGGATCTGTTCTTGGTCCCATTTTATTTTTGATTTATGTTAATGATCTGATTTCGGCTGTTAAAAACAACAGGCCTCTGGCATGTTGCAAGCTGTGTCAGTCTGATGCTCAGTCGTGTTCCAATACTTCTTCTAATGAAGATTTTCTTGTTGCTTTTGCTGATGATACCACTCTTGGGACCCTTGGGAAGACGGAATGTGATATCAAGTCTAACCTTGTGGCATTATTCGAGAGAGTTATGTCATGGTTTAATGCCAATTACTTGGTCTTGAATGTTGGTAAATCACATTTTCTTATTTTTTCTCGAATTGGTATATCTTTCCTTCAGCTTACACACCTTCAGGTGTCACAAGGCTCCTTGTGTAGACCAGAGAATCAGGTGGTCCGTTTTCTTGGTATCCTGCTTGATGAGAACCTTTCATTCAGAAACCATGTAGCCATGATTAGGGTTAAGGTCTCACGGAGTTTGGGTATCATTCGAAAACTTAGATACACATTTCCTGGATCTATTCTGAAACTTCTTTTTTTTCTGTCTTGTCCAGTCACATGTTTCTTATTGCCCCATTGTATGGATGTCTACTTTTCTGTCTATGCTGCGGTCACTTTCCGTCATGTATAATAAAGCACGGCGTCTGGTTATGGACACCAACCGTTCTTCACCAACACAGCTCTTAAATCTACGGTCTATTTACTTTATTTTTTGTGCTACTTTTGTCTTTGATCAACTTCACGGCAATCTTCCAAAATCTCTTCGGAAAACTGCTATGTTTATTTCTGATTCAGCTCCATATAGCCTTCGTTCTTCAAATAACATCTACATTCCACCTACCCCTACTATTCGATCAGATTTCAATCCCCACATTGCTTGTCAACAGGTCTGGAATTCACTACCATCTGCAGAGCAGAAATGCCACTCGTTTGGGACTTTTAAAAGGATTCTTAAGGATCATTTAATAAAGAATTAAATAGATTAATTTTTTTCCTCTTAGGAGTTGATGGCCCCTGTGTTTTGTTAGTGGTGTGTGGTTTTCCTCTCTGCACTTTGGTCCCAGGCCTCAGGTATGTTCTCTATGTTTTTTTGTTTTTTTTTTCTTCTCCTTCTAGTTGTAGCTTATATTGTATCCCCCATAAATAAATTGCCTGTGAACTGCTATATATGACTGCCTATATTGAATTTATTGCTTTGATAATAATTTTTTTTCTTATTCCCCTTGTTTCCCTGGCCATGGAGCCTTTCCAGGGAAATTATGTGTATTGTAATTCGATTTTGAATCAGAGGCGCCATTTGGACCAAATCTTGGGGTGGGCATAAACTCCATCTTGGGCCCCCCCTCCCGACTCACTTCGTGTTGTGTAATCATCTAGGAAGTGGGCATATGACAGAACTCAAGAATTTTATTATGTATCTTACCTACTTTCAAAGTTTACAATAATTAATAGCAAATAGCGTAATTACCCCAAGGGTCGTCAAGTAATTACGCTCTTTGGTTAATAGGCATACAGTAAATTCAAATCAATTGGACAGAAAGGATTATGTTGGACATAATGGATTATTATGGCCGGCAAAGGGCCCTTTGTGGTGGAAGCTTGGGCCCCCCTAGAAAATCTGGGGTGGGCACTTGCCCACCCCTGACCCCCCCCCCCCCAAATGGTGTCTCTGTTTGAATTGTATTTTATATTGTCTTCTATTTAATATTATTAAACTTCTCTCTCTCTCTCTCTCTCAATATTTTCGCGTTCTATCGGAAAATATCTTGTCGAAAGACGACAAGTTCATTCCTTTGCAATGTAAAATCTACGCCTTCCTGCCCAGCATGGTTTCTGAAAACGCAGACCTTGTAATACCCAAATTCTTTGAGTAGAGCCTGGTTTTAATCGAAAGGCTGATAAAGATAAACATATGGCTGTCTCATTGACCTGCAAAGGCTTTCACTAATATGTCAATAGCCATTACCTATTCTGAAGCTAACACATCGAATGAAAGATAACGTGTATATGGGTTTCTGATATTTTATAAGATAGATGTTAGCATTTGATGGTGGATAGTTCAATCCAATCGTAGTTTTTTTAATATTAATGGTGTTTCACAGGGATTTTGATTATGTCCGGTTTTGTTCTGTTTATGAAGATTCATCTTTGCCTACTAGTTTCTGCAATTTTGAAATGATTGCCGATTAAGTTTAGATCTATCGTGATATTGCTAAATGTGATTTTGGCACTATGTTAGCGCAGAATCATTTAGGCAGTCAATTTAGTGTATTTAGGATGATTTTGGCAGAATGATTTAGGCAGTCAATTAAGTGTTAACGCAATCAACTATGTGCATAAATGCTTCATTGCGGTCAACGGTCCATATACCTAATGGATAAGATTATGGATGTGTTAATTGTAACATATACACTTGACGGGGTTGTAACGTTTTAGCGGAACGATCCTTTGACGCTTACTTAAGTCTGTAAAATAACCATTTCGGTTACTAAGCAGCGAAGTTTTCTGTTCATATTATTAGACGTTGCTGTGGCATTACTTACTTTCAGAATATTCTGATCTTATTGGTCGTTCTCGTTCTAGCGCGAAGTATAAAACATCTCTTTGGTATTATGCAAGTATTTTTTGACAACTTAAGCAACGAAAAAATCCAAAGACATCCAACTCAGATGTCTTCATATCTATTTTTCTTTACTTACTTTAACATGTGAAAAGTTCAAAGTTTCCAACACTCCGATTTCATAGCAACAGGACTGGCATTAGCACGTTCAGTTTAATAACAAGCATACACACTGTAAGTCCTAATCTATTTTTTTTTTTTTTTTTTACTCTTTATCAAGTGTACAAATAAAAAAAAAACAAGTTTTTTTAACTGAAAGTAAGGAGTGACAGTAAAACTTAAAACGAACAGAAATTAGCCCGTATATGAGAGGGGTTGTCCCCTCATCGACAACCCGCTCTTTACGCTAAAGTTTGCCTGTTTATCACAACTCTACTTTTTGAAACAGTAAAAAATTGTAGCTGTACAGAGTGGGACGTTGAGGAGAGGACAATCACTCTCATATATGGGATAGTTTCTGTTCGTTTTAAGTTTTAAGTTTTAATGTCGCTCCTAACTTGCACTTAAAAAAAAACTTTTTTAATTTAATTTCTGAACGTTTTGAATTAATGCATGTTTTGATTTTGACTCACCGCACATGAATATTTACAGCAAAATTTGCATATTAATTTGTTTGTGGCTAAATGGCTTTCTCATAGTTTTGATCGGACGATTTTGACAAAAAAGGGTGAGGGAGAAGGCCTAGTTACCCTCAAATTTTTGGTTTTTTAAAAAGCCAACTAGAACTTTTTATTTCTTTTACGAACGTTATATCGTTTCTTGTTTAATAAAGTCAAGTCTAATTCCAAGTTTTATTAGTCATGAATATACGTAACTTACGAATTAACTTACGAAACAAACTTCTATATTTTTATATTTTTATTAAATATACAAGGGGGTCTGCCCCCTCGTCAATAGTTCGCTCTTTACACTAAAGTTTGAATTTTGTCCCAATTCTTTAAGAATGACCCCTAAATCACAAGGGCCGTAGAATAAATAGTTGAAATTATTAAAAATACTATAGTTGAAGTTACTAAGAATACTTTAGCGTAAAGAGCGAGATATTGTGGAGGAGACGAACCCACTTATATACGTAATAGTTTCTGTTTGTTTTGGGTTTTAATGCTGCTCCTTACTTCCAGCTGAAAAAAATTTCATGTATTTTCTCATTGTTTTTTTAAAATAATGCCAGAAAATCCTGTGGCCCCTTCATGGAAATTCTCTTCCCTCGTGATACATTCCTCCATGGAAAGATCCTCCCACTTAATCCCCTCCCTCCGACCCCCCCTCACGCAAAAAAAGTCCCCCTGAAAATGTCTGTACACTTACCTATAACCATTACTATAGGTAAACAATGATCGAAACTTGTAACTTGCAGCCCCTCCTTCGGGGACTACGGGGGATTAAGTCGTCCCGAAAGATATAATTATTAGGTTTTTTTTTACTATGCTGAACAAAATAGCTACCTCAAAATTTTCATCCAGTGACTGAAAAAAATGAGCGTGGGAATGGGCCTAGGTGCCCGCCAATTAATTTGGTCACTTGAAAGGTGCACTAGAACTTCTAATTTCCATTAGAGTGAGCCCTCTTGCGACATTTTAGGATCACAGGGTCGATACGGTCACCCCTGAAAAAAAAACAACAACAACAAATAAACACACATCCGTGATCTGTTTTCTGGTAAAATTACAAAATTCCACATTTTTGTAGATACGAGCTTGAAACTTCTACAGAAGGGTTCTCTGATGTTCTAAATCTAATGGTGTGATTTTCTTTAAGATTCTATGACTTTTAGGGGATGTTTCCCTCTATTCTCCAAAATAGGGCAACTTTTCTCAGGCTCGTAAGTTTTGATGACAAAGACTAAAGTTGATGAAACTTAAATATTTAAAATCAGCATGAAAATCCAGTTCTTTTGATGTATCTTTTAGTACCAAATTCCGTCTTTTAGAGTTTCGTTTACTATTGAGCCGGGTCGCTCCTTACTACACTTCGTTACAACGAACTGTATGATTAGCCATGGCTTCATGCCCGCAACTATTCGATTTTAATTCACTGGATCTATTGAATTCTCTTGAAAATTTTTCTTGAATTTACAGGTCATTTTGGGATACACATGAAAAAATTATAGGCTATCTATGATAGCAAGACCGAATCGAGGAATCAGGATTAGGGGATTAGTCCCCTCCCCCTCCTCCAAAAATGTTTCGCCAACACAAAAAGACGTTTCAAGTATAAAACGTGTGGAGATCCAACTTTTTACGTATAAGACGTTTTATGGTCGGGGGGAGTGGGATACGTGGGAGGATCTTTCCATGGATGTATCACAGGGAAAAGTATTTCTATGAAGGGGGTGCTGGATTTCCCGGTATTATTTTTAAAAAGATCATTTTTGGATACTTTTTAGCAACAAAAAAATGGAGAGAAACTAGGCCACCTCCCCCACCCCTCTTTGATTAAAATTGTCCGATCAAAGATTTGAAAAAACAATTTAGCAAAAAAAAATACAAATTTCGTTTTAATTATTCATGTACGAAGAGCCAAAATTGAAACCTGCATGAATTCAAATGCTTTCAGAAATTAAATAAAAAAGTTTTTTTCCACTGAAAGTAAGGAGCGACATTAAAACTTAAAACAAACAAAAATGATTCCGTATATGACAGGAGCTGTCCCCTCCTCAACGTCCCGCTCTTTACGTTAAAGTTTTCTATTGTTTTGAAAAGTAGAACTGTGACAAAAAGTCAAATTTTAGTATAAGGAGTGGGAGAGAACGGCACCAATTGTTTGATTACTGAAAAACGCAACTAGAGCTTTTTTTTTACGAACGCTTTCATTAGTAAAAATATACGTAACTTACTTAACGAACTTCTACATTCGTATGTATTTATTACATATATGAGGGGGTCACGCCCTCGTCCATACATCGCTCTTTATACTAAAGCTTAAATTTTGTCCCAATTCGTTAAGAATGACCCCTGAATCACAAAGGCCGTAGAATATATAGTTGAAATTAATAAAATTACTTTAGCGTAAACAGCGAGGTATTAGGAGGAGGTGAACACCTCATATTCATAATAATTTATGTTCGTTTTAAGTTTTAATGCTGCTCCTTACTTTCAGTTGCAAACAAAAAGCAAGCAAACTTTCGCATGCAAACCGATTAGGGTTCGCGTAGCGCAGGTGCCGATCTCCTGATTCTCAGCCCTCGGCCGGGGTGCAATGCGTGGTTGGGGGCAAGCCATCCGACGCTTTCCCGTGCTTTTCCCTAGATTTCTCTAGGTACCCATTTGAAGCTGGGTGGACTTTTGGCTTGTCTTACGGGGAAACGCCACTAACCCTCGTCCTAAACCAAACGGTCGGCACCACCGAGATTCGAACCAGCGACCCTTCGCTTGTGAGTTCGGCGCGTTAACCACTCGGCCATGGACGGACTTTCAGTTGAAATAACTTACATAATATTTATTTTTTCATTGTTCTTTTAAAAAATGCTAAGAAATCCTGCGTCCCCTTCATGAAAATTTTCTTTCCCCATGACAAATTCCTCCGTGGAAAGCTCCCCCGAATAGCCCCCTCCCCTCAACCCCTCCCCCAACCAAAAAACCCGTCTGAAAGCGTCTGTACTATGTGTAAACACTGGTCAAAGTTTGTAGCTTGTAGCACCTCCCACGGGGACTGTGGGGGAGTAAGTTGTCCCAAAAGACATAGCTATTAGGCTTTTTGACTATTCTGAAAAAAATGGTTATCTCAGAATTTTGACCCGGAGACTTTGAGAAAAATGAGCATGGGAGGGGCCCTAGGTGCCCTCCAATTTTTTTGGTCACTTTAAAAGGGCACTAGAACTTTTAATTTCCATTTGAATGAGCCCTCTCGCGACATTCTAGGATCACTCAGTCGATACGATCACCCCTGGGAAAAACCAAAAAAAAAACAACAAACAAATAAACATGCATCCGTGATCCGTCTTGTGGCAAAAAAAAATACAAAATTCCACATTTTTGTTGATAGGAGCTTGAAACTTCTACTGTAGGGTTCTCTCATACGCTGCATCTGATGGTGTGATTTTCGATTAAGATTCTATGACTTTTAAGGAGTGTTTTCCCCAATATTCTAAAATAAGGCAAATTTTCTCAGGCTCGTAACTTTTGATGGGTAGGTCTAAACTTCATGAAACTTATATATTCAAAATAAGCATTGAAATGCGATCCTTTTGATGTAACTATTGCTATAAAAATTCCATTTTTTAGAGTTTTGGTTACTATTGAGTCGGGTCGCTCCTTACTACAGTTTGTTCCCACGAACTGTTTGATTAATGCCAGATTTGCCTCTCACTTAATCGGACTATCAGTCTTGGCTTCTTATACAATTAGCTGTGGCTTCATGCCCGCAACTATTCGATTTTATTTCATTGGATCTCTTGAATTCTTTTGAAAATTTTTCTCGAATTTACTGGTCATTTTGGGATAGACATAAAAAAATGTAGGCCACCATTTATGATAGCAAGACTGAATCCAGGAATCAGGATTAGGGGATTAGTCCCCTCCCCCTCCTTAAAAAAATGCTTTTCCAACACAAAAAGATGTTTAAAGTATAAAACGGGTGAGATCTAACGTTTTACGTATAAGACGTTTTATGGTCGGGGAGGGGATGCGTGGGAGGATTTTTCCATGGATGTATCACGGGGAAGAGTATTTCCATGAAAGGTGCACTGTATTTTCTGGCATTATTTAAAATAAATCATTTTTGGATACTTTTTTAGCAACCGAAAAATTGGAGGGAAATTAGGCCACCTCCCCTGCCCCTCTTTGATCAAAATCGTCCGATCAAAAATTTGAAAAAACAATTTAGCAAAAAAATAATATGCAAATTTTGTTTTAATTATTCATGAGCTATGAGCAAAAATTAAAATTTGCGTTGATTCAAATGCGTTCAGAAATTAAATAAAAAAAGTTTTTTTCTACTGAAAGTAAGGAACGACATTAAAACTTAAAACGAACAGAAATGATTCCATATATGAAAGGGGTTGTCCCCTTCTCAACGTCCCGCTCTTTACGCTAAAGTTGGTACCAGGTGGCTATCTCACATACTCAATCAAGCAGCCGATTAAGTTCAGATATTCAACGTACGTTTTGATTTGAAATTTCCACCTATGGCTGTTTTCTTCTCTTGGTTAAATTTTAAATATGCTGATGGCATCTGTCCTGTGTTCCGCACTGTTTGTGTACTACTGCCACCGTTAGGTAGGGTTATTCCCCTCCGTTAATTTGTAGCTTTTCTTGAAGTAGAAAACTGAAATTTTGTTTTTCTTTTATCACCATATAAAAAACACGACTGGGATGACAAAATTGTGTCATTTTTTTTTAAATGTGTCATTCTTTATCGAAAAATGTGTGATTTGCGTCGATTGTGTCATCATTTCGACTGAATGTGTCATTGTTTCACGTAACATCAATTGTCAGGGCTGCCAAATTTTTTTTAAAGAGTGTGTCATATTTTTTCCGAAAATGTGCTTTTTGTGTCATCTCAGATTCCAAAATGTGTCAAAAATGTGTCATATTTTTTTGCTACAGATGGTATCATATTTAGTTGTCAAATCTTTATTTAGAGTTTTGAATATGTAATCTTTTCCAAATCAGTTCAAAAAGGAATAAACTTAATCTTATCCTATTATCTTGGGATCATGACCTTTTTGTGACGTCATGAAAGAAATAGAAACATTCGATTAAATTAATGTTACACACTATGAATTTGTGTCTGGGCGGCCAACGAGGCAATTTTACATTTATAAAAGTTTTAGGGACAATCAATTCCGACAGCAATTTGAAAATAGACTTTTCGTATGACGTCGTAATCGTAATCGGCTAAGCTTTTTATTAACTCAATATGTAAGCCATTCAACCAGCTTCAATCTAGTATTTTTGTCATATTTTTTGGTGCCTTTTTAGGCCAGATGGATTATTCTGAAGGAAAGACATCTCTGGAAATTTGTAATCTTGTCCGAGGTTGGATACCCCTCCTGTACTCCTAAAAATGGGAGTTGCTGCTTATGCACACAGCTTTGGTAAACTGCATGCTGTTTAATTTTTACTATTAAGTACATACCAGTTGGCTACATCAAATACTCAATCAAGAAGCCAATTAACTTCATATATTCAGCGCGCATTTTGATTTGAAATTTCCGCCCATGGCGGTTTTTTTTCGCGTGGTTTAAATTTTAAATACGGTCATAACATCTGTCCTGTATTCTGCACTGTTTGTGTATTACTGCCACCGTTAGGCAGCACTATTACCTTCCATTAATTTGTAGCTTTTCTGTAGGTAGAAAATTGAAATTTTACTTTTCTTTTAGTACCATTAAAAAATGAAGACAAAAATGTGTTATTTCATGCAAATTTTACGATTTTGACGTAAAATGTGTCTATTTGGCAGCCTAAAACACAATTCTTTCAGTTGAAAGTTCTAATCTATTTCCATGCTCCCATTAAGAGGTTCCGGCAATAGCCAGACCTGATTTGGGAGCTCTTCAAAAATTGTTGGTAGTTCTTTATATTATAAGCTATCTTCAAAGTATAATCTTCCCGTCTATTTAAATTTTTTCTTCAAAATCATTTGGCTCAGAAACAAGCCTTCCACAAAAATATATTTGTTTACCTAAAGGACTAAAATTATACTATTAATCATTTTGATTATTTATAAAATCTTCATTACAACGAAAAAGTATTTTAAAAGTTTTACTAATGTATTGTATGGCGAACAAATTAATTTGTCAAATTTTAGATTTAGAATTCATAGTCGTATTTGATCAAAAAAGGTGAGGAATGCTTCTCTCATGAAATTTATTATAAAAAAACTTTAATTCTATGAAATTGATTCACTTAAAAGAGCACTAGATCTATAAGTATTCATTGGAATGAACCTCTAAAATCAATCATTATTGTAAATGAAACATAGGATGGGGGGGGGGGAGGTTGGCTAAAATATACGATTCAAAATCTAAGAGACAAACTTTACTGTTTTGTTAATATTTATGTAAATTTTGTTTTATTTTTCCAACGAAACTACGGAGAAACGGAGATTTTTAGCAGATATACAAATACACATTTTTGGAATCAAGGGGAGCCGTTGGTTATAGGCATTTACCTAGAGTCCTCCCTGAAAAGCAACCTTCCCGACAGAAAATGTCTCCCTGGAATATACCCCTCCCAAAAATACACCCTTGGAATTTATCCCCATCAGAATATACCCCTAGGAAAAAATCCCCCTTGGAATATCCCCCTCTCGAAAAGTACCCCCTCATGGAAGAAACATCTTCGCTGAAAGAAAATTATTCCAAAAATTTCTTCCTACTGGAAATTCCTCAGACAATCCCTTCTCCCTACAGGAAACTCCACCGCAAAAATGTCCGTATATTTCCCAATAGCAAATACTATCTATATGCAATGAACAAATTACTAAACTTAGAAAGGCACTTAAACTCCCACAATAGGGTTCTCTCATTGTGTTATATGTAGCTAGGGAGAGAGATGCCTCAAAGAAGGCAGTTTCATACCGAAACATCCCAGTAAAAAAAAAGTGCGAGATGCCTACTTTTACTCTTAAATGTTAATACAAGAAGACAGAGAAAATTGAAAGGCCTTTTATGCACTTTGATTCTCGAATCATATACAAATAAATATCTTTGAGCAATCTTATTCCACACAAGATGTAAATAAATAATTTTTACATACATTTTTTACATAATTAATTACAACGAAATTTGCATATTTATTTATTTGGCTAAATGGCTTTCCCATAGTTTGATCAAACGATTTTGAGAAAAAAGGAGGGGGAGGGGAGGAGGCCCAGTTGCCCTCCAATTATTTTGGTACTTAAAAAGGCAACTAGAACTTTCAATTTTTAAGAACATTTTCATTGATGAAAGATATACGTAACTTACGAATTAGTTTACGTAACAAACTTCTATATTTTTATGTTTTTAGTTGGTGGGGCGCTTCGCGCCCCCCCAAGCCCCCCCGCGCGCGTAAGTCGTTACGCGCCATATTAGTTACGCGCCATTGTAGTTGTGTCCCTGTGTCCCACCTGTGAATAGAGATAGATATAAATATATGTTTTTAACTACGTAAAACATGCGAATATACAACATTCTTCGCTGTCCCATTGTCTGTGCATATAAATAGATTGTCAGGTTTACTGACTCTTGAACATGCAACATATAATTGTCCATGGGAAAAACAATCCGTATTCAGATCTATACCTCATTATTCTAATGATGTGTCCCTGTGTCCCGGTCGTCATTTATATTCCCTGTGTCCCGGTCGTCATTTGTGTCCCGGTATCCCAGTTTGTAATTTCTCTTTGAGTGTCCCGGTCGTCATTTATATTCCCTGTGTCCCGGTCGTCATTTGTGTCCCGGTGTCCCGGTCTGTAATTTCTATTCGAACAATCCCTGTGTCCCGGTCGTCATTTATATATCCCGCCTGTGCCCCCGGCGTCCCCATTGTAGGTTCTTCAGTCATTTTACAATTAAACATTTTTCCGTGAACAAATGTCTTAAATACCGTTAATGACGTCACCGTCAAAGCAAAAATGACGACAACTAATTTCATGACGTCAGCCGACACAGAAACATGACGTCACCTGATCCACAGATCCACAGACAGACAACTTATTTTTATATATATAGATAGATATGAGAGGGTTCGTTCACTCGTCAATACCTCGTTCTTTACACTAAAGCTTAATTTTTTCCCTTGAATCACAAATGCCGTAGTATAGATAGTTGAAATTACTAAAAATACTTTAGCGTAAAGAGTGAGGTATTAGGAGGAGGTGAACCCCTTATATGGGTAATATTTTCTGTTCGTTTTAAGTTTTGATGCTACCCCTTACTTTCAGTTGAAAAAACTTTTTCATATTTATTTTTTCATTGTTTTTTAAATAATGCTAAAAAATACTGCGCCCCCTTCATGGAAATCTTCTTCCTCCATGACAAATTCCTTCATGGAAAGTCTCCCCCACAGAACCCCCTCTTCCCAACCAAAAAACCCCCCTGAAAACGTTTGTACACTTCCTAATAACCATTACTATATGAAAACACTGATCAAAGTTCGTAACTTGCAACCCCTCCCACGGGCACTGTGGGGGAATGAGTCGTCCCCAAAGACATAGTTATTAGTTTTTTCGACTATGCTAAATAAAATGGTTATCTCAGAATTTTATTCCGACGACTTTGGGAAAAAATGAGCGTGGGAGGGGGCCTAGGTGCCCTCCAGTTTTTTTGGTCACTAAAAATGGGCACTAGAAATTTCTATTTCCGTTTGAATGAGCCCTCTCGCAAAATTCTAGGACCACTGGGTCGATACAATCACCCCTGAAAAAAAAAACAAAAATAAACAAACAAATAAACACGCATCCGTGATTTGTCTTCTGGCAAAAAATACAAAATTCCACATTTTTGTAGGTAGGAGCTTGGAACTTGTCCAGTAGGATTCTCTGCTACGCTGAATCTTTTGATGGATAGGACTAAACTTGATGAAACTTGTACATTTAAAATCAGCATTAAAATGCGATTCTTTTTATGTAACTATTGGTACCAAAATTCCGTTTTTTAGAGTTTTGGTTACTATTGAGCCGTGTCGCTCCTTACTACAGTTCGTTGCCAAGAACTGTTTGATAACAATTCGGACTTGCTTCTCTCTATAGTTGTTTGCACTAGACTTTGCAATATATGAGAAGGTCGCTCCTATCTTCATTTTATGAAAGCGATTGACTTATTATGTACACTAATAAGTTATCTTCTGTGTGAGTTTTCTCCCTATAATATATATTTATGTAAGCTCACCCTCACGAATCTTCTGTCTTCATCATGAATACTTTAATGGGCTTTGATTCCTTCCCCTGGAAAAATTATATGCCACCATCCTAAGAATTGGTATTAAAATACTTGGTCTTCATCAATGCTAATTTTAAGAATTATTGAAGACTATTCGTACTAAGGTGGTGACCTTGAATCTAGAAACGGTTTTGTTTTTTGTAGGATAGCAGTTTAAAACCACGTGAAACGGCAATGCATTGTGAAATCGAGATTTTTCTCATCCTTTTATATTTGGTTAAAGGGTAGTCATAAGCCGAGAAAATTAGTAACGAAGCACATGTTTTCTTAATATTTTCTTTTTCTTCTTCTTTTTATCGCTTGCTATTCTTTTTCATTATTTTTTTTTGTCAAGTAGTTTTGTTAATTGGATTTTTTATACTTCCAAACAAGCACAAACCTATCGAGGGTGATTCTTTCATTGTTTTTCACTTTATTACCAATAAGTTATATTTCGTGCAAACGTAAAACGAACCACATAAGGTGTAAAAAATCTCTTTTTCTTGAAAATATAGCCCTAGAGAATTTCTGAGGTGTTCGTAACATATCTTACTTGGACAGATGAGAGTGATGGAGGGGCTAATAAAATCGCTAAAACCCAAAACCTGTTCTAAACTAGAATGTTTCATGCGTATACACGGATCACCAGTTTTAGGCTCTTAAGCATTTTTTCTATGCACTTTTTAAGCCTTTTTTTCATTATAAGGGTTGGAATTTCAATAATATTACAGTCGGGCGATTGTCCGAGGATCATCACACACGGTCCCTTCAAGCTTTGGAGGTCTAGTTCAGAAGCTCTTCAGTTTAAAACTGTGATAGATTATCTTCTTAAAGTTAAAAGTTGAAATATTATAATGGTTACCAAAGCTTAGAATGTTTACCAAGATAAAAAAAAAGAGAAGTCGGCCAACACAGGCATATACATAGGAATTAATTTTATGAGGGACAACATTACAGAGGGATAGAAAAAACATAAAAAAATGAGTTGATTATGCCAGAATACACGAAATCACGGCGAAATCCTGAAAACCACTGTTAGGGGAGTGTTAAAATTTTTACCTCCTTTACCTACCTCCCTGGGTTGACAGAAACATATATTCCCAGTCCTGTTTTTCGCTCATAATAACCCTCTGTTAAAATAATTGATTACCAGATATAGCATATATCCGGCTGATATTTTACCAACGGTTACCAAATTTAGGAACGGCTACTTGACAAATTCAGTGCTATACTTCATACAATTTATAAGTTGTTCAAGCCATGAATTTGCTGTCCTTATTAGTGATGACTCTACACATCGGAATTGGGGTAACAGCATTAAGCTGATTCCGTTTCTATCATTTATTCTTCTTAAAAAAAGAATATTTCTCTTCGTAGAAAGAATATTATTGCTTGGTAAAAAGAGATATATTTTCTCCGGGAGGATTTGCCTCGTAGCTTGGCATAAGCTTCCCGTATTACTTCTTTCTTTGTTTTTTTTTTTACTACCATTGCAAAAAAATTAATTAGATAAATTAGGGAATAACTGTATCAGAACCTTCGCTTTGTTGCAAGGCACTATCTCCTCTCTTCTACTTTTACTATCAATTTTTCTTCTTGTTTTTGACAGATGCACATGAACTGGAAAATAAGCGCTTTAGCAAGTTCGGATTTTGAATGCGACATTCTCTCTTTTAAAAGCAGTTTGGATATCTTGTTTGGAGTTTTAATCTTCTTGAATCAAGGTTCTCTTGGTCATTAATCAGATGTTTATATGTATATGTTAGTCAGACTAAATTTTATTTGAGCATTGTTATTGTTCATTAATTGGTATTGTTCATTAATTTGTTGCTGTTAAAATATGGTAATTAGTCTCATTTATGCACCTTTTATTCATAAGGAACGAAAAACATGTTTTTTACACGCTTTAATTGGAATAAACATTATGAAATGTGGATTGCTTTGAAGTCCAAAGAATTTGCTTTAAACTTAGATTCCATAACAAGACTTCTTACAGATGAACAAAAATGAAATCCAAGTTTTCAATAGTAAGGGGAGTAATTCAAAATTTGGAGTTGCAACTCCTGGCAAAAATAGAGGGTCTCATGGTACTGATGTCCCGTATTTTCAACTGAGCTAAAACACCTCGGTCTTTTACTCTTCTTCACTTTGAATTTTCCCTACAATACCCATGATTAGCTAAATCTTCGACGTAATAAAAAAAAACTTGTATGTTTCTATGACCGTCTCATCAACTACGTTAAGAGCATAGTGAATACTATTCCCTATCTTAAGTATTACGTTTCATTTACCTTTTGCATCATTCTTAGCTTTGCGCCTAGTTTATTAGGACTACCATGACATGATTACTTTTCTACATTATTCCCAAAGAATATGAGATCTTATTCGAAATAAATAAAAAACAAGTTTTTTCAACTGAAAGTAAGGAGCAACATTAGAACTAAAACGAAGAGGAATTATTACGTATATGAGAAGTTCGCCTCGTCGTCAAAACTTCGCTCTTCACGCTGAAGTTTGAATTTTGTTCCAATTTTTGACCCCTGAATCACAAATACCGTTTAATTAGAATAAATAGCCCTTTTGAAAGTACTGAAAAATACTTTAGCGCAAAAGATTGAGGTATTGACGAGGGGGCAAACCCCCTAATGTACGTAATGATTTCTCTTCTTTTTAAGTTTTAATGTTGGTCCTTACTTTCAGTTGTAAAAACTTGTTTTTTTTGTTGTTTAATTTCTGATCGTTTTTAAATAATGCTAGGAAAACCAGCACCCCCCTTCATGGAAAATTCACTTTCCCCACGAAAAATGCCTCAATGGAAAGATCTTCCCACGTATCGAAGTATCAAGTTCATTACTTGCAGCCCTTCCCATGTTGGAGATTAAATCATCGTAAGAGACATAGTTATTAGATTTTTGAACTATGCTGAACAATATGGCTATCACAAAATTTTGATCCGGTGATTTTGGGAAAAAATAAGTGTGGGAGGGGACCTAGTAACCCTCTAAATTTTGGTCAGTTAAAAAGGGCACTAGAACTTTTAACTTCCGTTCGAAAGAGTCCTCTCGCAACATTCTAGGACCACTGAATTTATACGATCACCCCTGGAAAAAAGAGAAAAAACAACAAATGAACACGCATCCGTGATCTTTCTTCTGGTAAAAAAATACAAAATTCGACATTTTTGCAGATAGGAGCTTGAAACCTCTACATTAGGGTTCTCTGATATGCTGAATCAGATGGTGTGACTTTCATTAAACTTTTATAGCTTTTAGGCTGTGTTTTGCCCTTTTTTCGAAATAAGGCAAATCTTCTCAGGCTTGTAACTTATGATGGGAATGATGAAACTTATATATTTTAAATCAGCACAAAAATTCGAGTCTTTTGATGTATCTGTTAGTATCAAAATTCCGTTTTTTAGAGTTTCGGTTACTAACGAGCCGGGTCGCTCCTTAACTCATAGTTCGTTACAGCGAAATATTTAAAATTCAGATATAATATAAGTCAGATGTAGTCCTGTGGTGGCGCAGTGGATTTGACCTTTGCTTGGTAATACGGGACCCAGAGATCGAATCACGCTGCAGGAATGCACTGCAGGGCCGACGCAACGACCTTAGTAGTCAAGAAGCGTCGTTAATTCTTAAATAATAATAATAAGTCAGATGTAATTTACTTTCTCTTAAACAATTTTGCTTCCCTTTATTACTTTTCCTACCTAAAACAAAATCAGTCAGAATAATCACAGGGAGCGCAATAGGGCTTCGACAAGCCATTTATTAAAAAAGGAGTTGTCACAAAAACTTTTGAGGGGGTTCATTCGATTGGAAGTTGAAAACTCTAGTGTCATTTGTAAGATTCAAAAGTGTTGAGGGGGGAATCAGCTTTCTCCTGCGGCTTGTCTCCTAAGACTCCAAAAACACATTATCAAACTCTTTAGACAGTCATTTTGTTCAAAATAGTAGAAAGGTCCACTAACTATGCCTCCGAAATGACATGACCCCAAAACTCCTAAGACCAGGTGTGAAAATTGCCAATAGTTTACATATAGGTTTATTATTGGAAAGGGGGGGGGGAATTTGATCCCGGGTATACGAAAAGATTAAAGGTATTAATCTGAAACTTTCCTGGTATGTTCAGAAGGATGTTGAACTAGTCAAAACACACAAAGTGCATCTAGGTTGTCAGAAGGATGTATCTACAATATCTCAGGAGCTACCAAGCACCTTAAGTTGGAGCTTCAATGCTACGGGGCATGCAAAACAAAATCAAAATCCAAGTATGTTCATCCTGGTTGTCAAAATAGTGTATGTGCAATATCTCAGGAACAGCTAGGGGTATTAAGCTGAAACTCTCATAAAAATCCAAAGGTATTACGTTAAAATTTTCAGGGAATGCTTAGGTGGATGTTGAACTAAATTAAAAGACACTAGGTACATCCTGTTTGACATAAGGTAGTATGTACAATATCTCTGGACTGGCTAAGGGAGTTAAATTGAAACTTATATGAAGTAAGAGTTTATAAGGGTGTTAACGTTAATGTATATTCAGGTTGTTAAAGAGCAATATATAAAAAAATAGGGAAATAAAAGAAAAACTTTTTTCTTATCATTCCCTAAAGCTTTCAGGGAATGTTAAGGAGGATGCTAAACTAAATTACATGACACTATTTGCGTCCAGGTTGTCAAAAGGACATAGCTGCAATATATCAGGAATGGCTAAGGGCATCAAATTAAAACGTTCAAGGAGTGTTGAGGGGGATGTTGAGCTAAATCAAAAGACACTATGTTTAGCCTCATTGTTTTCAAAGGCTTATATTCAATGTCTCAGAAACAGCTAAGGATATAAAATTGAAACTTTCAGGGCATGTTGAGCAAGATACTAAACTAAATGTGAAAAATATTCTTATCCATGTTGTCAAAAAGGCTTAGGTGCAGTATCTAAGGAACAGCTAAGGGCACCAATGGGAAACTTCCAAAGAATGTTTAGGAAATTGTTGAACCAAATTAAAAGACACGATGTGCATCCAGGTAATATCTGATGAACGATTAAGGGTAATAAGTTGAAAATTTCAGGGAATGTCATGGGGGAGGTTTCAAAAAGGCACATCTGAAGTATTCCTGGAACGGCTAAGGGTAGTAAGTTGAAACTTTCAGGGAATATTGGACTTAATTAAAACATTAAATGCATTCATATTGTTAAAATCACATATCCGTGATTTCTCTGCAACGGCTAAGGGTCTCAAGTTAAGACTTGGAGGGAATGTAGAGGGGGATTTGATCTAAATCTAAGTCTTTATTTCTGTATCCAGACTTTCAAAATCGTGTAGAAGTATCTGTGAAATTTCAGGATCGGATAAGACTATAAAGTTAAAACTTTCAGGGAATTTTGATTGGCATGCAGGACTAAATCAAAACTCACTATGTACATCCAGGTTGTCACAAGAGCGTATCTGCAATATTTCATGAACGGGGAGAGGTGTTAAGGGGAAAACTAAAGGAATGTTAAACTACTTCCAAAGAAATAAAGTGCATCCAAGCTGACGAAAGGGTGCATCTGAAATATCTTATGTAGAGCTAATGTTATAAACTAACGGCTTAAAGGGCCCAGCAGAAATTTTGAGGGAGTCTGGGGTAGGGAGATCAAAAAAATATTTAAATTTTTAAATGAAGGACCATGGGGAGCTTATCAAGAACAATAAATTATCAGAGACAAAGTTATAGCGTTGCCTATAGTAAAGGCCATACGGCTCCAATCTTTAATTATTTATTGTTATTTTTTCCCTAGAGGCGCTTCATATGGATGGAGTGTTTGTATAAATTTCGGAGCGGACTCGTTCAACTGGAAATCGGAAGTTCTAGGGCCCTTTTTAAGAGTCGAAAGTGATCGGAGGGCAACTAGCCCCCATACCCTTCCTTCCTCAAATGCACCCGTTAAAAGTATTGAGATAGCCATTTTCTTAAAAATAGTTCAAAAATGAAATAATAAAAACTCAGGTGTCGACACAACCCTCCCAGACCAGGGGGGTAGGCGCTGTGAGTTTTGTCCTGGGAGCTTACATGGTTCTTATAGAAGGGATGCTCATATAAATTTCAGAGAGGGCTCAGTTGATTGGAAATCGAAATTTCTAATTTACTTTTTTAAAAGTCAAAAGAGATCGGATGGCAACTAGCCTCCTCCAAGTCCTTTTTTCCCCAAACCCATCCGATTAAAATTTTGAGATAACCATTTTTTTTTAAATAGTTCTAACAGTAGATAACTTCTGGAATTTTCCAGAAGCACTTCATATGGAAGCTATGGTCGTATAAACTTCGGAAGAGGCTCATTCGATCAGCAATATGAAATTATTGTGCCTTTTTTAGGAAGCAAAAGTGACTGGAGGACAAATGGTCCCCACACCCTTTTCCCCCCAAATACATCCAATAATTTTTTAAAACAGTTCAAAGATCAGATAAAAAAAAACTCCAGGGTCGACACAAACCCCCAGAGCCCAGGGGCAGGCGTCGTAAGTTATGCCCGTGGGGCATAAATGGTTCTTATGGAAGAGCTGCTCGTATAAACTTCAGAGAGGGTTCATTTGATTGGAAATCAAGGATTCTAGTTCACTTTTTAAGAGTCAAAAGAGACCGGGGACGACACAACCACTAGAGCCTAGTGGGAAGTGTTTTAAGTTATGCCCTGTGGGCATATCAGATTTTTTTGTAAGGGGTGATCGTATAAACTTCAGAGGTAGCTCTGATTGGAAACTGAAAAGTTGCAGTTGCATTTTTAAGAGTAAAAAGAGATCGGAGAACATCCACCCCTTCCCTCTCCCAACACACTCTCTTTTCCTTAAATGCATCCGATCAATTTGAGATAGGTATTTTCTTTGAAATAGTCCTTAGACCAGGTAATAAAAACTTCGGGATCAAAATACCCCACCCCCTCCCAGAAATCTGGGGAACTAAGGGTTGTAACTTGTGTTCTGGGGGATATAAGATTTTATAGATGCGATGTTTGGATAAACTTCGGAGGGGACGCAAATGATTAGAATTCGAAGTTCTAGTTCAGTTTTTAAGAATCAAAAGCGATCCAATGGCAACTAGCAGAACTCGGAACCCGGGAGAAGGGTTGCAAGTTATGCCTCTAGGGTATATAAGGATTTTGTGGAAGGTATGGTATCATTCAGTTGTAAATCGGAATTTATAGTGTTGTTTTTAAGTCGAAAGTGATCAGAGGGCAACTAGACACCCTCGCATGTCCCTTTTCCCCCAAATGCATCCAATCGAAATTTTGAGATAGCCACTTTGTTCAAAACAGTTTATAGATAAAATAATAAAAGCTCCGGTGTTCAAACAACCCCTCAGAGCCCGGGTTAAGTGTTGTAAGTTATGCAATGGGGGAATATTAGGTTTATATGCAAGGAGTGGTCGTGTAAACTTCAGAGGTGGATCATATGATTAGAAACTGAAAATTCTAGTTACCGTTTTAAGAGTCAAAAGTGAATTGATTGCATCTACCCCTCCTCCCCGCCTCACACAAACCCTCTTTTTCTTAAGCACATTTAATCGAAATTTTGAGATAGCCGTTTCGTTTGAAATAGTCCAACAATCAGAAAAAAAAGCTTTGGGGTTAATATAACCCAAGTCCCCCCCCGAGCCCGGGAAAAGGGTTGTAACGTATGGCTGGGGGCATATACGGTTTTTATGGAGAAGGTAAACTTCGGAGGGGATTCAAATGACAAGAAATCGCAAGTGAGCTTCCTTTTTTAGAGTCAGAAGTAATCTGATGGCAACTAGCTCCTCCCTCCAAACCGACTTTTCTCCAAATGTGAATGAACCAACTTTTGGGATTTTAATTCTGTTAACAAATAGACCAAAGATCATACAACAAAATCTCAGAGGTTTACACAATCCCTCAGAAACAGGGAAGTAGTTTAAATTAAGCCCCGAGGCATATAAGGTTTTTGTGGAAGAAATGATCGTATAAACTTCATTGGGGCTCATTCTATTGAAAACTGAAACTTCTGGTTTCCCTTTTTAGAGTCAAAAGGGACCATAGGGCAACTAACCCTTCTGCCCCTTTTAACCAGAATCCGTCTGATTGAATTTTTGAGATAGCCATTTTGTTAAAATTTCACGCCATGAAGTCACCTCAATTGATGTTTCAGACCAAAGGGAACCACAACCAGAAACAACTCTGATTGCACTGGTTCTTGGCGTAATATTTTTGTTTTTTACGACAGTTGGTCGTAACTCCCTTAATAAACGAGCTCAAAATGAATTTATTCAAGGAAAAAGCAGCTAAACAAAATATAACAGATAAAGATACTAATAATGAAATTATCGATCAATATTCTATGTTCAGGTTGTAACATGATGGGGGCCAGTATGGCTTCTGCTTCACATTGTAAAAAGAAAACTGTTTGAGATTCAACAAAAATTGTTTGTAATGTTAATCAACAACAAAATTGGAATTTCAACACCTGAACATCGGTGAATTTAATATTAAAGACCTTATTGGGATTCTCTGATCATTATTGAATTTCCAATTTGTTGAATAAAAAAATGTTGATTCCCATACCCGAATTAAATATTCAAACGCGACATATTGGATTTTAAGATCCTCTTTGGATTTCAACCTTGTTTGTTGGATTTCCCGTTCTTTACTTGAATTATGGATGAAAGACTGCGGCATAAAAGAATAAAGACCTGATCACTTACCTTTCTTTATTTCTGACTCATTAAAATCTTATATCTGATTCTGATGCAAGCATAGATTGCAGCGGCGTAATTACGTCAGAATCCTGGATGGGGGGGGGGGGCAAAATTAGAGCCAGTTTCTTAAGTTAAGTGAAAATAACAGTTAAAATGAAAAATGAGCATAATATACATATAACATATACATATAATATACCTATAAATATACATATAAATGTATAAAAGCAAACGTATCATACGGTTCGTGGTAACGAACTGTAGCAAGGAGCGACCCGGCTCAATAGTAAACGAAACTCTAAAAAAGAAATTTTGATACTAAGTGATACATCAAAAGAATCCAATTTTTATGCTGATTTTAAATATATAAGTTTCATCAAATTTAGTCTTTGTCATCAAAAGTTAAGAGCCTGAGAAAATTTGCCTTATTTTGGAAAATAAGGAAAACATCCCCTAAAAGTCATAGAATATTGACTAAAATCACATCATCGCATTCAGCGTACCAGAGAACCCTACTGTAAAAGTTTCAAGCTCCTATCTACAAAAATGTGGAACTTCGTACTTTTTGCCAGAAGACCGATCACGGGTGCGTGTTTATTTGTGTTTTTATTTGTGTTTCGACCGTGTGTACCTTGGTGCGTGTTTATTTGTGTTTCGACCGTGTGACTAGAATGTCGCAAGAATGTCGCAAATTTTCTAAATTCAAAATTTGATTAAGATCCGGTAACCCGTTCTTAAGTTAAAAATACGTCATTTTTTCTAATTTTTCCAAATTAACGGTCATTCCACTCCCGCCCAGATGGTGGAATCAGGGAAGCGACTATTTATGATTTAATATGGCCATGTCCCTGATACGCCTGAAAACTTTCAGCGATCGTTATAGTGATCAAGTATCTAGTTTCGGATCTTCTTCACGTAAAGATTAGGGTGGTTCGGGGTTCGAATCTGAGACCTGCAGCACCCTAAACGAGAATTATACCTCTAGACCAAAAGCCATACTTAAGAAGAACAATTATTTGTTTTGTCGGCAAATAGAATTCTACTCAACTATCTTGTTTTCTCGCTCCCTCCCCCCTCCAGATGGTCAAATCGGGGAAGAGACTATTTCTAATTTAATCTCGTCTGCCTAATTATATATATATATGTATATATATATATATATATATATATATATATATATATATATATATATATATATATATATATATATATATATATATATATATATATATATATATATATATATATATATATATATATAAATAAGTTGTCTGTCTGTCTGTCTGTCTGTGGATCAGGTGACGTCATGTTTCTGTGTTGACTGACGTCATGAAATTAGTTGTCGTCATTTTTGCTTTGACGGTGACGTCATTCAAGATATTTAAGACATATGTTCACGTAGAAATCTATTAATGTTTAAGTTTACAATGACTGATAAACTTACCATGGCAAAAGCCGATGAAGATGCTCAAAGAGTCTATGCCAAAAAACTTGCTGCTGATAGAGAAAGTCAGAAAAGAAAGCGTGCCGAGGAACTACCAGAGCAACGCGAAAGCAGACTTGCTGCTAAAAGAGAAAGGGTAAAAAGAAGGCGTGCCGAAGAATCAAAAGAACAGCAAGGAAACAGGCTTGAGGCTGATAGAGAAAGAAAGAACAGAAAGCGTGCCGAGGAATCAAAAGAACAGCAAGGAAACAGGCTTGAGGCTGATAGAGAAAGAAAGAACAGAAAGCGTGCCGAGGAACTACCAGAGCAACGCGGAAGCAGACTTGCTGCTAAAAGAGAAAGTGAAAAAAGAAGGCGTGCCGAGGAATTACAAGAACAGCAAGAAATCAGGCTTGCTGCTGATAGAGAAAGTAAGAAAAGAAAGCGTGCCGAGGAATCACAAGAACAGCAAGAAATCAGGCTTGCTGCTGATAGAGAAAGTAAGAAAAGAAAGCGTGCCGAGGAATCAGAGCAACCTGAAAATTATCGCCTGGCATTCAGGTACAACCCAGTCGATGATTATAGCTTGAGTAGATGTGTTCAAATCGGGACAATGTCTAAAATTTGTCCCTATTGCAAGGCCTTGAAATTCAATGGTGAAACAATGGGAATGTGTTGCGCCTCAGGAAAAGTTAAACTTCCTATATTGGCTGCACCACCAGAGCCATTGAAGACTTTCCTTACTGGAACTACGTCAGAATCTAAGCGTTTTTGTCAAAAATCAGAAAATACAACTCATGTTTCCAAATGACGTCGTTTGGAGCCCAAATCGAAAATCCAGATCAATTTATGTCTACTTTCAAAGTAAAAGGGCAAATTTATCATAGAGCAGGGTCCCTTCTACCATTCTCAGGCGAGAATCATAAATTTTTACAATTGTACTTCATCAGTGATAGAAATTCTGAATTGAATGCACGTTGCGAAATTTCTCCCAACGTTGAAAGGACAATCGTTTCCCAATTGCAACATCTTTTCCACGAAAATAATAATTTAGTGCGTCTGTTCAAAACAGCCATCGATTTGATGCCTACTGATACGCATAAAATTGTTATTTCCGCTGACAAAACGCCTCCTGGCCAACATGTGCGTAGATACAATGCTCCAACTATCGACGAAGTGGCAATCGTTATGGTCGGTGATCAGTTTTTACCTCGAGATATTATTCTTCATAAGCGAAACGCTCAGTTGTTAAGAATTGCTGAAACTCATCGATGCTACGATGCCCTACAATATCCTATCATTTTTTGGGATGGAGCCGACGGCTATCACTTTAATATTAAATTGATGAATCCAGCCACTAACAAAGAAATGAATAAGAAATGCAGTGCAATGCATTATCATTCCTATAGACTAATGATTCGGTAGGATGAAGAAAATTATATTTTAAAATGCCGTGAATTGTTTCACCAATTCGTCGGTGATATGTATGCTAAAATTGAATCAGAACGTTTGCTATATATCCGCCTGAATCAGACCAAGCTCCGCTCTGAACAATACATTCATTTGCGAGATGCAGTTATAAATGACGGTAATACCACAAACGTTGGAAGATTAACAATTTTACCTTCGTCATATGCTGGCAGTTCCCGTCATATGCATGAATATGCTCAAGATGCTATTGCGTATGTTCGTCTCTATGGTCGTCCAGATTTATTTATTACATTTACATTCTTTCATTTCCGATACATGAACGTAGTCCAGCTGTTGTTCACTTAGCGGTACATTTACAGAATGGTCAACGTGTTTATTTCACGGAAACCAACGTGCAACAAAGAGTACTGAATCCACCGGATACAACATTAACAGCTTTTTTTTCGCTTTGCAAAAATGATTCTTTTGCAAAAAAACTGCTGTATACTGAAGTGCCTTCGTATTACACGTGGAATACTAAAAATAAAGTATTTGAACGTCGAAAACAGGGTAAGTCAGTCGACGGCCAACCTACCATCTTCAAAGATACCACGATAGGAAGACTCTACACCGTTCACCCCAATCAACATGAATGCTTCTTTCTACGCCTGCTTTTGGTGAATGTACCCGGTTCGACATCCTTTGAGTATTTGAGGACTGTAAATGGTACTATACATGACACTTACCGTAGTGTATGCCAAGCTCTGAATTTATTGGAGAATGACCAACACTGGGATAACTGCATCAATGACGCGTGCGAAACGTCAACCCCAAGTCAAATTCGTGCATTGTTTGGCATCATTTTAACAACTTGCTCTCCATCAGCTCCTACAGAGTTATGGGAAAAATATAAGTCAAAAATGTCCGAAGATATACTCCATCGAAAACAGTTAGAGACGTCAGATATGACTTTTGATTTTACATCAGAAATTTATAACTACACTTTAGTTGTTACAGAAGATTTGTGCGTACATATGGCAAACAAACCTCTTCAGGATTTGGGAATGCCTTCACCTAACCGTATCGCTGCTGTTTCGACGTGTGTAGAATTGGATCGTGAACAAAGTTACAGTACGAGTGATCTATTGTCTGTGTACAAAATAACATTTCCAAGTTAACGTCGGAACAAAAAGACATTTATGATACGATAATGCATTGTGTCGATAACAACGTTGGAGAAATTTTCTTTTTGGATGCGCCAGGAGGTACTGGTAAAACGTTTGTGATAAAACTGATTCTGGCATCAATTCGATCAAAAAATGATATAGCGTTGGCAATTGCGTCGTCCGGAATAGCCGCAACATTGCTGCCTGGTGGAAAAACTGCTCATTCCGCTTTGAAATTGCCTCTGAACTTGCATTCTACAGAAACTCCCACGTGCAATATTTCCAAATCATCTGGGATGGGTAAAGTATTGCAGCAATGCAAACATATTATTTGGGATGAGTGCACAATGGCACACAAAAAATCGCTCGAGGCTCTGGATCAATGCTTGAAAGATTTGCGAGGGAAGTCGAAACCCTTTGGCAGCACATTAATATTTCTTGCGGGAGATTTCAGGCAAACATTACCTATAATACCTAGATCAACTCCTGCAGACGAAATGAATGCTTGCCTGAAATATTCTAATTTATGGGCACACGAAAAAACATTAAAATTAACTACAAATATGCGTGTCCGATTGCAAAACGATGACTCTGGTCAAACATTTTCAGATCAATTGCTGGCAATGGGAAACGGATAGCTCCCAGTAGACTCAATTTCAGGACGTATACAACTACCTGCTGATTTCTGTAATTTAGTGACGTCCAAAAATGAATTGATTGAAAAAGTGTTTCCGAATATTCTAAAAAATTATAAAAATAATAAATGGCTAAGTGAAAGAGCGATTCTCGCACCCAAAAATATAGACGTCCACGAAATCAACAATATTGTTTTGACCAAGATTCGAGACCAGGCAGTCCTTTACAAGTCAGTCGACACAGTTTTGGAACCAAATGAAACGGTTAATTATCCATCTGAATTTTTAAATTCCATAGATCTTTCAGGGTTTCCACCACACGTGCTACAACTAAAAATAGGCGTACCAATAATACTTTTAAGAAATATAAACCCACCAAAGCTTTGCAATGGCACTCGACTTGCCGTAAAAAAAACAATGGAAAACCTAATAGAGGCCACAATCTTGACAGGGCCTTTTGAGGGTGAGGCTGTTCTTATTCCTCGCATTCCCATGATTCCAACGGATCTGCCTTTTCAATTTAAAAGATTGCAATTCCCAATTCGATTAGCATTTGCAATCACCATTAACAAAGCTCAAGGTCAATCATTAGAAAAATGTGGTATAGATCTTAATACTGATTGTTTTTCCCATGGACAATTGTACGTTGCATGTTCGAGGGTCGGTAAACCTGACAATATATTTATATGCAGCGACAATTGGACAGCGAAGAATGTTGTATATTCGCAAGTTTTACGCAGTTAATTTGTATTGTATCCATCTATCTATATAAAAACGAGTTGTGTGTATGCATGTTTGTTTGTTTGTAAAAAGAGCGTTTGCATATGACGTCATTATTAGTGCATACGGCTTTGTATATGCACAGACAATGGGAAAGCCAAGAATGTTGTATATTCGCAATTTTTACGTAGTTTAACTCCTGCAGACGAAATGAATGCTTGCCTGAAAAATTCTAATTTATGGGCACACGTAAAAATATTAAAATTAACTACAAATATGCGTGTCCGATTGCAAAACGATGATTCTGGTCAAACATTTTCAGATCAATTGCTGGCAATTGGAAACGGAAAGCTTCCAGTAGTGGGAAAGCCAAAAATATTGTATATTCGCAATTTTTACGTAGTTTGAAACACATATATAAATCTATCTATATTCACAGGTGGGACACAGGGACACAACTACAATGGCGCGTAACTAATATGGCGCGTAACGACTTACGCGCGCGGGGGGGCTTGGGGGGCGCGAAGCGCCCCACCAACTAGGTGTTGGGGTGGCGCGAAGCGCCACCCCAACAGCTAGTATATATATAAAAATAAGTTGTCTGTCTGTGTGTCTGTCTGTCAGGTGACGTCATGTTTCTGTGTCGACTGACGTCATGAAGTTAGTTGTCGTCATTTTTGCTATGACGGTGACGTCATTAAAGATATTTAAGACATATATGTTCGCGTAGAAATCTATTAATGTTTAAGTTTAAAATGACTGATGAACTTACAATGGCAAAAGCCGATGAAGATGCTCAAAGAGTCTATGCCAAAAAACTTGCTGCTGATAGAGAAAGTCGGAAAAGAAAGCGTGCCGAGTAATCAAAAGAACAGCAAGGAAACAGGCTTGAGGCTAAAGAACGCAAAACCGCGCAGTTAGATGAAGATCCACCTGGACAGCGAGAGTCAAAACATATCAAAACTGAAAATGATAGCGATGATGATTGGGTTTGGGATTTTGACTTGGATAAGGTCATCAATGCCTACCAGATTTTAGTTAAAAAAACAAAGGTTCGGCGATATGTAAATCATAGTGAAGCTGAAAAATAAAGAAGAAAAAGAAAACTGAAAAAAGAAAAAATGTAAAAAACTAAAAAATACTAAAAAGAAAAAACACTCAAAGAGAAATTACAGACCGGGACACAAATGACGACCGGGACAGAGGGAATATAAATAACGACCGGGACACTCAAAGAGAAATTACAGACTGGGATACCGGGACACAAATGACGACCGGGACACAGGGAATATAAATGACGACCAGGACACAGGTATTTAAGAATATCGTTCAAAGACAAATTTTTAATTGTAAGAAGACCGTTCGAAAGAGAAATTTCTAATTGTAAAATGACTGAAGAACCTACAATGGCAACGGTACCACCATCGAAGTAGATAACCAGTGGGTTGTTCCATATTCCCCATTATTATCAAAAGCATTTAATGCACACATAAACGTTGAATACTATAACTCCGTAAAGGCAATCAAATACATATGTAAATACGTCAACAAAGGCAGTGACATGGCAGTTTTTGGCTTGCAGCCCGAAATCAAAGATTTCGACGAAATCGTACAATATCAGGCTGGAAGATACATAAGCAGTAATGAAGCTGTTTGGCGAGTTCTTTCATTTCCGATACATGAACGTAGTCCAGCTGTTGTTCACTTAGCGGTACATTTACAGAATGGTCAACGTGTTTATTTCTCGAAAACCAACGTGCAACAAAGAGCCCTGAATCCACCGGATACAAACTTAACAGCTTTGTTTTCGCTTTGCAAAAATGATTCTTTTGCAAAAAAAACTGCAGTATACTGAAGTGCCTTCGTATTACACGTGGAATACTAAAAATAAAGTATTTGGACGTCGAAAACAGGGTAAGTCAGTCGACGGCCAACCTACCATCTTCAAAGATACCACGATAGGAAGACTCTACACCGTTCACCCCAATCAACATGAATGCTTCTTTCTACGCCTGCTTTTGGTGAATGTACCCGGTCCGACATCCTTTGAGTATTTGGGAACTGTAAACGGTACTATACATGACACTTACCGTAGTGCATGCCAAGCTCTGAATTTATTGGAGAATGACCAACACTGGGATAACTGAATCAATGACGCGTGCGTAACGTCAACCCCAAGTCGAATTCGTGCATTGTTTGGCATCATTTTAACAACTTGCTCTCCATCAGCTCCTACAGAGTTATGGGAAAAATATAAGTCAGTTAGAGACGTCAGATATGACTTTTGATTTTACATCAGAAATTTATAACTACACTTTAGTTATTATAGAAGATTTGTGCGTACGTATGGCAAACAAACCTCTTCAGGATTTGGGAATGCCTTCACCTAACCGTATCGCTGCTGTTTCGACATGTGTAGAATTGGATCGTGAACAAAGTTACAGTACGAGTGATCTATTGTCGTATGTACAAAATAACATTTCCAAGTTAACGTCGGAACAAAAAGACATTTATGATACGATAGACTCAATTTCAGGACGTATACAACTACCTGCTGATTTCTGTAATTTAATGACGTCCAAAAATGAATTGATTGAAAAAGTATTTCCGAATATTCTAAAAAATTAGAAAAATAATAAATGGCTAAGTGAAAGAGCGATTCTCGCACCCAAAAATATAGACGTCCACGAAATCAACAATATTGTTTTGACCAAGATTCGAGACCAGGCAGTCCTTTACAAGTCAGTCGACACAGACTGTAGTAAGGAGCGACCCGGCTCAAAGTAACTGAAACTCTAAAAAATGGAATTTTGATACCAATAGTTACTTCGAAAGAATCGCATTTAAATGCTGATTTTAAATATATAAGTTTCATCAAGTTCAGTTATACCCATCAAAAGTTACGAGCCTGAGAAAATTTGCCTCATTTCAGAAAATAGGGGGAAACACCCCTTAAAGGTCATACAATCTTAACAAAAATCACACCATCAGATTCAGAGTACCAGAGAACCTTATTGTAGAAGTTTCAACCACTTATCTACAAAAATGTGGAATTTCACTTTTTTTGCCAGAAGACAGATCACGGATGCGTGTTCATTTGTTTTTTTTTCCGGGGGTGATCGTGTCGACTGAGTGGTCCTAGAATGTCGCGAGGGGGCTCATTCTAACGGAAATTAAAATTTCTAGTGCCATTTTTCAGTGACAAAAATATTGGAGGGCACCTAGGCCCCCTCCCACGCTCATTGTTTCCCAAAAGTCACCGGATCAAAATTCTGAGATAGCCATTTTATTCACCATAGTCGAAAAAACCTAATAACTATGTCTTTAGGAACGACTTACTCCCCCGCAGTCCCCGGGAGAGGGGCTGCAAGTTACAAACTTTGACCATTGTTTACATACATTAATGGTTATTGGGAAGTGTACGGGGGGATTTTGTCGGTTTAGGGGGGTTACGTTGGAGGATATTTCCAAGGAGAAACTTCTCATGGGGGAAGAGAATTTCAATGAAGGGGGCGCAGGATTTTCTAGCATTATTTGAAAAAACAATAAAAAAAATAAATATGAAAAGTTTTTTCTCCTGAAAGTAAGGAGCAGCATTAAAACTTAAAACGAACAAAAATTATTAAGCATATGAGGGGTTTACCTCCTTTTTATACTTCACTCTTTACGCTAAAGTATTTTTAGTAATTTCAACTATTTATTCCACGGCCTTTGTGACTCAGTGGTCATTCTTAAGGAATTGGGACAAAATTTAAGCTTTAATGTAAAGAGCGAGGTATCGACGAGGATTGAACCCTCCTCATATACGCAATAAAAACATACGAATATAGAAGTTCGTTACGTAAGTTACAATGAAAACGTTTGTAAAAAATTAAAAGCTCTAGTTGCTTTTTTAAGTAACCACAAAACTGGAGGGCAACTAGGCCTCCTCCCTCGCTCCTTTTTCTCAAAATCTTCCAATTAATTGCAATTAATTTATATGCAAATTTCGCTTTAATTATTTGTGTGCGGAGAGCCAAGGTCAAAACATGCATTAATTCAAAAACGCCCAGAAAATTAAATAAAAAAAACAAATTTTTTTAAAATGAAAGTAAGGAGCAACATTAAAACTTAAAACGAACAGAAACTACTGCGTATATGAAATGGGTTTTTCCTCCTCAACGCCCCGCTCTTTACGCTAAAGTTTCTTACTGTTTTAAAAATAAGTTAAGATAAAGAGTCGAACTTTAGCGTAAATGCGGGGTGTTGAGGAGGAAAAGCCCCTATCATATACGGAGTAATTTCTGTTCGTTTTAAGTTTTAATGTTGCTCCTTACTTTTATTTAAAAAAAACTCGTTTTTTTTATTTAATTATACTTAGAATCCACATGAAAAGCATATAGTTATAGGGAAATCAGTTCAACTCATTTCGTAGCAAAAATATATTTCCTTCTGTTTATATTAACTTTTTAAACTTAAAAAGACAATTGCGTCCAATTTTTTCTGAATAATTCCAGTATTTGAATTGAACTTACACTGAACATAATACTTTCAATGGTCCCAGAGTCAAATTTAATACGAAATTCAAGAATTTTTAATCTACTGTGGAAGTCCAAAACAATTTGAGTAATATGACCTATTTACGTTAAAAATTACATTTTTTTCTACTGAAAAGTACATAGATTTTAATAGCTCAATAATTTGTTGGAATTCAAACAGCAAGTTACAATTTCAACAACAAATTTTTTTTTTTTTTTTACTTGGTTAAAGTCTAGCAAAACATTTTGTTGGACAAATTGTTTTTTTTTTACAGTGCAATAGAAGGCCAAAAATTATACAGATTTTCAATTCATTAATTATGATATTTCCCCTACCCATCCACTAGTGCAAAGTGCACCTATTATCAAAATTTGTTGCAATATTTTATCCAAACTTAATCTACTGTTGAAGTCCAAAACAAGCTGATTAATATAGCCTATTTACGATAAAATTTACATTTTTTTCTACTGAAAAGTACATAAATCTTAATAACTTCAATAATTTGTCGGAATTCAAACAGCAAGTTACAATTACAACAAGAAAATGGATTTTTTTTCTACTTGTTTGAAGTCCAGCAAAACATTTTTTTTTGACGATTTTTTTTTTTATTGTGCAATAAAAGGCCAAAAATTATACAGATTTCCAATAAATATTTCCCCAACCCATCCACTCCAAGTTCCAAATTTAAAATTTGTAATTCTAAATCTAAAACCTAAAATTTGTTGCAATTTTTTCCAAACTTTAAGCAGTAAGCCAAATCTATAAGCTCAAATTAATAATAATAAAAAAAATCCCCCAAATGTGATTTTTCAAAGAAGAGCGGAAATAAGAAAAATAACAATTCAAGATTAAAATAGACAGAAATCACAATCAATGAATAAATACAACATACAATAAACATAAATTACAATGAATAATCAGGTTAAACTTGAACCGAACAGAAATTGTGACAAAAACAAAACAGGAGTAGCCGACGCGCCCTAGCCTTTCTAAAGGCAAGAGCGTCATTTGCGCTTTACTAAAAGAAAATTATTTTAAGCATTATTTTCTTTTATAACATTAATAAATTCAAATTGCTGAGGTTTTCAGAAATGAATATCATCACTTATTAAACTGTCAATCTATTTGCATTAGTTCTTCGTAATAATCTTTGTTATTATTACGATTTTCTTTCTTTTTGTTGTTTTTGATGTTACGACAAATAAAAATCCACTACTCGAGATAACACTATTTTCGGTAAAATGAAAATGATGCTCTGGCCTTTTGAAAATGACGCTACTGTTTGTCGCAATTGATGTTTGGTTTAGGTAAAACTTGATATTTCAGTATAGTTTCTCTTCCTTTAAGTTGGTAATACTATTTTGCTTCATTTGTGCTCATCTTTGATTTAATGTGGCTTCCTATTTTTCTCTAAAACTTCTTTTTTGAAACAAGTTTTTTTTAAATGATCTAAAGAAAAACTGAAAGAACGTAACCCTGTTCCTTCCCAAAATTAACTCAGAACCCTCCTTTAAGCTTGTCCCCGTTACCAACCTTTGTATCGATCGATTCGTATCGATTATCAATTTGAATCGTATCAATTTGACTTCAGAATATTTATTTAGATTTCAAGGCAGAGTTTCTCCAGTCCACCGGCTGTATCGGAAGAGTAGGAATGTATTTGTCCCGTGCTGCATTGGATTCCTGCAACTGTCCTTTCCACTCAAACTCCCGTGACTTCACACCTGCACCCGACTTCTAACTTATTTTCAATAGGAACCGGACTCTGAACTCCCCTGCCACGCACTAAAAGACCTGGTTCCATGTCGATCTCGCTGCCGCCAATGCGCAAGAAGATGAAATTCACACTCTTTTCGTATGCCACAAAATTTGCAAAATAAATATAAAAAACATATTGCTGAATGTTGTGACCCAAAACAATCCGTAAGAATGGGGAAAGGTTGGCTCTCGGGCCAAATTTCAAAATGTCGAAATTCTACTTTATCCCACGGTGCCCTAAGTGTTTCACATAATTTGTATGTTGTGTGTTTCTTCGAAATGCCCCTCTCTTTCCCGAGCTAAGTTCCTCAGAAAATATATTTAACAGCGTAAAATTAAACAAAAATTGTCAGTAAAAAGAAATAAAATAAAACAACTAGGCCTAGGGTAAGAAATATACTTCTAAAATTCTGTGAAAAAAAAAATTGAAAAGAAAAATAACAAATTGATATTTTATTAAAACATCTGTTTATACAATAAATATGTTTTCAACCCCATAGTAAAACAGTAACAAATGAGAATTCATCAACAAATAAACATCCACATGCACTTGCATTACTGATAACAGCCTAATAATAGCCTAAACCCTAATCCATTGACTATGCTATTAGTCAGAGTAAGAAAATAAAATCATAAAAAAAGAAAGTGTCAAAAAAGAAAGTGTCGGTTTTGACTATGCTATTAGTCAGAGTAAGAAAATAAAATCATAAAAAAAAAAGTGTCAAAAAATATAAAAACACAAGTCAAGAGAAAACAATGAAATAATCATAAGTATTTCATATTAGAATACGAGTTTATGAAACGTAAACAAGAGAGACAGATATTATGATTCTAGGCCACAATTGCCTAAATATGTAAATTAATATATATAAATATATATATCCTAAGAAAACAGTGGGATTATCAGTTAATAAGGTTAAAACATCATTACTAATATAAAAATCTATATCAGAAACATAGCTTTAGGCAATCCAAGGAGCTATTGGTACTTATTTCAATTACTCTTTGATTTTTGTTTATATTACATAAATAAACTGTTTTAAATTGTGATTATCTGTTAGCCCTTGGTCCTCATTGGTTTAAAGGGATATCGTTTTTTTTTGTCAGCATATATGACCACTTCAAAATGAATTTCGCATGTCTAAAGGGCGAATACTCCAATAAGTAGGAGTCTCATTGTATTACAGTCAACCAACTTAAATTAACCCTCAACAATGCAGTCGGGCCAATTACGAAAATGTAAGAGGGGGATTTTTTTTTTCTTTAAATTTTCCAGCAATATACCAAAAAAGGTACTTTGTAAAATTTAGGGTGAGAATACAGGGGAGGTGCAAACAAATCTTCATTCGACATTAGGCCTGGCGCCTAGAGCATGTCACTGTACAACAAACACAAATTCTGGATTAATAGTATTTATTCAGTGTCATTAATAAGAATTAAAAAGTCACACAGATGGACTTTTAGTTTTGACGTAAACACGATAGTAGCACTCGGTTTAAAGGGGACGCACAGTGAGAAGGATACTGTGTAACATCTGGACGACATATAAGGCTTATTTGATTTTTTTTACAAACGTCCGCTTCTTCCACCCGTATTCATTTGCACATCTACCCAAATGGAAGCAGTTCTAAGGGTAACCTTGAACGGTTTGAAATTGGCTGTCTGTATTTCCTAGTTGAAAAATGTATTATATAACATATCTTGTAAAACTGATTTAAAGCCTAGTCTTTTAAGCAAGTTTCACGATCGATCTAACCAAATTTTTGTTATCTTATTTGGTTCTGCAGATATTTGGAAACAGACATCTTTTACCCCAAATACTTTGTATCCTTTTTTCTCACATAGAATTAGCTTAGTAGAACTTTGGATATTAAAATTATTTATGTCGCATCTTACCGTCGAAAATAACCTTCCGTGGACAACCAACGAGTTCTGAGCAATGATAAAAAAAAAATCCAAAAAATATGTTTGTCCTCCTGCACTCCTGTAGTATTTACAGTGGGTAAATCATGGACATTTGAGCTATCGTAGCCGAGATAGCCTAAATTACATTGCAACCTGTTGCTAAAAGTTGTTTGTTTTGATCAGGTACGTAACAAACCCGTACCCTTTTTTTTCTTAGTTAACACCTATGATACCAGTTATTACATATTCCTGTACACAATGTCTACAGAGGCGGTTTTAGGGGAGGAACGGAGGGGGCATTTGCCCCGGACACAAGAGTCTTAGAGGCTCAAAATTTCAAACAAATATCCTAGTTGTTATAATCATGTTGTTATATTTTAAATTTTATTTTTATTGAAATAGAGTAGACGGAGCATTTAATTAATTACAATAAAATTAATAAAAAGATAATTAAATAATAATAATTTAAATCAAGAAAAATGAATTATTAAGTAATTAATAAGTTGAAAATACTCTTTTTAGTAAATGAAACTTTTGTTGAAATTTCGCCTGGAAATTTTGTGGAAGACAGGGGAGGGGGCGCTAATGAAGATTTCGTCCTGGGCGCTTGAAAGGTCAGAACCGCCAATGAACATCTATCAACTGCCAAATGGAGAGGTGAGTTAAAAGTATTCCAATTTAAAACGAAATTTTTTCTTGTCAAGATCTTAAATTAGCTTTTATTCAGCAATAAACGATCGCTGTACAATAGAAAGATCGATAAAAGTTTCTAGGTGCAATCGATATGCCCTTCTCGATAAAAAAAAAGAATAAAAGAAAGGAACTAGCCAAATTTCCCTGATCTAGCCAATTTAAAACGCAAAAAGAGACAGTCATAATTCAGGAAAAACTGTAACTTCAGGAATAAGACACTTAAGGTAATTACAGGATTTTCCATTAGGGCGGTGGGAAATTAACCTAAAGTTATTATTGACAACAAATATTGCGCAATTGCTGGGAATATCATGGAATAGAGCTAGCATCACAAATAATAGGATTATCAACAGAGGTATTTTTACATACGTTATTGGGTAAAGGAAGGAGGCGTTGATTTACTATTACACCTAATCCTGCTTGGATGTCTAAAGTTGTGATGATTATTCGGGATTACATTACATTATTAGTTAACATAAATCCTATTATAACCCTCTTACAGTCGAAAAAGAATATCCCTTGATCACATCTTGGAAAGTAGAAGGTTTGAAAATTATACTACGCTAGTGGCGTACGAAATCTAACTACGAATAGTTCAAATACAGCTGATTAAGACATGAGTGGTTGAAGATGACTGTGCTCCACTGGGAAAAAAGAACACCCAAATTTATCAGGTTTGGTAGAATTAGTTCTGAATTTCGGTTGGAAAGAAAAAGAAACAGGACATGTTCTGGATCTTATACGGGCAAAAATGCTGCAGTTGTATTGACTGGAATAATACAATATCACTAGCAAAGATACAAACAAAAAAAAAAAAAAATATCAAACAGTCAATAAATCCAGTAGTTTTAGCCGCCCATAAGTGCACTCAGATTAGAAAACGCCAAAAGATCCTGCTTTAAACCTTTATTTTCCTTTTTTTTTTCTAAGACGAGGCAAGTTTGGACTGTTGCTAGTGGAATTATTACTATCCGGTTACATTAGGATTAACCTAACTTCACTTCTCGAGTGTGTACAGGCTAATACTGAAGTACCCAATCTGATACCGATTACTGATATATAGCTACAGTATGTACATCTTGAATTTTCTTAAATTTAATGGGACTACATATTCAAATTTTCAAAGGTTTATTTTATTACTATTGTCCCTTCTTCCTAAACCGAAGTCATATGTAAGTACCTGGGCTGTGGCTCCCAACCATCAGATATCTTAAAATTTCCCATTTTCTTATATTCCTTATGAAACGTTAGTGGAACTATTAGAATTTGGGATACCCCTTGAAATGCCAAACCTTTGAAACAGATCCCAGTGTACATGCCTGCACTAAAAAAGAAGCTTATTTTCATGTGATAATGATTTATAATTTTTTAGGCTATGAGGTTCATTGAGCCAGATAATCTAAATATTAGCTTTCATTATCTTCCGCAAGTAGGCTACTTATTTTGTGGACTGTTCCATTCACTTGTTACCTAAGATTACCAAAAAGGCATTTCAATTATCTTCCTCAAAACGATCGATACATTTGGAAAAAATAAGAATTTCTTCCACAACTCATTTTTACCTTTTCTTTTGATAGCTTCGTTAATTTTTTTTTACAATTCAATCAGAGAAAAGCAAACTGAAATGATTTTGAATAAAAGTAACTTAAATGGAATGGACACACTTTCATTCCCACGTTTAGTATGGATGTTACTTTTACTCTCTATGACAGCACCCATGGCCCGTGAGAAATTTTGTATTAAGTTCCCAGACTCTGCGGAAATTAAAGCCGAGGTGTTCTTATTAAAATGCTGAATAGGCACCTTTTAGACCTTTAACCCGACCTTACAGTCACTAATGAGTTAGTTCACATACTTATAAATTCAGAACTGTTTTTACTTTTCACATGTGGTTTGTTGGTTCCTTTTGTTAATTCCCAACAGAAAAAATAATCGCGGTTACTTTATTATACTTAATCATTAGAAGGTGGGGTAGATACAAGTTCAAGCATAATATATTACATGAAGATTATCAGAGGGTTAGATGGGAGTGGGTATTATATATAAAATAAGGGAACTCAACGGTGCAAATATCAAGTTTCCAGGGTTAAAACTGTTTCTTCGAGGGTTGACTTGTTCAACTATTCCCTGCTGCTCATGCCGAGGTAAGAAATTTATACGAAAACAAATTGCTTAATGAAAGCTTGAGGACAATGATAAGAGTATCATCTCTGAGAATCAGTTTTAAGTTCAATCTTACCTTTGTATTAATTTTGTTTCTGGTGGGGGGGAGGAGCTATTCCAGAACTCCGAGTTAAACTTTAACAAATAAAAATATTCTCCTGTGTAATTTGCGATAAAGCAGCATTTTCTCTAGACGAGCCAACTATCCTTTATAAAAAAGATAGTAAATAATATTTTTACAATTGAAGGTATTCTAACTTTGTATTTGAATAATTCTCATTTTTTCAAGTTGCACAACTCTAAAAACTTTTTCAGGAGATTAAAAATCTAAAAAAAAATAAAGTTTGACTGCAGAAATCTGATTAGCAGTCAGTGCAAATTACCCCTTTTTGTTGCAGACTGAGGTATATTTCTTCAATAACCAGGCGTCACAGCGGTTTGCTATATGTAGGTTGGCCTATCACACAGGTATATATAATATCAGCAAAAATGTAAACTTATTTCTCATTGGTTGATCGTGTTTAGTTGACAGAGTAGCTGATGTTACAAAATGGCAATATGAAACCTTATTATTAATAATTAAGGTTACAGTTTTATTATTCTTATCCATTCCAAAAATGAACGCGGTATATTATATAAGAGCCAAATTGTGGTTATCTATTTATTACTAGTGAAGTAACAGTTTGACTGATTTTAATTCCATTTTTTAAAACTTGATCCCTTTACTGCATTAGAGAGTCTATAGCTTGTTGATATTTATAGTTTTAAGACTTTTTCGAGAGAAGTAGACAATCTTGAGAAGAACCAGAACAAAATGCTAAAATAAATGTTGAATACCACATTCAGAGATCAGAAGGCTACTCTGATTAGTGGCATCACTTGGAGGGGGAGACAGGAAGGCATTTGCCGTTCCTCCCAAGTTTCAAAAATACCTTGTCTTGGTATTTGATTGAAAAAAAAATCAAAAACCAAAAAATCGCCCTCCCTTCCATCAGATTGTGAAAAAAAAAACCACCAAAAAACAAGAGGAACATTAGGGAATTTCTCAAGACAGTTGGAAACAAATTAGAATGAATATTTTGGTTAATTTCTAATTAATTTATAAGTAAGCTAGCCTTACTTAACACAACAAATTGTTATGAATGTTAGCTTATTAAGAAAAACTACTAATATGAATCTCGATGCTCTGAGACTTGGTGAAAATATTTTCACATCAAAACCACACAGGACTAGAATGAAGTGTTATTTGATTGGTTGAATACTGAACTTTCACAAATATGTACAGAAAGTGCCCCGAAACGGGAATCAGTCGTATGATTCTCGTGAATAACCCATTTAAAAGACTAACTGATTATCCCAAAATTCATATTGCAAAAATGTTTAAGTATCGTTTGTTACAAATTTTTGTACTCTCTTAAAAGTTAATAGTTCAAAAAAACATTCTAGTAACCAAAATCTAAATTAATAAATATAAACAAAAAAGCAAAAATTATGAATCCCATTTCAAGGTAAGTAAAAACGAGATGGAGACAACTCAATTTATCAAAAAGTTCTCACTATAATTAAACATCCGCACCCGTAATTACAAAAAAGGAAAATAATTCTATCACAGCCTACATTACTCTTAAAGAACTGCACATAACCTAGATCACACAACCTCTATCTTTGTTAAATCATTTTCATTTTGTCAATTTTTTTTTTCATTTCTAGAGAAAAATAAGATTATTGCAGACAATATCAATCATACTTCTGCAGAACCTTCTTCCTGGTACCCTTCATCGGGGGAATCCCCTCTAATAACTTTGTGCCGTAATTGGGCTCTAGGACTTAGTCCAATAGCAGGACTAGAAGTAGCACTTGGAGGAATAGAAGTCCAAACATCTAAAGGATTTATAGAATTCATTCTATTCGGGATCCCAATTATGGGATTAACATAAGAACTAGAAGGAATTGGAGTTTTAGGAAGCCCATAGTCTTGAGGATACTGAGGAAATTGATAAGTGGGTAAAAAACGTCTTGGAAGACTTCCAGTGCCGTAATTTGACTGATTATCTGATATATCAGCCTGTCTCCACTCTGAATAATTTCTGGGCAAGGTTTTAGGGTAATTAGATTCTTCGATATGTATTGGTCTTTGTTCAGCACCGATTGCTTTTGGACGTATTCCATGATTTATTATATTTGATGGATAAAGCGAATCAGACTGCATACACTGATACTCCCCTTCGTTTGATGGATTGAGGACATCCGATGCTTTTCTTTCACAGTTTGACTTTTCCAACCCCTCAGCCTCATTTATCACCCCGCCATTCATAGCTTTTTTGTTTTCACCGGCAGATTTCCGTGTTTGCTTTGCCCGAAGCTTCATTGTAAATAAAAGTAAGACAAATACAAGAAGGGACAGAAGGAGAAAAATTCCAGCACCAAGACCTGCTAGATGAGCCGTCCCTAGAGTGCTACTAGCTGGAGCGCGTGCCTCTACTGTTAAGGTAAAATTGATTTGTACAAGTCCTGCCCTATTAGCACCAACGCAAGTAAATTCACCAGAGTCTAGTTCCCTCACGTTTTCTATTTTGACAGTACTTGTCTTTTCATAGACGCCATGTTCAATAATATTTACAGATCTCTGAGGAGTTCCGTCATTTTCATAGTCCCAAGAAGTTTGATTTAAAAATGGACGACCCCTCCAAAGCCAAGATATGGCAGGTTCTGGAAAAGACTGAATATGGCATACAATAGAAACATTGTCACCAAGAGATGCGTCAATATGTCGTATGGAATTATGATTGACATCTGGCACGCAAGCAAACTCGTCAATATCTATCTCCATTATAATTCTTCCAGCTAGTCTAGACGGCGCAGTACAAGTTGGAGGCAGCGGCGTAGGGATTCGATATTTATCAAACCATTCCCTCAAACCTCTTAAGCGACAATCACATATCCATGGATTACTGTTTAATTCTATACTGTGTAATCTAGTTAACGACGATATCACACTATTTGAGAGCTCTGTTAAACTATTCCCGTTTAATCTGAGATGAGAGAGATGACTTAATTTGTCAAAGGCTTTAGGCGATATTGACCTTATTCGACAATCACTTAAATCTAATTTCACAAGTCCTGCGAGGTGGTTAAATGCATTATTCTCAATCCTCTGAATTGAATTACCACTTAAACGTAACTCTCTTAACGATGGTGTGTCATGAAAAGCTTCAGTTGGAATTATCGTTAGAAGATTATCACCTAAATCAAGGTCCACCAAGTTCGTTAGCCCGAGAAACGCATCACTATCGACTTGCCCTAATCTGCAGCTTTGTAAAAATATCTTTTGCAAATTTAACAGATTTGCCTTTAAGAACACTTCCCTTGGTAGAATCTGTAAGTTGTTACCAGATAAATCAAGCACTTGAGTCTCTGGCTCAATTCCTGATGGTAACGTGATTAGCCCACGACTTTTACATCCTACACTCTGCTTTCCACCTTTCCATTTGCACTCACATACATTTGGGCAACCAAATGTAGCTCCAATTAGAACCAATAAGCTTAATATAGTTACTAGATAAGCCATTTTATCTCAACAACCGTTGATGAGAAGTATGGAGGTCTCCGATTTCTTCAAACTTGCCTAATTAATTGCATAGTGGGTGACAGCCAAATTCAATCCTGAAAAGATATTACATAATTAGAAAACTGGGAGGCACGAATAAGATTAATTTATCAGCACTAAAGTTATACATGTAAATATTATTTTCATCCATGCGAGGTATCCAAAAGTGTTGTTGGGGTTTAAAACGTTTAAGACCAATGCTAAAATGAAGCAAAAAATACTACAGCGTAAACGGTCTCATTTTTGGCAAAATTCAACAAACATTTTACATTCAAGAGAAAAATCTGTGAATTTAAAAAACATAGTAATACAGTGCAACATTAAATTTCTAGATTTTAAAAAACACAAATGCTTTTATTAGAGGGCATATTTTGTTCAGAACAAATTATTGATAACTTTTAAATATCTCTTCGTAGAAAGCCGTGCTCCTATCTAATAGTTAGATTTTATAGTAGTCAGCATTAAGCATAAAATATTTTTTTTATAATTAAAACAGCCTTGAAATTGATTTGAGCCCCCAACCCCCCCAAAAAAAACATAAAAAAGGAACATTTGTTTTATCAACATAAATGCTATTTTTCCTTACATTCCCAGGATAGTTGAAAGAGTTTGATTACACGTTATACCTATTAGTTTTGGGTGCATATAAAATTTTCGTTATTTATCTTCGTTTTATTTAAGTTGATCTAAAATTTTTCTGTTAATGTGGGGTTAGTATCTTGTTTAAAGCTTTATTTACGTGCGATATTTTAATAGAATTATATTTCTACATCAAAATTGTAATTTTTCCTCCTGTATTTCTGTATGGGGTTCTGCGTTACATTTCTAATTATACCATTCGGGATTCTCCAGAATAAAGTTGCTAAATTTAATTATTGTGATTTGTCATCTTGTTTGAACCTTCTAAATCAGATTAATCTCAGCCAGTTTATCTCGACTGTCGAAGTTACAAATAAGCTTGATGTTCATGTAGGACTTTTACCGTACAGAAGACAGAGGAGTAGCTAGGATTTTAATTTCAGGCGGGTGAAGGGGTTCAACAACAGAAAGGTCATATCTATAAAGAGCTTCTATTTTATTTAAGAATTAACGACACTTCTTGACTACTATGGTCCCTGCGTCGGCCCTGCAGTGCATTCCTGCAGCGTGATTCGATCTCTGGGTCCCGTATTACCAAGCTAAGGTCAAATCCACTGCGCCACTACAGGACAAAAAGAGCTTCTATTAAATTGGTTAATTTGTATTTAAGTGTGCGGGTTAAATGTGAATTAAATGAGTCTAGAAAAACAATGAGTGTGCGTGATTAAAGACAGTGCTGCGATGTTACAATGTTGGTTTCTTAATTATAATTCAATGAGTCTACCTTAAGGATAAAATAGATGAAATTTTTAGAATTTTTAAATTCGGCGCAAACTTTCTGAAAACGACGAGAAACTGAACAGTTGAAAAGGTATGTTCACACAAAAGCCACAATCACTTAAAATTCACAAAGAAGACAGCGACAAGTCAAGAGACATAAGTATTTTATCCAACAATGAACGATGAACCTCCGAATACCCGAATCGGTGAATTTTGTAGCAGATGTCCTGAACTTGTACCAATTCAGCAGGACTGTGCTGCAATTCTGACTTGAGAAAAAGTTGAAGGAAGTAAAGGCCAGAAGAAAATGTACTGGATCTTGTAGAATCATATCGCGACGCTGGTGGGAGGGAGTGAGAGAGAGAAAAGTAGAAAAGAGCTTTAAATTATCTTTCAGAAACTACTAGTGAGTATCAAGAAATATAGAATGTTAGATTTAATTAATACAAAACCTAAACAATAGAGATTTCTCAAGCCAGCTTTCTCTCAAGATATTTTAGACTAAATTTTGTCTTTGTTTCTAAACAAAAGAAAGCCTTCCCAAGAAAGATATTAGAAGAGAAAGATTGATGAAAAAAGCAATCAGGTGTACAGCGTCGGACAATAACTATTTCAGTTTCCAAAGCACACACGTATAAATGGCTTCATTTTAAATTTGGCAACTATAATAAAGAAAAGGAAGTAATAAGCATAATGGATACAATGAATTCTGGCAAGGTATGCCATAGCTAGCAAAGCATTCTCAATAAGCTAACAAGGCACTCTCAAAAAGGACCGTGTTCGTTCCTTCCTTTCTTCTCTCTCTGTTTCTCAATATTAATTTAAAACAATTTTCCAGGAAAGAAATTTCTCAAAGAAAAGTGAAGAGCTACATTAAGCCAAACAGAGCAGAAATAAGATCAATTAGTAATTTGAGCATATAACGGCCGTAAATCCCTAACGATACATCAATTAAACCCAAAGCAAACAAATACTATCATAAATAACCACGTCAAACTTCAAACGAACAGAAATTATCACGAACAAAAGTAGGGTTATCACCTCCTTTGCCTGCTGAAGACCAGAAAGTCAATTACATTTCACTGAAAACAACTGCTACTTCGACCAATATGTTTTTGACCATAAGACAAAAAAAAAACAAAAAAAAACAAACATGATAGCTGACAAATGAATGTGCATTGATAGCTTAATACATTATTATTACTATTTATTCCTGGAAGTACGTACACATTTGGATTTATTAACATTGTAAAAGAAAAATTATTTAAAATTTATTTTGTCTTCACTAAATGGTAAATGACGTTTGATTCTGAGCAAGAATAAGGGGCGTTAGCCCTACACCTGTTTGTAGTAATATCTGTTTGTTTTAAGTTTGAATTTTTAGGCTATTTATTGCTATTTCTTTTCGTTTTGGGTGTCATTAATTTAATGATAAGGAATTATGAACATTTAACGCTTGATGTATTATTTAACTTTATGTCTGTTGATCTTTCATTAAATGTAGATCTTTTTTTTTCTTCGAAAAACTTCTTTTGTAGAATTTTTTTTTTAATTAATTTCTGTTCAATCTTAATTAACAGTCTCTTAATTTAGCAGTCTTAACTGCTATTTATATTTTGGACCACATTTTGTACCTAGTATATATAGTTGCTGTACTATAGTGTAAAAGGATATAGCAGATAATATTCAAATAAACAGACTGAACATCTGTACAACTTTGGGGTTCTACAGGGCTGAAGGAATTCTGACCGCGGTCATATTACAGCGTTCAGTAAAAACAAGTATTAATCAACCAACCCCCTCAACATACCCTTAAAGTTTTCCCTTGGCCTTTCCTGAAATATCACAGAAGCACTGTTTTGACAGCATTGGGTTCGCAGTGTCTTTAGGTTCAGTTTAAAATGTCCTGGAAGTTCCAACATAATACCTTAGCTTTTCCAGGGATATCGTACAGACGACCTTTTGGCGACCTAGATAGTTTTTTACTGACATATTTTTTTTTCGTGAAAAAATAATATTTCATATCTTTTCAGTTTTTTTCCTATAAGAATCCACAGTATGGGTTGCTATTTGTATGTTGGAGAAACTTTTTCAACAATTTTTAATCCTGAAACACAGTATTTTTTAATTTAATTTTATTGCTTCTGAAGTTGACTTGAAATATAAAACTTAATATCATGCCCAAAAGATTCTATCTATGCTCTTTGACAACCTGGATACACTTACACTTTTTTTATTATTATTTAATTGTAAGAGCAGAAGTAGTAGCCTAATAGTAGTATCCCCAAAAGTTTCAACCTATTACCCCCCCCCCCCCAGTCGTTCTCGATACATTGCTGAGGTGTCTTATTGGCAATCATAATTTGGCTGCCTTTTGATTTATTCGAAAGCAACATTTAGTTTTAAAGCATACTGGGTCAATTACATAATTGTGGGGGGTTGACATGCCTAATATTCCTAAATACATAGTTGCTGGACGGTTCTACTATGCTGAACAAAATGGCTCTCTCAAAATAAAACTACTGGATACCTTTGGAAAATTAAGGGGCATGAGAGAAGGGCTGTTTGTCCTCCAATCTCTTGTTACTCTTAAAAAGGGCAGAAAAACTTTTAATTTTGAGTTAAATTAATTCCTTTGAAAGTTTGAATGATATTTCTAGCTACTATAGAGTGGTGCTGCCTACGATATTGCTTATATGTCCTTTTGAAAACCTGCATGCATACTTTCCTTCAATTGAAACTCTTAAACTTTCCTAAAAAGTTTCATCTTAATACCTTTAGCGTCATTAATTACATTAACTGTAGTGGTAGCATTTAAAGTATACCTATAGTGCCTTCTGGCTAGTTCAAAATCCCCCAAAACTTACCCTTAACCTTAACCTGTATGTTTATATACTTCTTGAAATTTTCATCTTAATGCTATTAGCCCTAAAATTAGTTGCAATAGACGTAGTAGTAGAAATAGTGAATGTAGCAGTAATAGTAGTATTAGCAGAAGTGTGCACATATTGCCTTTTGGTGACATGATTCTCCCCTTTAAGTGTGCTCAGAAAGTTCCAACTTATTGCCCAAACCAATTCTTGAGATACGGTATTCTGACAATGTGCGTGCACATACAGTCTTTTGATTTAGCTAAATTTTTTTCCTTTGTACTGCGACTCTTAAAAAGGGCAATAAAACTTCGGAGTTCCATCAGATCAAAAGTTTATACTGCTACCCGTTTCATAAAAACCTCATAAGCCCTAGGCATAGCTTACGACCTTTATCCACGGGCTCTGGGGGATTGTCTTCATCCTAAAGACATTGTTATATGATTTTTTAACTATTGGTAACAAAATGGCTATCTCACAATTTCAATTGGATGCGTTTTGGGAAAAGAGGATGTCAGGGACGGGGCTAGTTGCTCTCCATCTTGTTTGACCTTTGAAAGGGAAATAGAACTAGGCCTGTACATCTCAAATCAAATGAGCCTCTTCTAAAGTTCACACGAACATCCCTTCCATAATAACCTTACATGCCCACGGAACATAACTTAGAACCCTTACCCCCAGACTCTGGGGGATTCTGTCCACCCAAAAGGGCTTATTATATGATCTTTGAACTATTTTTGAAAAAAAATGGCTACCTAGAAATTTTTATCAGATGCATTTCTGGAAAATAGAACGTAGAGAAGAGGGGGTGGGGGAGGGATGGTTGCCCCCGATCATTCCGACTCTTACAAAAGGGAACTAGAAGGTCTGATTTCCAATAAAACGAGGACTTTCTGGAATTTATACAACCGATCTTTTCATAAAAACCTTATATGACCTCGGGGCATAACTTATAACCCTTGCACTGAGGGCTCTGAGGGGATATCATCCTCAAAGACCTAATGTTCGGATCTTTTAACTACGCTGAACAAAATGGATATCTCAAAATTTGGGCTCACATATCTTTTGGGAATTGATGGGCGGGGGGGGGGGGCTTTATGCCCTCCGATCAATTTGACTATTAAAAAAGACCCTTACAATTTCCAATCGAATGAGCATTTTTTGAAGTTTCTGCGACAACAAATGGCCATCTCAAAATTTCTATCAGATGCATTTTGGGAAAATACGAGGTGTTTGGGGGAGGGTGGTGTCCGCCCTCTGATCACTTTCAATCTTAAAAAAGGTAATAGACCAATTCAATGAGACCCCCCGAAGGTCATAGAACCATCCTTTCTATAAAAACCTTATATGCTCCTAGGGTATAACTTACAACCCTTGTCCTGAGGGGTGTGGAGGGTTGTTATCCTCAAAGACATAATTTTCGGACCTTTCAATTATGTCATACAAAATGGCTATCTAAAAATTTTGATTGGATGTGTTTGGGGAAATGTGTCTGGGAGGAGGGTTAGCTGGCTATTAAAAAGGCACTAGCCTTTTCAATTTCCAATCAAATGTGATTTTTTCCAAGTTTCTACGACAACAAATAGCCATCTCAAAATTTCTATCAGATACATTTCGGGAAAATACAAGGTGTGTTTTGGTTTCTACCCTACCATCGCTCTGAATCTCAAAAACGGCACTAAGACTTCTGATTAGCAATCGAATGAGCCCCCTCCAAAGTTTATACGATACCTTTTCTATATAAACCTTATATGCCCCCAGGACATAACTTACATTCCTTCTCCTGACGGCTGTAAGGGGGCTGTCATCCTTAAATATATAATTTTCCGGACCTTTCAACTGCATTTAACAATATGGTTATCTCAAAATGTTGGACTTGGAAGAGGAGTTAGTTGCCCTCCAATCAATTTTGACTATAAAAAAAATGGGGACTAGCCCTTTCAATTTCCAATCGAATTAGCAATTTTCAAGTTTCTACGACAAGAAATGGCCATCTCAAAATCAGACACATTTCAGGAAAATACAAGGTGTTGGGGAGGGGTATTCACCCTCCAATCGCTCTGAATCTTAAAAAGAGCCCTAGAATTTCTGATTACCAAACCAATGAGCCCCCCTCCGAAGTTTATACGATCATGTTTTCTACATTTACCTTATATGCCACCAGGGCTTAACTTACAGTCCTTGCCCTGAAAGGCTGGGAGGGGGGTGTAATCCTCAAAGACATAATTTCTAGACGTCTGAACGGATATGTTTGGAGAAAGGGTGGGCGGGGGAGAGGTGTTAGTTGTCCTCCAATGACTTTCAACTATTAAAAAGGGCACTAGCCCTTCCGATTTCCGATCGAATGAGTCCTTTTCGAAGTTTCTATGACAACTCCTTAGATACGAAGTGCCCTGGTCTAAAAGAAAAAATAAAATAAATAATACACTGTGCCCACATCGCTGTTACTTTTCTCTGAAAGAGAAAAGGCCAAACTTTAGTGCAAAGAGCGAGGGATTAAGGAGGGGGCAGTCCCCTTTATACACGGAATAATTTATATTCGTTTTAAGTTTTTATCTCGCTCCTTACTATCTGTTGAAAAAGCTTATTTTTTAATTAATTTCTGCCCGTTTTTCAAATCAAGCAAATAAATCCCCATCATGTAAAATTTACCTGGAAAATCCCCCCCCCCCAGAATCTTTCGTCTTCAAAGAATATTCTCCCCGTAGGAAATCTGCCATCGAAATAATCACCCCTCCGAAAAAAAGAAACTTTAAGTGAACAATGGACAAGCTGCGTAAATTCCAACCCTTTCCCCGGGGACTATAGGGGTCGTGTCATCCCAGAAGGGATAGATTACTAAAACATATCAACTATGCAGAGTCAAATGATTGTCTCAAAATTTGATTGAATATCTTTGGGGGAAAAGGGAGTGGGAAGAGTCACTTAAAAAGATCACTAGAACTTCTGAATCCCGTTCAAACCCGCAGAAAACTCACCTTAAACAAGAGCTAAGAGCTCATATGGCACTTGTGACGAGGCCAGAAGAGCTAAGAGCCAAGAGCTCATATGGTATGAGCTCTAACAAAATTCTAAGAACCAATAGATTGATTTAAAAGGAAAATCAGAGGCTTAATGCCGGTCGGAATTTAAAATAAGAGCTCTGAGTCACGATGTCCTTCTAAATATCAAAATTCATTAAGATCCCATCACCCACTCGTAAGTTATAAATACCTCATTTTTTCTAACTTTTCCTCTCCCTTTAGCCACCCAGATGGTCGCATCTGGGAAAACGACTTTATCAAGTCAATTTGTGCAGCTCCCTGACACACCTACCAATTTTCATTGTCTTGCACGTCCAGAAGCACCAAACTCGCCAAAGCACTGAGCCCCTCCCCCCACTCCCCCAAAGAGAGCGAATCCAGTACGGTTACGGCAATCACGTATCTACGACATTTGCTTATTCTATCCACCAAGCTTCAGCCCGATTCCTCCACTCTAAGCGTTTTCCAAGATTTCCAATCCCCCTCCAACTCCCCCCAATGTCAACAGATATGTTCGGGATTTGAAATAAGAGTTCTGGGACATGAATTCCTTCTAAATATCAAATTTCATTAAGTTCATGTCAAATTTAATGGATTTAAATGGGATAGTCCTGTATTAGATTAAATAAAAAAAAAACAGTTTTTTTTAAATGAAAGAAAGGAGCAACATTAAAACTTAAAACGAACAGAAATTACACCGCATATGAAAGGGGCTTTTCCTCCTCAACACCGCTCATTATGCTAAAGTTTGACTCTTTCTCTTAACTCTACTTTTTAAAACGGTAAGAAACTTACTGGACCTTTAAAAACCAATTCTTGATTTATTTATTTTTTAAATTTATTGTTTTGGAAAGTAGAAAAGAGTACCAACATAATGTACATGGTCGAAAACCCTACAACTAATGTTTCCAAATTTCACTTATGTATAAAAATGCTTGCCAGGCCCCTTTATAGGTTTCATAAATCGTTTGCTGACTATCAGAACTATTTGGGTACTTGAACATCGTAGACATGTTTAATGGCTCAATTCAAAGCTCTTGATCATATCAACGTGCTTCTTCTAGATTTATATTTGAATAGAGCATAAAAAAGGTATATCGAGCAGTGGGGTCAATTTACCTAATTTTGAGCGTGGTCAAAATGTATTTTAAAGTATCTTAGGGGGGCAAGTTTGTGATTTTTAAAATTTTTCTCAATGTGAATACCAAAAACAAGGATTTTCCATAGAAATATCCCAAAAAATATATTTTCTAGAATCTGAGGAAGGGGTACAAAATTTACAGGACATAGGCCCTCTGCTACCCCTCACACCAAATTGACGCCACTGGTATCGAAGGGTGATAGAAATTCCAGTTCTATCTTATTGTCTAAAATTTCTAGCGTGTAAACGAGTGCTTGGGAAAAAACAAAAGTATAAAACAAACATTGTTACACGGGATACGATGGTCTGGTGGTTGGAAACCTATGTGGCGACCGTGAAAATCTAGATTGAACTCCATCTAAAACAAACATTTCATTTGAAATATATATTCACTTTCTAGCGCCCCCACTAGCGGCGAAGAAAAAAGAAGCAGAAGAAAATGAGACAGTTCAGTGCTTCACATGGCGAAAACTGGGGAACCTATTGTTATCTCGTAAACAGTTTTTGACCATGAGATTGTAATGGCCAAAAAGAAAAAGTAATGAAAATGTACTTTTTTAATGAGAAATCCTAAATTGTTTGTAGCTTTACAGCAGAAAAATTGCAGCATTAAGATGAAATTATAAAATTGTATCAACTGCACATCTTAAATCCTTTTAAGCCCTTCCGGTTTCTATATATATATATATATATATATATATATATATATATATATATATATATATATATATATATATATATATATATATATATATATATATATATATATATATTCACATAAGAAAATGTTTCCTAGATAGCCCTGATTGAGTTATTGAGATAGCCCTCATCTACAACTCCTCAAAGACACCAAGAATAATATATCCCATGGACTCTTCATGTGACGAAATTGTACATTTCTCTAAAGAAGAAGTTTCAGAAAGATGCTAAGCAAAACCTATATTAAATGTGTCCTATTTTAACAGAACTAGTGTTGGCCACCATAGTTTCTTTCCCAAAGTTTTACAAAGATCTTTTTGTAAGGTTTATTTTATAGTTTTTTGAAAGCCCCCCCCCCACCAAAAAAAAAGAGAATAAAAATCCATTAAGAAAAATTTTTTCTGATGAAAGTAAACAGCTAAGTTGAAACTCAAAACAAGTAAAGATTACTATTTCGCTATTTATGATACATATTTTAAAAAGTATTTCAAATAAACTGGCTCGTGAATTCTAAAAAGCCAATGCGTTACTGAAAAGTAAGCTTCCTTGAAATTTTAGACAATTAAAATTGTATGCTACAATTTACTTAACCTCATAGCCGGTAAAAGACAAGTTTTATAAATTAGTCTTTTACTCTCTACAGGCTACTTAAGGATTTTTTCTACTCATTTTTTCCTACTTAGTCGTGTTTAGTTTTTTTTTTATATTTTCAGTAAAGTGCTAGTTTTTCAGAATCCTACAAATATAGTAAAATTTACGAGCCAGCTTATTTGAAACTGTTTTTAAAAATATTTTGCATAAATTACGAAGCAGCAATTTTGGTCATTTTAAGTTCCAACTTCGTTCTATACTTTCATCAGAAAAGGCTTGTATTTTTTAAATTAATCACTAGTTTATAAAAACCCACACAGCATAGCTCATGTGGACGTGAATCGAAGGGAAACTGACAGTTTTGTCATACACTGGATCAAGAAGACAAGTACGCAAGAAGTCTTTCAGGGGTTTGAGGCGGGTAGCTTCTTCAAAACAAACAAACCATTGATAATTCCCTGAAATTTTGGAAAATCATAGAAATCGGTATCTCGAGAGGAAGAGTAGAATCAACGTTTTTAAGGTCCTTTCCTATCTACGTGTTAGCCATCAATTACCTCTTGAAATATTTTTTTTTTTACAGAGAATTCTCAGTAGGCACGTAGCAGCGTTCAAAAGATGGAAATTATATCATGGAAAAATAAATATGCTTGGGCCTATTTTTTTGTAAAAAATTAAATTACGTGTTCGTGGTTCTCCAGATGACCATTATCAGAGTAAATACCGAGGGAGTTAAAAAAAAAACAGCATTAATTTCGTAGCAGTTTTCGGGGGGATACACAGCTACTTGATATTCGGTTGAAGACTTTGAAGATTCAAAGACAATAGGGAAAAGAGAACTTGGGTATAATGACATGGCTAATAAGATGAATTACTTGAGAAAATAGAGAAGATTCCAGTAATTTTCTCCCCACTGATTGATTTTAAATTTCAACAACAAACCAAACGGATTCTATGGAAGGGGCTTCGCGCACCTATAGAAATTTCACTTCACTGTCAATTTGGATGTTAGAATCAATCGCAAATTTTTACTAGGGACAACGTTTTTGAGATAGATAACCCCTTGTGCAGAGCAGAACAACCGAAACAAACTTTTCCTATGATTTTCTGGAAAGAGTATCATTTGTTTTCTGCGATTCGGATCACTAGATAAGTTAATCTTGCGCTATGAGAACGATTAGACAGGGCGAAGAGGTATTGAAGAAATTTCAGAAAGTTAGTTTCTTGATTCCTTTTAAATAGAATTGACCCATAGAGAATTCATTACGCTGTTTTGGGCAGTACATTTCAATATTTTAAGGTTGCATAATGTGGAGGAGGTCAAAGCACTTCATAACATTTAAGCCGCAAATAAGACTACTACCATTTAAAAATAACAATTCAAATAAGTTAATTAATTTGAAACGTTGAATAATAAAAAAAAATAACAATAAAAAACTGAAACTTCGAGTCCTGAAGAACAGGTGACCAGATCTTACTTGTTGCCTAAAATGTATATAATAATCGAAGAATCAGGATCATATGAAAAAATATTTGAAAATATTTAGAATACTACTAAAACATTCATCAGGGCCTATATATTCAGGAAGGATCTCCCAAATCAGAACATTCCAGGAATAGGCCCTTTCACCACCCCCCTTTATAGAAACACTTTACGGTATTTACAAAAAGAGAATCGTTCAGGGTAAATGACTTTCTTGGAGGAAATTGGGGAAGGCTAACTTTAATTTTATCGTGTCTATTTATTTCTACTTTTACCATAAAGTTCTTCTAGAAAACTACCGACAAGTAGAAGGTCATTCACTTTCGAAACACCAGACACAATTTCCTTTCAAGTTAGATCGAAGCTTCTTTCTTATTCTAGGAGTTATACGATACGACAGGTCATGTCAAAAAACTAATTGAGAGTGGAAAAGAAAAGGAAAAGAAACAGCCTCCAATATGATTTACCACCGAAATACTGGCATATTTATATGTCGCACTGCATTCCTAGTTTTTTCTTCTGCTTCTTTATTTTTATCAAAGGGAGAAATCGAAAGCAATACATCTTCCATTTGCGCTCTCCCTTTTTTTAAGAGTGGTGAAGAATTAAGGCAAAACATACAATCCCACGTTTTCACAATGTGACTTTTCATACGCCGGCTCAAAGTATTGTACATATTCTACCGACCCACGTGTAAAAGAAGTCCAGAATTAAAACAGCCGAATACATGTGAATTAATTTCAAAGCCTTTGTGAGCTCCTTAAAACAACAAAACATGCGAATTATATGGAAAATATTGGAAGACATTTTGGAGATTGTAAACGTATAGTCACTTGAAGGGGCGGGGACCTAGGCATGTAAAGGGACAGGGGAAATCTCCGTCTGATGGGTTCTATTGGCTCAAAAGCAAATTCTTAGGTCAAATATCACGTCTTTGAGTTTCTAGCCCCTTTAACTTGCTTTCCCCTGAGTTTCTCTAAAGGAGGGAGGATGAGCAGATTGGCTACTTTAGATGAATATGAGAGGGGCTATCAGTCTGTTTAAAGGTTTAATGACTTATCACTTCATTGCATACAACAAATTTTGCTTTCATTTAATTTGATTTATTCTCCCCTCTTGTATTTACGCATAAAATTTAAATTTGATGAATTAATATATCCTTCAAATTTCAAAGAAAAAGATTTTATAATTAAAGGAAAAATTCTGATAACTTTATCTTTAGCTCCTTGACCTCAACAGAATTTATGGAAGGAGGGGGCAATGGAATGGCTTTGTAATTCCTACAAGTGGTAAGTCTCTTTGCAAGGAGAGAAGACTAATACAATTGTAAAATCCTATCGTGAAACGATTTTCATGTCATTTTAAGAATAACCATTGGAGATTTTTGAATAAAATTGACCATTTTAAAAGTCAACTAAATTGGCCTTGCGACAAATTGGTTAGGTTAATCACAATTCAATGGATTAAAATCAAGTGGTTCTGGGCACCAAACCATAGCAAATTGTAGAAAAAGCCAAGACAGATAGTCAGATTGAGTGAGAGGCAAATCTGGCATAAGCCCTTAATAGGATTCTATAAAAATGATGTCAGTGCAATCGAATACATGCTCTTTATGGATAGATACAGGCGAAGTGAGCAAAAGCTAACTCAAAGACAATAATTCTTTAAACAACAAACAGTCATTTATTCTCGCTTCCTGCTCGTTAATACGATCGTCACGCGTCTTTAGGATTCTTTCAAATGTCTCGTCACATATTTTCTAAAATTAATATTTCAAAAGGAAATTGTTTTCCTGTAACAATAGCTAAAAACACAACACATTGTCTATCAATCCTATTAACCAACGCGGAAATGACTTTCTTTCATCTTGAACAAAAACAAGCAATTACAGCTACTAGTTTTTAGTAATAATTACTAAGAAGAAAGTACATAGCTAAAAACTTCTTTATTACAACCGATTTATGGTTCTCTCACAATTTGCAATTTGCCTTTTCTAATTACAATTTCAAATTTCTCCAAGATTTGCGGGAGTTTCAGTAGTTTCCTTTTTCTATATAATTACAAATTTTAAAAATTTGAAATTTAATTGAGTTTTCTTAGTACACGGATAAGGTTCTAAAACTACATGAAGTGGATTATCGCATAAACTATATTGTGGCGCTCCTAATCAAGGCAATTTAAACTAAAATGCCAGCCATTATGGAATTTACTGAGAAACATACTCTTTACTTGGCTGCTTTTGAAATCATATGACTTGTGAAGGTACAAGGCATCTTCTGGCCCAAGAAGGTCCAAAGCTAGTAGTTGTAAGCAAGGCCGTGTCCAGAAGGGGGGGGGGTACTGGGTCCGAAACCCCCCGAAATTTTGTCCTACCCGTAAAAATTTAACGTAAGTACACGTAAAAAAAATTGGATGCGTTTTCCAAGTTTTGTTTGTGAACCCACCACCCCCAAAAATGATCTAGATACGCCCTTAGTTGTATGGCTAGATCAACTAGATACCAACTCATTTTATTAACCTTCATAAAGTGAAGAGGGAGATATCAAGGTAATGTTTGGTCAATGGATGAATTAAGAACTCCCCCAAAAAAACTTTAACTGTGAAACCTAGGAGCCAGAGATAGGTGTAATTCCACCAAGTAGGTATGAGGGTCTTTTTGGATATTCTTGAGTCAGGATAGTCTCTCGGGATAGGAATAGGGAGGATATAGCTTTTAAAATGTAGAAATAGGCGAATCGTAGAGAAAATGGAAGGCTAGGGTGAATTATTAGCATTTGGTGAGTAAAATTCTAGTTGAATAACTAAGATCAAACAGTCCGTGATAACGAACTGTAAGTAAGGAGGACCCAGCTCAATAGTAACCACAACTCTAAAAAACGGAATTTTGATACCAATAGATACATCAAAAGAACGGAATTTTATGAAGATTTCAAATATATAAGTCTCTTCAAGTTTAGTCCTATTCATCAAAAGTTACGAAACTGAGAAAATTTGCCTTATTTTCGAAAAAAGGGGGAACACCCTCTAAAAGTCATATAATCTTAATGAAAATCATACCCTCAGATTCAGCGTATCAGTATTCTAGAGGTTTAAGCTCCTATCTACAAAAATGTGGAATTTTGTGTTTTTGCCAGAAGAAAGGTCACGGATGCGTGTTTGTTTTTCCCCAGGGGTGATCCTAACGAACAAGTGGTTCTAGAATTTTGTGTAGGGCTCATTCGAACAGAAATTAAAAGTTCTGGTGCCCTTTTTAAGTGACCAAAAAATTGGAGGGCAACTCACTTTTTCCCAAAGTTCCCGGATCAAAATTTTGAGATAGCCATTTTGTTCAGCGTAGTCGAAAAATCTAATAGCTACAACTTTGAGGATGACTAAATCCTCCACAGTCCCCGGGAGAAGGGCTGCAAGTTATGAACTTTGCCCATTGTTTACATATGGCATTGGTTATTGGGAAGTATACAGACGTTTTCAGGGGGATTTTTTCTGGTGGGGGTCGGGGGAAAGGGTTACGTGGGAGGATCTTTCCATGGAGGGATCGTTGTTTTCCATGGAGGGATCGTTGTCGTGAGTTTTGTTTCCAAATATCATTATGATGCACGTATTAACTAAACTAGCATTCTGTGACCCTCCCCCAAAAGTACTTATCTCTATTTTTTTTTTACATATGTTCGTTAATACAAGTTTTACCGTAACCGAGTAATAATACTCTCTTACAAATAGCGGCGTACTGTTATCCCTTGATCATTCAGTACTAAAAATGAAGATAGGCAAAGAAAATACCATGGACCCATACCTTGTAGGGGTTTGTCATCAGGGCGGGAACATACCTTGGAGGGGTTTGTAAACAGCACTATTTCTTTAAACATGAATGCTCGAAAGAGGAGCCTTTCCTTTGCTACAAGTCCGGAAAAAAAAAATCAGCAAATAGACATTGCAAGTAAGATACTAATAGAAAATATGTATATCTATAAAAAATATAAAAAAACAATATCGAGATTTAAGATTTTTTTCTAAGTCACCAAACATTGCGGGGAAGGGCATACTCCTCGCACCTGCAATCCTATAGAACAAAGGAACAAATTACTATTGAAAAGCCATTAAATAGCCAACACATATAAAATCGGTAGCGAAAAGATCGGTCACCAGCGGAACTCAAAATTGCAGCCTCCAAAGCACGATGACTTCACAGAGAACATTTTCTTAAATGTCATCTAGTTATTATACATTTTGATTAGTCATTTACAAAGCGCAAAGGCTACAATTCTGCGTAACTACAAATGCTTTGAAATCTGTGTAATTTTCATGTCAAAAGCGAACAGCTGTTTTTCCGAAACATGGAAAAATGCTGATGGAACATGAAGCTGTATTTCTCTGATCTTAAGAAATATAACGTTACAAATTTGACTCATTCTTGGAGATGTTTAAGCAAGATAACTTCTATGAGTGAAATAAAATGGTTTAAGATTGTGAACCAGGCCATTTTTTTTTTTCGCTACAAGCTCCACTTTTTACTAAGACTACACCGGGAAGGGCAGAGCTTATGTCACTATCCCAGTCCCAACACATAGCAGATGTCTACCAGGACAACAGGAACATGTGACGAACAAACAATTTCTTTAATTAAACAAAGGTGGCATACTCTCATCAAATATACTAGTAGTACTTTAGCCAAACCTTGACATAACTTTAATATTTCACCATAAAAATAACGAACTACAGCAATCTAGTCAAACAGTTCGTGGTAACGAACTGTAGTAAGGAGCGAGCCGGCTCAATAGAAAACCAAACTCTAAAAATCGGAATTTTGATGAAGGTGGCTGTTCCCTTCTCAACACTCCGCTCTTTACGCTGAAGTTTTTTTTACTATTTTACAAAGTAGAATTGAGAAAAAGAGTCGAACTTTAGCGTAAAGAGCGGGGCGTTGAGAAGGGATCAGCCCCTTTCATACACGGAGTAATTTCTGTTCGTTTTACGTTTTAGTGTCGCTCCTTACTTTCAGTTAAAAAAACTAGTTTTTTTCTAATTTAATTCCAAACTGAAATCCAATCCAATTTATGTCGCAACACAAAAGTTTTATATAAATTCCAGTAAAAGATAAAAGTTCGGTTCAGCCACAGAGAAACAGAGACCAGTTTTAAGAAATGTGACTCGTCTTACTTGCTTAAATTTCATAATAAAGAACCAATTGGGTTTGTGTTCTTTTCATTTGTAAAAATTGACATAGCACCAATAGGTAAATGCATAAAAGGGCAAAAATGTAGAGCTTTTTAGCTCCCTTTCCAGCAAATGCGTAAGGAATAGTGGTACTGGCTTAAAAAAGTGTCGATTGACGTCACAAAGATAAACCAATAGAACTAAAGCACGCTCAATAACACGGAGATACAGTACAAGAGTCTGTTTTTCCCTTTGTTTCAGTATTCAGCCAATCCAGTAAAAGATATTAGACATTCTTTATGGTTCGATTTCATAAGGTCAATTCCATAATAGATTTAGCTATTATAGTAACTATAAAAAAGGATGTCATCAGTTTTCAGTTTTTCTTATTAGCTATGAAGGGAACGCTATAGGAATTTCTAGTATATTTTAATTCATTCTTACTAGCACGAAAATCCGTTGAAAGCACCAAGACACGATAGAAATAAGAGAAAAAGTTTTACAAAACATTATTTTATATTTGAGCATAGAGCTGAAAGTTTATCAGGCCAAAATTGGAAAATCAATTTTTTTCTGAAGAATTTGGGTGAGACAGCATTAGAAGCTAAAAACACTGCGTAAAAAGATTGCCTTTCTTTTTCGAGCTGTGATGTAAATAATGTTGTCTTCATACATTCTTTAAGTAATCGATCTAAGTACTTGAATAAAGTAAAACTTGAATGAAGCAGAATGGTATAGCCAGTGGCGTGGAAATCAAGGAAATCAAGGATGTACAAAAATGATTTTTTCAAAATCTATTTTGAATTTTTAAGAAAATAAACAAAAAAGATATTTTCTAAATTCAAACTGGGGCAACCCCTCCCCCATTGACGCTATAGGATATATCCTCGGTAGGACGAAACTACTGGCACTAAAGTAGGCAGATTAGGATGTCCTTGAAAAATTATGGTTAAACATATTCCTTAAGAATGATTCTAAGTTTAAAGATTAGAGATTAGATGCCACACCCCAGACTCTCTGAATGAAGCAGTTCAATTTTTATAATGAAAAAGTGACTTTGCCAAGTGCTTAGGATGCACAAAAACCATGTTCCTAGAATAGCCGGCAAGGGGGTACGAGAACGATGTAGCCCCATGATTTGGCTTTCGATAATTTTACAGAATGACTTGTCTTTGGGGATTTTTTGAGAAGAGGCTAACAAAAAAAAAAAAACTGTAAAAAGAGTGGCATTAAGGAACAGATTCAGTCCATTTTGCCAAAATCAGATTTTGAAATAGATGTTGATTTCAGGGGGCTTAGTATTCCGATGAATTTTTAATAGTGATAGATTTATGAAAAACAAGTAAGCCCAAAGTTCGAAAAATAATTGCTTCATCTTTTTTCTCTGTAAAGTTCAGCGAAACAGCAGCAACAAAACAGGAGAAGCTTCAACATTCAACATCAATAATTATAATGAGAATAGTTATAGTTATTGTTTGTTGACAATTGCGGCACTGCATTTTTGGATAGCAAAGTTTATATTGTTTTTCGATTAGAAGCTTTTTTATATCTTTTGTATATCATGTCATTTGCTAAGTCAAGGGTTGGGTGGGTAATTATAAACAATTAAATTGCGAAGTCCCCAGAAAGAATCTTGTCCATCACTATGTTTTTCTTTATTCCAATTATTCATCCAATGACGTATACAGTGGAGGGGGTTCAGGGCTCACCCCTCATCCACCCTGAAATCGTCAATTTTACAGATTTTTTGGAGTTTTTTTTTAAATATCAAACAATTTTTTTTTATTACCCCTCCCTCCAAAAAATATGTGTATGCGATTGTTTTAATCATCATATTTTATCGGTGCGTTTTTCTTTCTATGTGACTTCCGAGTATTTTACAGTACGCATAGTTCTTTGGCCATTTTTGTTAAAATAGCTATTGCGAAATTTAAAAACTTGACCGAAATTTAACTATAGCAACCGGTGCTGCTGTTACTTTCGAACCACTATCAAGCAGTAATAGCTCATTCCAAATAGATATCAACGAAGGAATATCCCTTAAGTACACATCCATCTCTAGACCCTCCAAGAAAGGTCAAAACCTGCCATATTCTTACAAGCTGTTTCTCGTCGAGTAGGTTAAAGTGTTACCATTTGCAATATTTCTTTTTCATCAGCAGGAAAACTAAGGGTTGATGAGTCCACCGAAGGAATCCACTAAAAATAGGTTATAACAATAATGAAAAAAATAGGCAATAATGAAAATAATAGGCAATCAAATGAAAAAAAAAAGCTTTCGCGGGGACAAATATTTGGTTTCTTTCTTTTTGGATTAATTAAAAGATTTAATTTTCGGTTATTAATTTTTCTTTCGAAAAATAAGACTTGTTTTTCCTCAGGTTAGGCTGCTGTCGATACTTTCTTATGATAAATACCCAAAAGAACTATTTTTGTTTCAAGAAATGTCATAGAAAGACTTAGAGAGTTACATTTTCTATAAAACAGCAGAAATTCACATTTAGGTGTCGATTGGTTGTTTTTGTATGTAAAAAATTTACCACCATTTGTTAAAACTTTGTGGGCATGTCGGTGACTTATATTGTTAGTGATACTGACTAGCAGACTATAAAAGCATTAACACTTTTCATAGTTTTGAACTTTTTTGTCCATATTTTCTCAAGCTTGTTTCAATTTGTGACATCTAAGAAAAATTAGCCGTTTCAAATTAAACTTTCAAAGTTTAAGCAAAATACAACTTATGCCAAGCATCTTCGAACTTTATATTTTTTTTTTTTGCACTTAATGCGTACTGGTTTGAATGTCTGATAAAGCAGTGGTTCCCAACCTTTTTCGGTCCGCGTACCCCTAGTCAAGGCCCAAAAAGTTTGCGTACCCCTTTCTTGAGAATCGTTGTTTTACTTTTTTCTTAACTAAAATCAGATTTTCAAAAACACGAGATTTATTGTCCAATATGACGGTGCTTAAATGTACGTACAAAATCAATGAGAAACTTGAGGCTGCTTTTTTGCTAAAATATTATCAAATCTTGGCTCGATGTCACTAACGGCAATTATAAGGTCATTTTGTACACTCAGTCTGTTTCTGTGTTTGGTTTTGATCAATGACATTGCCGAAAATGACACTTCACAAAGGTAAGTGGATCCGAATGGTAACAAAGCAGACATGGCGATTTCACTTAGTTCCTTGTATTCTCCTTTCACCTCCAGCCAAAACTGGGAAACAGTTACATTTTGGAATTTCAGTTCTAAGGCGCGATCACTGGCAAGTTCGATCAGATTCTCTGTAAGCTTGTCACTAAGACCGGAGCTTGAGGCCACGTCTTCAACAAATGGATTTTGGATCCAATCCTGCGTTCTATCTTGGTTCATAATCGATGGGAAATATGACACAAGTTCATCTCGCAACTTTGTCAGATGCTCCCGAATAATCACAGATTGTGTTGAGGTTATCAATTTCACTATCGTCCGCAAACTTGTCAAGGGTCGGGAAGACACTAACGCTGTTTCTTTGAACCTTTTTAAGCCAGAACTCCAATTTCTTGATGAAAGCACACATCTTCGAATTCAGGGAGAGTTCGTCCGTCCGGAAACCTTGCATTGACAGATTCAAGTCATTCAGTTTGTCGAAAATATCCGCAAGATAGGCCAGCCTGCAGACCCAGTCCTGGTTTTCAAAAAGTGAACTGAATGCAGATTTTTGCTCCAGAAGAAACATATGAACTTCTTGTCGAAGCTCGAAAAGTCTGTTTAAAATCTTCCCACGAGACAACCAGCGAACTTCTGTGTGCAGAAGTAAATGTTGATGTTCTGAACCCATCTCTTGGCACAGCAACTTGAACATTCTTGAGTTCAGTGGTCGGGCTTTGATGAAGTTGATCACTTTTACAGCCTCGTTGAGGGTCTCGTGCAGATGTGCGTTCATCCTTTTCGATGCAAGAGCTTGCCTGTGAATGATGCAGTGCAACCACTTCACCTTTGGATTTTTCTTCCTTATCCAGGCCATGAGCCCATTATTCTTCCCTGTTAGGGCGGCAGCTCCATCACTGCAAACTGATAGACACCAGTCCCACAAGATGCCCCCTTCTGCGAAGAATTTGTCAATCACCTTGAATAGTTCTTCTCCTGTTGTTCTTGACTGTAGGTTTTGACAAAACAGAATATTTTCTCTTATGTCAGAACAATCTTGATATCGAACAAAGACGATCACCTGGGCTTCACCTGACACATCCGTGCTTTCGTCAAGCTGTAACGCAAACATCTTCGTCAACTTTATTTGCTCAATAACCTGCATGACAATATCGCTTGCAATGTCTTCTATCCTTCTTGAAATGGTATTGTTCGACACAGGTATAGACTGAAGGGCAGTAGCAGTTTTCGTGTCAAACATTATTTCACTGACTTTCACTAGTGCTGGTCATATCAGACATTCGGTGATGGTGTGCGGTTTTTTCTGTTTCGCAACTAAATATGAAACAGCATACGAAGCCCGGAGAGCCTTTGAAGAAACTGATGCCACTTTTGCAATTTCCAAACAGTTACTAGTGAATGCTTCTTGTTTACGCTTGAAAAACTCTATGGGCTTACCGACATGAGAAGGGTGCACAGTACTGAGATGCCGGTTCATATGCGCAGGTTTCATGGAACTGTTGGCCAAGACTTGACCACAAAGAACGCACTGTGCATTCACTGGATCAGACTTTGTCGCACTAAATCCGAGCCCTAGGTATTCTGACAAATATCGACGCACTTTGACCGATGATTCGTCATATTTCTTCTTCTTAGGTGCAGGTTCAGAGTTTCGGGTACCATCATTCGGCTTCTTGTTATTCCTGATCAGGAATCTATCCATCTTTGTTTGCAACCACAATTAACGAACTTCGTGTTTCAACAGATGACAAGATACTGAACTCGCTGAGTTTAAATCGAGACCTTACGGCTATGGAGAAAAATTAGCATCGAGACCTTACGGCTATGGAGAAAAATTAGCGGGTTACTGAAAGCGAAAGTTTTGAAAATGAGTCTGAAATTACGTACAATGGGTTATGTTATCTGATTTTGAGGGAAATGTTGGAACTGAGTCAGAAACAAGTTTTAAAGATGTAGACTAAATTAATTTTGGGACCTTCGCGTACCCCCTGCGAGGGTTTCGCGTACCCCCTGGGGTACGCGTACCACCGGTTGGGAACCACTGATAAAGTGTCTGTAAAGCAAAGCTTAATTAATGTACGTGGGCACATTAAGGAATCTAGCTTTAAGGGAAATTGTTTGCATAAAAAATCATTTGCATGTATACATCGGCTTTGGATTACACTTTGGATTAACTTCAGACGAATATTCGAATAAGTACAGGCTAAACGAATAGCAGAGAATCCTTACAGATAAGTAAAGTCCCAAGCAAAGGACCTATACGGCTTCATATTTTAGAAAAGTTTTGGTCTGATTTAAGCATTCAAGTACCTATTGATCAAACTTTTTAGTAAGGCTGTATCCGGGGGGGGGGGGGGGGGTTAGGGGCTTAAATCCCACCCGAAATATTTTTCCGACTCGTAAAAACGTAACAAAAATGAATATACACAAATTTTTTACGCGTTTTTGAGGCTTTTTTGTGTACTCCCCCCAAAAAAGAAATCATTAGTTAAACCCCTTCCAAAACCAATTCTGGCTAAGGCCTTGCTCTGAAGCAACGACATCCTTTCCCAAACAATTTCTAAGAAATCAGAAAGCGTAAGTGCCGAGCCAGTTATCTGTTTTATCCAAAGCGATTTTTTAGTGGCACCCCCAGTGCAGACAAAGCATGGCCTCAGCTCTGCTTCCAACGCTCCCACCCCTCTCTAGCGTCTTTGGTGAATGTGAAGCAACCAAGTGCACACTCCCTTGTTTGTCGCATATAACGCTGATTATTCCTTGGAAGTTAAAGAGTTTAGCCTTTCTCTGATACATTGGTTCTTAATTGAAAAGAAGGGCATTTATAATTAATGAAGAAGGTAGGGAGAATAAGTAGAAAATCGGTAAGCTTGGAGATGTGTCAAACAGCATCGCTAATTGGCTGATTCATTGTTCTCTATGGAATTAAAGTAGAAAAAGTTTAAGTAACGAACATGCCAAACGATCCCGAGAAGAGAAAAGTGTTTCTTTCATCAAGAGGGATATGACAAGCTCTAATTGACAAATAACAGTATCGCTGCTGGGATAGTTTTAGACTCAAATTGAAATTTAAAAGGCGACTATCATGATGCAGCAATAAAAAAGAAGTTTTAACTTGAATCTTTTCTTACTAGTAAATGTATATTTGTTGCTAATACTTTCAAAATTATGAGAAAAACGCCCTATATAAATATATATATATATATATATATATATATATATATATATATATATATATATATATATATATATATATATATATATATCAAACAATTTGTGGTAACGTGTTATGAAATAAGGAGCGATGCATCTGAACAATAACCGAAAATTTAAGAAACTAAGTTTTTATAGCAATAGATACATCAAAAAATTTAATTTTGATGCTTATTCAAAATGCACAAAATTCACCAAGTTTAATGTTACCCATCAAAAGTTACGAGCCTGAGAAAATTTGTCCAGTTTTTGAAAAAGGGAGGGACACCCCCGAAACATCAAGTGATTTCAATGAAAATTACACCATCAGATTCAGCTAAAGTTTTTTTTGAGCCTTTAAAAAAGCTTATTATTCTAAGTGAACGGCCCTTGTGTTTCAGGAGGCATTCTTAAACAATTGGAAAAAAATTAAAACTTTAGCGTAAAGAGCGAGGTACTGATGAGGGGGTAACTCCAGTCATATACATAACGATTTCTGTTTGTTTTAAGCTTTAATGTTGGTCCTTACCTTCAGCTGAGAAATAAACGTTTCTTTTTATTTAATTGAACAAGAGCCTGACCTTCACTGCCGGTACAAATTGACAAACATAGCAAGAAAATCTAAAGTATGTTGAAATTGTAAAATTTCAACATACCTGTTATGTTTTTTGACTAGCAGACCTATATTGGAATATTAGCCACCAATTAGAAATTAAGAATTCAGAAATTCTTGAATTCCGACAAGCTGGAATTGTGAAGTATGCTCTCGTGTGTTTTAATTTAGGATAGTCTTATTGATTTTTATTTATTAGCATTTATTCATTCAGGACAATTGCTTTTACGATCCATGAAAGACCACTATGGATTATGAGGTTCAACATGTCAGTATTTTTGAAGTTAGGAATGAGGAAGGTGTTGGAGAAGGAGGGATAGAAAGGTCCAACTTTGGGCAATGAAAAGCTACATATCGAAGATCCTTCTTAACTCTGATTTCAATAAGATGTAACATGTCAATCTTTTATTGAAATATATCTATGAAGCCTTTTTTCGAAAGGTTAATTTAATAATTCGGAGTCATCACCCTTTGGACTGTACTGATCTTATCACCCAATTAAGCATATATTTCAGACAATTCTACCGTTCTGATTAGAACTCTTAATAAAATATGTGGATCGGGGACACTAAGGACCATTTGTTTGCCACTTGGGTCAGTTTTGTGCCTTTAAAAAACTTTCTCTTCCTTTGGCTTTTTTTACACGCAGACAATGATCCGCGTAGCGGAGGCACCTTCAAAAGCGCACTATAATTATCAGTTTAGGAATAAATTAACCCTCCTCCAAACTTCCTTAGACCACCCCTCTTATTTGAAGAGTCGGGGAAGAATTACAAGAGAGACATCCATCTTTATTAAGTCTATCTTAACGCCTGCGCAATAACCAAGTTTTTTCTGATATTCCTGATATAGAGAAAGAAAAGGGTGCTGAAAAACAAAACCACGCAAGCCCCTACCTGGTAGAACTTGCTCCCCCCAAAAAAATTCCCGACGCTGTTCATGCCTGGGATATATTATCATTCCATGAACCTATGCTTAAGTTATGTCCTTTAACACTTTTAAGTTATGGCTTTAACGCTTAGGAAATCCGTTTGACCCATCAACAGATGTAAACATGGACATCATGATATCAATTGGCTCGTATACAAGAATAATTTGAGTGATGGAGAGGGGACAGTGGGACACCATAAACTTAAAAAAAAGGCAAACTGTATGGAAAATACAAGGAATTGCAGGAAAAGTCACATAACTCTAGAGTTTCAAGGTTTTAGGATCCAACGACCCATCCTCCTTTGCGAACACTATTTGGATGGGAAGAGAGTAACTGCGGGGCGGCATAAATATAAGAAAAAACACGTGAACTGCATAGAAAACGTAAGAAAAACTAAAGATACAGTCGAATAAATTCCGAATTTTAGGAATCTAGGGTCTGACGACCTCTCTCGACTCTATGCCTAGCTATGATTAATGTACGGTTAATATAAACACTATTTGCAGGTGTGTGTTATTTTATTAGCAGTTCTGATAACATCGACTGACTCTTCATTGTTTCTATGGTGGAAAACCTTCAACATTCAAAGATGATAACAAGGCCGTATCCAAAGAGGTAGGGGGTTTGAACCTCTCCCCTGAAATGTTAGTCCGACTCGTAAAACGTTATAAAATTGCATAAAACACATTTTTGGTGAGTTTTTAAGTATTTTTTCACCCTCCCCCACGCAAAAATAGTGCCCCGCTTCTCGTGATCGAAAATCTTGGACACGGCTTTGGTTGAAAAAAAAACAAAAAAAAAATTTATACTCAGCAAGATAAATTTACCTTCTTACAATAGATTTAAAATTGTGTACACCAACACTGAGCCAGTTGTAGGTCCATTAAATATTCGGCACATCATTATATAAAAGATCTGAAAACTCTCAAAAACTATGAGCTGGTTGTACAGTTTTCTGAACAATAAATGACATTGAATGAGGGCTTTGAACTTCCTGAAAGTTCTTCCTCTTACTTTTCCATCTACAACTCTAGAAAGTGAATTGCATGGATAGAAATCTCTAGAATATTATCTTTAGCCTACTTTCAAACTTTTAATCCAAAAGAATATTGTACTTCCCTCTTTTCTACGAAGATTTCTATAAGTAGCATGCAGAATTCGCTCTTCTAGACAAGTTTGGTATTGAAGATGCTATGCAAATATTAAGTCTGGTATATTTTGGCGTTTCTCTCCCAAAGTTTAATAAAATCATTAGAGATTGCAACAGTTTTTCTCCCTTATAGTTTGGTCTCCATTCTTAAATTTACCGATTTCAATATTCTAACTTTTTAAGCATCGTAGTTGCACCAGTAGGTCAGTAGATAAAATCTTTTAGCCGAGTAAAGAGGGAGCCACAGCCAAAAGTAGCCCATATATATATACATATATATATATATATATATATATATATATATATATATATATATATATATATATATATATATATATATATATATATATATATATATATATATATATATATATATATATATATATATATATATATATATATATATATATATATATATATATATAACAGGTTTCAAAGAAACTGTCTTAACGACAAATATTTCCCGCATAGCACTGTTTTGGAAATAGTAGTTTTCATTCATGTACAATTGAGCAGTAAATTTCTATTTCGAGAAATAGAATTTGAGAGTTGAAAAAAGAGCACGAAAACTCCCCCGAGGACAGCCTATTTGCATAAAAAATGCACCATCGAAACCTCCATTACCGAAATCATTGGGATGTTTGCAGTCCCCAACCTTAAACAAGAAGAAAAATTTATGTTTTGTTTTCTTCTGTTTCCACCCTAGGGGGACATAATCGAACCAGAGCTGTTTTCTGCCATTTGGTGCAGCAAAACATAATTTTTTTCAAAATGCAAAAATGCAAATCCTGAGATAGTCCACTGATGCGACATGGTATAAAACCAGTAACACAGTCATTCAGATCTAAAAGCTTCGACTGCCATTCTAGCTTCTCGATTAGGTATTCACCATCTTGGTGGAAAGTACGAACAAGGGAAACTGATGGGTCTCCATGGCCATCCCTAGACAAACTATATACTTTGTCCTTAGATGCTAATTCATACTTTAAAGAAAAACACATTTCAGTTTGAAAGCTTACGAAATCTCGAAGAGATGGTATATCTAACCTGTCGTGCGAGCGGAGGATTCAGACCCATACCCTAATTCTGAAAATAAATACTTCCCTAAAATATTTTATACGTTTCATATAACCTACCCGTTTTTAACAGTTTTTATTCCACCCTTACCATTGATGGGTAAGTTTTTAAATAAAATCCCACACAATTCCCTTCTTGAAAGTGTGGGGTAATGGTTTCTCAATCGCTTTTGCTTAGGGTTCAATTAATAGTTGCTGATAAACACTGCATCAAAAAGAAGATATGGCCTAATTTTCATATCGGTAGATATAGTCTTCAATAAGAACTTCACAATTCAACAACTTTTAGAATAAATTTATTGTCCTGTTGATGCATCTGCAAGGGTGGCATATATTTAATTAATATGTAGACACCACCGGAAAGTTTACGGGTATGTAAGTATTTTCAAGGAATGCTGTTATTGCGACGTCATGGATCTTCTTTGATCGCAGATAATGGATAAGCAGCTTTGTATTCTTCTTTCCAGAAAACCCTATTGGGTATAGTATGAAGAGGATACAATATGGAAAGAGTTAAGCTGGTGTCTCTGACAAAAACATCTGGCTGTACTAATAGCTATTCGGCTCTTGTTTTATGATTTCTATCACTACGCCTTCAGGTTTGGATTATCACAGCAAATAACAAACAGCACAAAAAGAACATATATAACATAAGCACAAAAAGAACATACATATATAAGTATTTTCAAGGAATGCTGTTATAGCGACGTCATGGATCTTCTTTGATCGCAGATAATGGATAAGCAGCTTTGTATTCTTCTTTCCAGAAAACCCTATTGGGTATAGTATGAAGAGGATACAATATGGAAAGAGTTAAGCTGGTGTCTCTGACAAAAACATCTGGCTGTACTAATAGCTATTCGGCTCTTGTTTTATGATTTCTATCACTACCCCTTCAGGTTTGGATTATCACAGCAAATAACAAACAGCACAAAAAGAACATATATCTCGGTTTTAACTATTAAATATATTAAATATGTTAAATATTAATGTTAATATGTTAATTATTAAATAATTTATATTAATAAATTATTTAATTATTAAATATGTTAATTTAAACTGGACTCTTTCCAACCTCACTTTTTTCAACTATAGCATTTTGACAGGAGATACCGGCATAACCCTCTACAAGTTTTTAAGGTAAAATAAAAAGATATTTGTGAATGGTTTGATTGAACCGTTAAAGGCCATATATTCAACTAACAAAATTATTTAAATAAATAGATCATTAAAAGAAAGAGCCAAAATTTAAGAAATAACAGGCCCGGAGCAATGCTATTCGGATTTGATGACGTTTTTTCCACTGAAAATCAATATAAACCAAAGTGAACAAACATTGAATGTTCTGGCAAAACTACAATGTACTTAAATACAAAACATAATAACTTAAAATCCCTTTATTAGGATTCAAATCGTTTCCAAGTGATTTAGATGTCATTTCTATAACATCCAAGATGATCTAAACATAATCATATTTTTCTTTATTACCGGAGAGTCAAACAACTCTACGCTACTTTTTCTTTTTCCACTTCTTTGAATCCCATTACATAACATATCAGCATAACGTCCTTTTTCGAGAAATTTGACCCATTTTCCAAAAAATTATGTAAATTTTCACATACTAGTAGCTTTTGATGAGCAACTTCAAAATTTAATTCTGATATATATTTAAAATCAAGAAAAGTAATAATTTTTTTTGTGTAAGTCGTAATGAAAACCTCTGAACGTTTGGTTTTCTATTGACTAGGGCCGATCCTCTTTATTAATAGTTCGTTGCTACCAGCTGTGTGACCCAAGGCTTTCGTAAATGTAAGGAATGCTACCATACCCTCCTTAAACCCCAGTTTTTGCCTTTAAGTCTAATATTTGTGACACAATAAGTTGAGATTGATAAACACCGCGGCAAAAATGCACTCTTCAATTATTTTTCAAAAGGCTGAAATATCCCAAACGAATTAAAGGGTCATCAATTTCCACAGTTTTCAAAGGGGGGCTTCGAACACATTTTTATAGAAATATTAATTTCGCCTCTCCCCTTTTTGTGCAAGTAAGCATATGAATATAACATTTTATTTTTATTTATTTATTTGAAAACCCGTCATTCAAAAAACATGAAAACGGAACAGTAATAAATAAAGAACAAAAAAAAAACATTAAAGACAAAAATTAAACATTCAAAATACATCACAACTTCAACAGATTATTGTGTCCATACATATGTCCAAAGATGATTTAGTTTTGATAAACAGGAATTTTACATAAAAACTTGCTTTTCTATATCATTAATGGGATCAACAATGTTAATAAATTTGTAAATAATTTCCAGAAAGGTACATGTACATATAATACGGTAAGGCAACGGGTTTGAAAAGTTTCGAAAGAATACGACGGTTGAAACGTACTTATTCGTGACAAAAGATGTATACAATAACTCGACTTGGCGTTTAATGTGAGCTATTAAGAGTTGTCGTATTTCGACGAGCCAATTAGGAGACCAAGATGAATAATGTATCAGCTGGCTTGATCCTGTTATTCCCGAGAAGGATGTCTGCTAGTGACTTCAAGTTGAAGGGTTCGACTTTTGGGCCTTGAACTTAAAGTCAAGCTTCGCATACTGAGATTGTGGTGATGTAAAAACCTAACTAATGCGCTAGATAGTATGACTCGAATATAGACAAGAATGACAGACGATGAAGCAGCTGACTGTCCATCAAGAACTCCATTAATGAAGAGAAAAGAGGAAGAAATGGTAACTTAACGGGTTCTCAACGTCGACACATATTTAAAGAGTGTGCGGGTAATGAGAAGCAGTGTGGGAAACTTGAAGGCCGTTATTTTTTGAGGGAGAATGTAGAATGTAAAGAGCGCTCACTCTATCAATGCCAGAAGCCTGCAAACGCTGTAGGCGTGAGACAGTTCGCACTACGGAATCAACAGTAGTGACAGCCCTATGGATCCGAGCAGACAGATAGGTGTATTATTGGAGCTACTAACCCTTTAATACCTTATGGGGATAGGTGTACCGGGTCCCGCACTTCCCATTTTGTTACAGAAGTAAGAAGTTGATTGCAACTTATCCCCGTGCTAAAACGGGAACTGACCAGCGAGAGATAAAATTAATACACAATCCTGTCTTGAACTTCTTTTTTCGTGCTAATAAGGCGGAAAATGCAAGCAATTATATTGTTTCGAAGTCTGTACAATATCACAAGCCCGATATACAGCTAAATCCAAGAAAATCCTTTAGCTACTAGCTGACATGACTACTTGCGCTTCTGATCGCGTAAAGCCACAGGGTATTGTGTCCGATTTATAAGGGCTATTTGGCATTGTGACGAAAAGAAATGTATGCTACCCAAGTTTGTAATTTATGAGCCCGATGAAATGCCGATGATCCCTGGTGAAATTACTGCAACCCTCACCAGGATATTAAATGCAGTCTGTAGTACTTCTGATGATCTCAAGGAACACGTAACCTCATTGAAACGTCAGCATGGTAAAGTTCCTCAGCGCTCCTTTGATGTTCATTAAATGAAATCTACATACTCAGTAATTCTGAAACAACCACCTAAAGGTCTTGAAACGCCTGACGAGCTCAGGAGTTACCTTGAGAGCCGTGCTGATGAGGCTTGCTGTTCTCACATACTAGACTTGAAACCTTTGCAGAAAGAGTGGCGGATTGTACTTGACAAGAAAGCTGCGACTACTTTTTTTACCTGTTGTGTACTCTTTGCCCAGTGACTAACAGCATTAAGTTTCAAACTGACGAGGAACACGGTTTTTTGGTCTATTTCCACTTCCCCAAATAGCCTAAGCTCCCTCTCCCAAAAAAAATTCCCCTCGGCCCAGGGAATAATCCCTGAAAGTTTCCACCTAAAGATATACTCAAGGTCAAACATGTCCCCTTTTCGACCATAAGGCCTATTTGTAAACAGTAGGTAGTTTGCATAGGTTAAGGCCCTAAATATTAAAATAAATGCAATAAATGCAAAAAATGCTGAAACATTTAATGCTGAAAATCAATTGCAAGTACAAAAAATTAGGTTGTTTTTAAAGAAATGATTAAAAAGCTGAACAATTCTTTGCTGATTTCTCATATGTTCTCATATGTCTCATAATATAGGTGTCACATGCTGAAATTCTGAAACTTCGACAATGCAAAGGGATCAGAACCAGCAATGACTTCGAACATATGGTGAGACTATATCATCACAAAGAATGATTATTCGTTTTTCTTTTTATTAAAAATTATTAGTATAATTAGTATAATTTAAAGTATATTTCATTAGTATATATTTTACTTCTAAATGGAGAAAGCAGAAAAAAAGTTTTCTTAAAGCAAAGATCATCTTTAGTAATGGGAAAAACGAAAAAGAAGACATTTTTCCTGATTAGAAAGTTGCATTTTCACTATTCGAATAATAACCCCGTGGCATTGGGCAAGTGGAAAACTTTCAATTTACCTGGAATTATTTTAAGACTTTTAGAAACCATAGCTTAAACTTCTTAAAGTGAAAAACAAAACTGCATTAATAGGCACGTACTCATGAGTTTTCAGCCATGAAAATTGAATTTTTGTTTAACGGACCAATTTTGCCAGCACAGTAAAACAGAAACGAAAACTGTAGGATAGCAACAAAATCATCCAATTCCGGAGGTCCGTAATTTCTCCCTTCCCCTTTTGCAAGGGCGCAACAATTCAAAGCAGCATACCTAGGGGATTCTTAGGTAGAGCATTCATCCGAAATGAGGAAAAACATCAATACGGATGGAAATATGAATGAGCTTTTATTTAATTCAAAATTAACAATTGTGTCTAGCAGTAATTTCATCATGAAACTACTACTACTGAAAGTTCGACATCGTCAACTTAAATTTTCTGATCATATACAACAATGCAACTTATCCTTTCTGTTGAGGGGACTGTCTCCTAAAAGGGACAACCATAGAGATGCGAGAGTCAACAGGTATTCTACGCTCACACTCACGCTGAAAATCAATAATTCAAAACAGGTGCCTAAATTTAATAGTATCCTGGGTGCGGACGGAGGGGGCAATGACTGAATTCTGAAAAATGAGGTTTCCAAACTAACCCCAGACATTTTTTATTTATTAATACGTCAGGAATCCTAAAGGCTAATGTTTCTTTTAGTCTCAGCATTTTCGAACACTTAAAATGTTTCCTAAAAATTTAATATAATTAACGATTGCTAACTTTTTGGTGAGAAATTGTCGAAATCACACATTGGAGATCATTAACATTCAGTGAAAGAAAAAATAATAATAAAACGAGGTCAATAACAGAGAAGGAATCAAAGGATTACACCGTGTCTTCCGGGGCACATACAGCTAGTAGAGCACCTAGTCCTGCCTCCTCTTCATCTGGCCTAATTAGGGTGTCCCATGTAGCGCTGCCAACGCTAAGAAATAAACTGTACCAGTTTCCCGACTGAAATTGTACCAGAAGAGAATAATTTGTACCGTCTGAAAACTAGGCAAAAATTTACGGTAATCAGAAGAAAATTTTCTATAAATTAAAACCAATATCCGAGTCACAAAGGAGCAAGGAAAACGGAAATGTACTCGAAAATTTTTATTTTACCAAAAATTTTTCCAACCGAGCGTTGGCAACATTAGTCCCATGCCTTTGATAAAATAAAATATCTTAGTATGTCACTATTTACGTAATCAAGTGCCTTTAGCCTAGGCGTAACCTGCCTCCTAAGCTCACGCTCCTCCCCACGAATTTCATGAAATTCGAATAAAATTTGCCTATTTTACGCTTTGATAACTTTTTTTTTTTTTTTAATCACGACTGCGGGAATTATTGGAAAGGACTAGCAATTTCAACCTTAGGCAACATCCCCTCAACAGAGAGGCTACTCTGAAAAGCCTTTTTTAGTTAAAAGGCACAAGAGAAAAAACGAAAAAGCTCGATCTGAAGGACAGAAAATACTAGCAGAGCTTTTAAAAGTGGACTAAACATTTGCAGCGTCCCTGGATCGATCAAAGAAAAACTGACACCATTTATCGACCAAGTTGGTATCCTTTTAGCCTTGGCAAAAACTCTTAATTAACAAGGAAAATTAACAGGAGTCGTTAATAAACAAAGTTGACTATGGAACAATCCTCCTCGGAAATGGTGTGAATATGAACATACAAAAGGTTAAACTAGCAATAAAACCTACAAATATAGTTCAGTGCATTGTATACATTGGCTAGTAATACGATTGTTGAAATTTCAAAAACATACGGAAAAATATATTCCAGGAAATCAACTCCAAATTTTAACTGATTGATAATTGGGAAGGAGGCACCGATTACAACATATCCCCTCCCCTTATGCATATGTGTTTTTAAGTATGATGAAAACAGAGTCGATCCCATTAAAACGCTTCTTTGACGTTATCATTCTTGAAATCTTCAGGCTCATTACATGTTCGAAAATCGTGGGAAACCCTAAAATTTCCTAACTTTTCCAGGAAAAAGTTATAACTTTCTTAAATGACTACGTGCTACTTAATAGCAATTGCATAGTGGAATTTATAAGAAACGACATTTTAATTAAAACACTTATTAAGGTCCAGGACATTTCCAATAAGTCAAACACTTTTGCGATGACTTTGACATCCCTGCGATAACTGGTAATTTCCTAAAAGGTTTTTTCCCAGTCAGACTCCTATTTGGGTAGCTTACTCGTTAGTTCAATGTCTGTACCAAGTCACCATGGATTGGACAAGCGCTTAGATATCAACATGTGTGTAAATATGTGACTTATAAGCGTAATATCTCAACAAGGAATTGTTGGAACCAGGTAACCAGTAATCGAGGGGGTCCTTTGGCAAAGGACCAAATTCGTAGGAAAAGAAGCAAAAAGAGTCAGAATTAAACTGAAAAATTGGTAGAAATCAAGACCTTTTAGGGGGGGGGTCTAAAACCGTCTCCCTGCCCAGCCTCTACATAAACGTCTGGCTTAAACCTTTTTTGTTAATGAATTAAAACGCAAAAACATTCACCAACATCATGTTTAGCAAACAAAAATGATCTGGAATTTAGCAGGAAAAAAGACAAAATCAGCGTCAGTTATTGAAAAGACACTATACAACACATAATCAATTTTATAGACAAGCCAAGAAATTGAGAAATGTGGCAAGTTCTTTGTCACGGATTTTTTTTGAAGAAAGACATAACAAAAACTACAAGCAAACGGAAGGAATCAATCGATCCAACATGCACAGTCGAAGTGGGTGGGAAACAACTCTCGACTAAAGAGGATGTGGTACCTTAAAGTATTACCCTGTCTCGTCTACGAAAAACTTTTCTTAGTTTGTATTTCAAACTACTTGGAATCGATGGGGGGGGGGGTCCTTGTCATAACTTGTAGAGCTTGGATGAAGGATCCGACCAATGACAGAAAACTAAAAGCCGACACCTAATTTTCCGAAAATCTCGGAAAAACTATCTAACTCCTTGCGTTTTGAGCCAGAGAGAGAAATATTCAATTTAATGAAACTTAGATAATCAGAAACAGTAAATTTTAATTAAACAGAGCAGAATTTTCTTTTTTAAGTTCAGGAAAGGAGAGTTCCTAAAAATATTCCAGGATAGGCTACCCACTCGGAGAACACTAAAAATCCTCTCAAAAAATTATCATCTGAACAATTTGGCTGAGTTGGCAGTTCTCACTGGCGTCCCGCTTTTATTGACAAGCTCACCGACAAAAGGGACGCGAAATCTCACTGCCTTTTCAGTCAACACCATAAACTTACGACATCTCTCGATGATAGCTAGTGCCCTTGGACAATCCAACCTTTGTAACGATAATCCGATGCTGAAGATGGCAAAATGATCTTAAGGTATCGCTTCCTCTTCAAAAAATGGCACAGGATATTGTTTTTTTAATTACGAAATCCAAAATTCCTCTGCATATGATTGCAACTATTTCACTTTTTCTTTCAACTTGTCAAATGTAATTGCTATGACAACAATAAAACATCAATATTTATGAGCAGATATAGTGATGCATTCTCTTTTCGGCAACTCAAGAACTTGACCCATGGCCAAAGAAAATGTTGCCAAAAATGCAGAACTCAAACAAAAGAATTTCATACTTCTATTTTAAACAAAGTAAAAAGCTGTATTTTTTAACAGAGTGCTGATTTTTAGACTCCTGGACACATTGGACAGCATTAAAGGTCTTAATATATTCCCCCATTGGAGTTTTTGTTTCTAGAATTATTTCGAAGTTTCAAAAAACACCTGAATATTGCTATTTCAGTACCTGAAATAGCAATATTTGAGCTTAATAGTAGAATAATTGTGAAAGTTTAGCTAAAAGTAATTTATAAAAAGTACAACCCAAACTCAACCAGGTTGTGTATCTAATCCAAGGGGGGTGACGACTATCGAAAATAATGCAAACCAGCAGGCGGAGAGCGTATTAGAAAAAGAAAATAGTTCACTTAAGCGATCGAAACCTCCAACTTTCAAAAGAAAAGCCTAAATGACAGCCTCCCTACCAGATGATATTTAATATAAGCCTGAATGTTATATTAAAAACGAAATTAAATAAAAATGAAAAAAAAACGATTTTTCACATGAGAAGTAAACGAACAGAAATTATCATATAGGGTAGGAACAGGGGGCAACTGTCCCATTCAATATACAAGACTCAACGTCAGTTCATTCACGATTTAACTTTATTCTTTACTATTTTTTTTTTCAAGGAAGACTTGCCCAGTCCACTGGAAGACACTGGATTATTGTTAATCATGAAACCGTTTTCCCGCCTAATGCTTCACCTAGAAAAAATCATGTCTGAAACTAATCAGAAAGAGCTAACATATTTTACACCAGCAAAGACATGGAGGACGATAGCCAGGATGGATTAGCCGTGAGAAAGATTGCACTTTCTCATGGAAATCCACAACTTCAAGAAAATACAATTTAGCGTAAAAACAGGAAGACATTATGGTTGAAATACAATGGAAGTGTCTGGGCTGTCGACGGGAAATGTGCACGTATCATCTTTTCAAGTAAGAACTATTGACTTCAAGTCCGTTATTTCATTAAATTGAGGGGTAGGGGGAGGGATAGAATTATTATTTGGATTTTGCTGGTGGCACACGTTAGTAATCAAGACAATGCGTCAATACTCGTCCTTCCCTAACTTATTGATATTGTTTTAAAATAACAATCCACCGAACTCAAAGACCTTTTACGCTCTCCCAGAGTCGAGGTGCTTCGTATTTTTATCTCCAGCTTCAGGCATAACATACTACAACCTTTAGTTGTAGAACATTTTATTCTGCAACCATTCATTAAAAATGGGATAAATGACCAACTCCTTCAAAATAAGGTATCCGGAACAACCCAAGAACGGCTTTGGAGACTGAGTTGAAACTTTCAGGGGTTGGGGGTCAGGTGGATCTCAAGTTTTGATTTGGGAGAGGGTCAGAAGTATATTAGAAGAAACTATTTCCTCAAATATACTACTAACAAACTACTGGAATTATTAAAAGGGAAATTAAAATTTTAAGCGATCTGATTGGTTGGTTTAAATACACAAGGTAGATCGTTAAGCAGAAAGCTGAGAAGACTATCCTTTGATCCATTGGTTGGAGTCGCTGTTTCATCAAACTCAACTATCGTCGCCAAACATTATGAAGTACATTCGAAACTAGTTAGGAGCTACTAAGTGATTGAACTTGGAGTAAAGAGAAAATAAGGTAAGCTAAAGCTAATTTTGCATCACGAAGACATGGCCTTCGGAAGGGGGGGGGGGTATTTGCATTAAAATAGATTAACATAAATAAATTTTAAACTCTATTTGGGATTTAAGCAGTCAATAAAAAATTCGGTGAAATTCTAATTGTTTATAATAGTAGAAATGAGACAACCTTTAGATTTAATTATCATTTGGAGCCTAATATTACGTAAACGCGCAAAGCTAATAAATGCAATACCTTTTCACCAATGAAAATCGTCGAGAAATAAGCTGCATAATCGTAAGGATCTTATTAATAGTATAGCTTATTCCAAAAAAAAAAAACAGAAAAAAAATCTGTAACGCGCGGTGCTTAGGTCTTGTATCAAACTCTTTTTTTTATAATTTTATAGTTTGGATTAACGTGATTTTTTTTCTTAAGTCGGATGTCAAAAACTAACTTGAGCAATTCCATTTTCAGATGTATTATATGTTGATATCGGCAATGCTAACTCCAAAATTTTAATCGGCCATCATTTTCCATGCAGCCAAGCATCTTCGAATCGAAAATTTTGTATTTGGCGCAGTGTCATCTTGAAAAGACGAAATTTCACAAATGAAAGGAAAATAACCCATTTCTCTTCCAAGCTTTAGCAGCTAGATCAAACTTGCGGGGAGTTGTAATCATAATGCAGATGGGTGGGGACTCTTTATCACAGCCTAAAATATTCTTTTGCCAAATACGATGAAATATGATTCTATTCCCGGTGGCTATTCCATACATGTTTAAAATTGCAAACCTTGTATTCATTATCTTAAAGTCTAACAAACAAGGAACACAAATGATTTGTACCCAGGGATCCAGGAATTTTTCAGCGGGCGGCGGAAAATATTTTACTCCGATAAACCTACGAACAAAGAAATGCCAGCAATTTAAAGGGACCTCAACGATTATACGCCGTAGGTAGGTTGTCGAAATAGTCGTAAATTCAATCTAAAAGCTGCTGAAGGTTAAAGTTCTAATAAATCTGTTGAAATCAAAATGATGTAAAATTATTGATACAAAAAAACAAGTAAGTTATAGAAACCACCCCGCCATAAAAAAATGAGAAACTGTTCACCCTCTACGAAAAATGTGATATTTAATAGGGGAACAAGATATTACCCCCATCCACCACTAAGTTAGGAGGGTGCGTGCCCCCACCTGAATCAGCCACTGTCTGTACCCACGGATTTCAAGATTAAATTTTTATTTCCCAAACTAAAACTGACTAGATAGATATCCTTACGTTTAATTCCTTGATTAGATTTTATAGCAACAGAATATGTTTTCTAATACTATCTTTAAATATGAGATGTATTTGACAGGATAAAATCAAGTAAGTTATCGGCAAAATGAAACGAAATGCCGCAAGGAGGCATAACATTCGTTATGTGGTCAAAACCACAATATAAAGAATAAATATTAAACTTAATAATAACTACGCTGTTCAATAATTTCTTCAAGGGACTACACAATCTCTCAAAAGCCTTGACGCATTAATGATAGACGAATATGTGGCTCAAACAGACTCTCTGGCATCCGAAAAAAATTGTCCAACATCCAAGACTTTACCGGGTTCGACATCTTTTTCCAATCCTACGCCTCCATATTTTTGTTGTAAGTAAAACCACTTTGTGCGTAATTCCATAATATTTTTTTTTGTATATTTTATTCAATATTCGTTTTCTTATCGCCAACAAAGGAAACTAGAGATCTGCTCATAATCGTCTCCAAAACTATATGTTTCTTAGATAAAACATAAGATACAATGCTAGAAAACAGATACTCTTGTTGTGACTACAAATAAAGTATTGGTGGACATCTTATTCAAATGCTTTCTCCAAATATATATATATATATATATATATATATATATATATATATATATATATATGTATATATATATATATATATATATATATATATATATATATATATATATATATATATATATATGTATATATATATATATATATATATATATATATATATATATATATATATATATATATATATATATATATATGTATATATATATATATATATATGTCTATATATATATATATATATATATATATATATATATATATATATATATATATATATATATATATATATTATATATATATATTATATATATATATATATATATATATATATATATATATATATATATATATTATATATATATATATATATATATATATATATATATATATATATATATATATATATATATATATATATATAGATTGCTTGAAAAGAAAGTTCGCCCTAAGACAAAAATGCTGATTACCACCCCTTAAATGAAATACGCTACGAAACAATTCTTATATATAAGTCAATCCAACGTCACATACTCCCATAATCACACAAGCTTGTCACAATAAAGTTTTCTCTACAATAAAACAAGAGCTAAGAGCTCATATGGCACTTGTGACGAGGCAAGAAGAGCTAAGAGCCAAGAGATCATATGGTATGAGCTCTAAAAAAATTCTGTGAATCAATAGTTTGATTTAAAAAGGAAAATAAGAGGCTTTAGGCCGGTCGGGATTTTAAATAAGAGCACTGAGTCACGATGTCCTTCTAAATATCAAATTTCATTAATATCCGATCACCCACTCTTAAACTATAAATACCTAATTTTGTCTAATTCTCCTCTTCCTTTAGCCCCCCCAGATGGTCGAATCTGGGAAAACGACTTTATTAAATCAAATTGTGCAGATCCCTGACACGCCTATCAATTTTCATCGTCCTAGCACGACTAGAAGCCACAAAATCACCAAATCACTGAATCCCTCCCCCCAACTCCCCCAAAGAGATTGAATCCAGTACGGTTCTGTCAATCACTTATCAAGGACATTTGCTTATTTTATCCACCAAGCTTCATCCCAATTCCTCCACTCCAAGTTTTTTCCAAGATTTCCCCCTCAAACTCCCCCAATGTCAAAAGATCTGGTCGGGATTTGAAATCAGAGCTCTGAGACATGAATTCCTTCTAAATATCAAATTTCATTAAGATCCGATCACCTATTCATAAGATAAAAATACCCCATTTTCACGTTTTCCAAGAATTCCGGTACCCCCCCAACTCCCCCCAATGTCAAAGGATCTAGTCGGAATTTAGAATTAGAGCTCTAAAGCACAAGATCCTTCTAAATATCAAATTTCATTAAGATCTGGTCACCCTTTCGTAAGTTACAACTACCTCAATTTTGAAAATTACCCCCCCCCCCCCCAACACCACCAAAGAGAGCAGATCCAGTCCGGTTATGTCAGTCACGTATCTTAGACAGGTTTCTATTCTTCCCATCCAGTTCATCCTGATCTCACCGCTTTAAGTATTTTCTAAGATTTCTTAGCCAGGTTTCTATTCTTCCCATCCAGTTTCATCCTGATCTCACCGCTTTAAGTATTTTCTAAGATTTCTGCCCCCCCCCTTGATTAAGCTTGATCCGGTTGAGATTTAAAATAAGAGATCTGAGTTACGAGGTCCTTCTGAATATGAAGCTTCATGAAGATCCGATCACTCCTTCGTAAGTTAAAAATACGTCATTTTTTCTTATTTTTCGGAATTACCCCCCCCCCCCCCAATAGAGCGGATCCATTCCAATTATGTAAATCACGTATCTAAGACTTCTGCTTATTTTTCCCACCACGTTTCATCCTGATCCCTCCAATCGAAGCGTTTTCCATGATTTTAGGTTCCCCCAACCCCTCCCCCAAACTCCCCCCAACATCACCAGAACTGGTCGGGATTTAAAATAAGAGCTTTGAGACACGATATCCTTCTAAATATCAAATTTCATTAGGATACGATCACCCGTTCGTAAGCTAAAAATACCTCATTTTTTCTAGTTTTTCCGTTCGGTTATGTCAATCATGTATCTAGGACTTCTGCTTATTTTTCCACCACGTTTCATCCCGATCCCTCCAATCTAAGCATTTTCCATGATTTTAGTTTCCCCAACCCCAAACTCCCCCCAATATCACCAGATCCGGTCGGGATTTAAAATAAGAGCTTTGAGACACGATATCCTTCTAAATATCAAATTTCATTGGGATACGATCACCCGTTCGTAAGTCACAAATACCTCCTTTTTTCTAATTTTTCAGAATTAACCCCCCCCCCCCTCACAACTACCCCAAAGAGAGCGGATCCGTTCCGGTTATGTCAATCATGTATCTAGGACTTGTGTTTATTTTTCCCACCAAGTTTCATCCCGATCCCTCCACACAAAGTGTATTCCAAGCTTTAGGTTTACCCCTCCCAGCTCCCCCCCCCAATGTTACCAAATCCGGTCGGGATTTAAAATAAGAGCTGTGAGACACAATATCCTTCTAAATATCAAATTTCATTGACTTCCGATCACCCGTTCGCAAGTTAAAAATACCTCATTTTTTCTAATTTTTCAGAACTAACCCCCCCCCCCCCCAACTACCCCAAAGAGAGCGGATCCGGTTCGGTTATGTCAATCATGTATCTAGGACTTGTGCTTATTTTTCACATCAAGTTTCATCCCGATCCCCCCAATCTAAGTAATTTCCAAGATTTTAGGTTTCCCCCTCCCAACTCCCCCCAATGTCACCAGATCCGGTCAGGATTTAAAATAACAGCTTTGAGACATGATTCCTTCCAAACATCAGCTTTCATTAAGATCTGATCAACCGTTCGTAATTTAAAAATACTTCAATTTTCTATTTTTTCTGAATTAACGGGCCCCCCACTCGCCCCTCCCAGATGGTCAAATATGGAAAACGACTATTTCTAATTTAATCCGGTCCGGTCCCTGATACGCCTGCCAAATTTCATCGTCCTAGCTTACCTGGAAGTGCCTAAAGAAGCAAACCGGGACCGACAGAATTTGCGATTGCTATATGTCACTTGGTTAATACCAAGTGCCATAAAAAGGGCTGAAAAAAGAAGAAGAGGAAGTAGGATGACAAAATATAATATAACCCATGCTGAGGATTAGCAAAAGCTTTTTTTCTGGGAAATAGACTGATTTAAAAGGAAAATCAGAGGCTTAATGCCGGTCAGGATTTAAAATAAGAGCTCTGAGACACAAGGTCCTTCTAATTTTCAAAATTCTTTAAGATCCGATCGCCCACTTGTAAATTAAAAATGCCTCATTTTTTCTAATTTTTCCTCTCCCTTAGGCCCCCCAGATGGTCGAATCAGGTAAAACGACTTTATCAAGTCAGTTTGTGCAGGTCCCTGACACGCCTACCAATTTTCATAGTCCTAGCACAACCAGAAGCACCACACTCGCCAAAGCACTGAGCCCCACCCCCTAACTCCCCCAAAGAGAACGGATCCACTACGGTTACGTCAACCACGTATCTACGACATTTGCTTATTTCATCCAGATTTCTCCAAGTTTCATCCAGAATTCTCCACTCTAAGCGTTTTCCAAGATTTCCAGTTTCCCCTCCAACTCCCCCCAATGTCAACAGATATGGTCAGGATTTGAAATAGAGCACTGAGACATGAGTTCCTTCTAAATATGAAATTTCATTAAGATCGGGTCACCCGTTCTTAAGTTAAAAATACATAAATTTTTCTAATTTTTCCGAATTAACACCCCCCTCCCCAGGCTCCCCCAAGGAGAGCGGATTCAGTCAGGTTATGTCAATCACGTATCTAGGACTTGTGCTTATTCTTCCCACCAAGTTTCATCCCGATCTCTCCACTCTAAGTGTTTTCCAAGATTTCCCGTTTCCCTGACCAACTCCCCCAATATCACCGGATACGGGTGGGAATTAAAATAAGAGCTCTGAAACACGAGGTCCTTCTAAATATCAAATTTCATTAAGATCCGATCACCCATTCGTAAGTAAAAAATACCTAATTTTTCACTTTTTCCTCTCCCTCCAGCCCCCCAGATGGTCGAACCAAGGAAACGACTGTTATCAAGTCAATTTGCGCAGGTCCATGACACGCCTACCAATTTTCATCGTCCTAGCACGTCCAGAAGCAACGAACTCGCCAAAGTACCGGAAATCTGTTCCAATTATGTCAATCATGTATCTAGAACTTGTGCTTATTCTTCCCATCAAGTTTCATCCCGATCTCTCCACTCTAAGTGTTTTCCAAGATTTCTGTTTCCCCCTCTAGCCCCTATGTTTCCGAATCCGATTCGAATTAAAAATGGAGCATCTGAGACATAAGATCGTTTATATATCAAGTTTTATTAAGATCCGATCACCCATTCGTAAGATAAAGATACCTCAATTTTCGCGTTTTTCAAGATTTCCGGTTTCCCCCTCCAACTCGCCCCAATGTCACCAGATCTGGTCAGGATTTAAAATAAGAGCTTTGAAGCATAAGATCCTTCTAAATGTCAAATTTCATTAAGATCTGATCGCCCGTTCGTAAGTTACAAATGCCTCATTTTTCTAATTTTTCCGAATCACCCCCTCCACCCCTCCAATTCAATCACGTATCTGAGACTTGTGCTTATTCTTCCCACCAAGTTTCATCCTGATCCCTCCGCTCCAGCGTTTTCCAGAATTTCTGCCCCCCCCCCAATGATAATGGATCCAGTCAGGATTTAAAATAAGAGATCTGAATTACGAGGTCCTTCTAAATATAAAATTTCTTTAAGATCCGATCGCTCCTGCGTAAGTTAAAATACATCATTTTTTCTAATTTTTCAGAATGAACCCTTCCCCCCTAAGTCCCTCGAAGAGAGCGGATCCATTCTGGTTATGTCAATCACGTATCTAGGACTGGTCCTTATTTTTCCCACCAAGTTTAATCCCGATCCCTCCACTCTAAGCGTTTTCCACCGTTTTAGGTATCCCCTCCAGCCCCCCCCCCAGTGTCACCGGATCCGGTCGGGATTTGAAATAAGAGCTCTGAGACACGATATCCTTCTAAATATCAAATTTCATTAAGATCCGATCACCCGTTCGTAAGTTAAAAATACCTCATTTTTTCTAATTTTTTCCAACTAACCGTCCACCCGCTCCCTCCAGATGTTTGACTCGGGGAAACGACTATTTCGAATTTAATCTGGTCTGGTCCCTGATACGCCTGCCAAATATCATCGTCCTGGCTTATCTGGAAGTGCCTAAACTAGCATAACCGGGACAGACAGACTTACAGAATTTGCAATCGCTATATGTAACTTGGTAAATACCAAGGGCCATAAAATGCCTCGGTTAACCTACCTTATACGGCGCCTCGAGAGTGGGTCCATCTTCAAATATACTCGAGTTTGTATATGTTTTGTAGGCTGAAATTGTTATGTACGCAGATTAGAAAGAAATTAAGTAGGTTCTCGTATTGTTCATATTTTAATGTTCAGCTGCAGTTTATAAAACTATCACTAATAAAAAGTCGGCTATTCCGTAGACTTCATGACAAAACTAGTTAAAGTCAATAGTTATTCCGTCCTCTCAAGGTGAATAGTGAGATAATTGGAGATATTTTTTCGCAACGATTACTTACACCAAACGATAAAAATTAAAAATAGAAACGAAATATTCCATTCACTTTTTCAGGCTGACAGGTATTTTCACAGTTACACGCAGTTTTTATTCCAATCGATAGAAAACCATAAGCTAAAATGGAAACATTCCTTCACTTAGGCTACTGGGGCTGATACGTAGCTGTGGTCAAAATGAAAGGCATTTCATTTTGAATTTTCATCTGAATTAGGCATAACCAATATCTTCATTTACTTTAGTTTCTGTTGGAAACCACAAGCAAAAGGTCAATCGATTACTACATAAAAATACTAAAGACCAGTGATATTTTCCAATAGGTCTACTTATAATCCTCGAAATATTCATTAGCTACAAAGGTAAACTGAATATTTTTGTTTTAATTTTTGATTCTTTGCGATTGAGGAACAATTTTGGACGAAAAGATCACCAACAGTTATATTGGCATATATTCATCTCAGTGTAAAAATTTATTTTCATCAAACAATATACCCTCCAGTGACTCAGTTTAGTAACTCCATTCACTAGGCCTCATTTCAAAGCATAAGCATAAGATATTATAAGATTTTTTACTCACTCATTGGTAGTCATTTAAGGGATAGAATATGGTATGTGAAACTACTAGGATAGGCCTAATAATTTAGGTAGTCTTGGTGTAAGATTTGGTAAATTTTCGTTATTCATGTTATTGACCTACAAGTTAATTGAACATACTACTAGATGCAATTTTTAATGCTCTTTCTGAATATAATAATTGTTTTTCTCGCAAATTCAATTTTAAGCACTTTTAGGATCCTTGAAAATGATAATTTCATTCTATATTTTTTGGATATTAACAAGGGTTATAACATTTGTTTCAATCACACAAATTTGTTTCAATTTCATTATAAGTCCACTTTGTAAAAGTTGTAAAATTCACGAACATTGATTTGTCAAGATTGGTTAAGTTGATTAAAGAAAATTCATAACAAATCCTCCATGTTTTCTTTTTGTTCCGTTAGGTCGCTTAAAAAATGCCGTTTCACCTATGTGTCGAAAAATATCAAAGCCGATAGAAGAAACATGGCGGACAGAAAAATGAAGAAATTATTTTGAATATTTTATCGGACTTAACCAATGCCTGTGGCTTATATAACTTTAAAACAATGAAATTATAATAAAATAGTAAGTTTTAAATCCATGGTTTAAACCTTTTTTATACCCAAAAAACAGAATTTTTTTAGTCATTTTCAAGGGTTCTAAAAGGACTTAAATTTGAATTTGGGACAGAAGCGATTATTATGTCCGTACAGAGCATAAAAAAACACCGAGCACTATATTTGCCTTATTTGTAGGTCAACAATATGAACAGCGAAATATTTACCTAAGTTTCTTCTTCTATAGCCTACTAGCTAGGGTGGAATAACAACCCAAATTGTTTTTTCATTCTTATGAGAGAAACTCTAGGCTTATTTGATTTGCTACAGTTTAATTGATTCCCAGCCCCCTTTCTCCTCCCTCATAATGCATGGACGCAATCCACTAAACGCCAGTTCTTGCTGAACAATGTTTGCTGACTTCACTGCAGTTTTTTTTTTTTTTTTTCAATTTGCATTATGAACCAACTGTTGACGAGAAAAGTACAGGAAAGAGTGCAAACCAACAAGCAAAATAAAGCTTTTCTGAAAAGAATAAGTTAAGAAAGTTGTTCTAATGGAGCTAGTTTGGAAGAGGAGCCTTGCTCCAACGAGTTGAAATCACTCTTTTAGGATGTGAGTTTTCACTCGCCTTTAACGTTAGAAGTTGGTAATTTTGTCAAAAGTGCATTTAACCCAAGAAACAGGGTTGTCAACTTGCACTTTTTGTGAAAATACCCTCTTTTTTTACCTCAGACGGTATGCGCACACATTTTTTGACACTATTTTTTAGCCTTGATTGTGATGTTTATAATCGGCACTTGGCAATACTGGGTTCTATGCCTGGGCAGGGATGCAAAAAGAGCAAAATAATCGTAGTTTACACATTAAAATAAAAATAGAAAGAAAAACAGAGTCAGCAAAATTTTGTACATAGCCTATTGCTAGCGTCGCCTATATCTGACCCCATTAGGAGGCGGGGACTGGGACACGACTGCAATGGTAATGACTATTATAGTAATTTGGAAACGGTATTGAGTCAAGAGTCAAATGGTGGGTACTTGTCTATTATATAAAACACATTCAAGAAGTGAAGTTTGGTGACAATAAAATATGAAGGAAGTGGAATAATTTATTAGAAAAACTGTGAAAGTCATTTGTGAATTATTAAATTGGGAGCTTTGGCTTCGGCAGAACGTCTCAAAGACAAAGAAAAGTTCATTATTAGTGCGATTCTTGACCTAGTTCATTATTAACGCGATTCTTGAGGACGCCGGTTAGATTGCTTTGACTATTGATAGACTATTGCCTCACCATGGATGTTCAAATTAAGATTTGGGACTTGCCAAGGACCGAAGAAGAGGCAATTATATTTTTCCAGGATAAGGGGTTGTTGCCCAAAACAAAACACTGCGTCAATGGACACATCATGACCTTGGACTCTTGCAAGAAGCAACATTTTTGGACGTGTAACACTACGTTCTGGGAGCATATTTCTAAGTTGTAGTTCTCACAATATTGCTAATAAGGTAGCCTATTCGATTTTCATCTTTTTTTTTTATTAGCATTAACCACATTTCACTTGTCGAGGGTGTATTATATAATAGATAAGTACCAAATGGTGCATCTCTTTTTTCCCTATTGGATCTCTGCCTTATACTATACCAAATACCCCCCCCCCCCCCAAGGCAGTGGCCTTTCATGAACAGATAAACAATTGATAGTATTGGTTTCAGTTAAAAATACTTTTTTGCGGGGCGTTTTCATTGAATAATGCCTCATTTGGTATTTTTATGGGTAAGATTAAAAATAGCCTAACGAGAAAGATTTTCACTCTTGAACCACAATTTTTGGTAAAATTCTAGTTGAGTGACTTCTTCCTATCTCAGAAAGGGGTTATGTTAGGAAAATGAAACTTTCAGGGATGGGTCTACAGGCTAAAGTATATCCCGGGAATGTATTTTAAAGTACCCACCTTCACTCCTTCTCCCTCTAGAGAACCCTGAAATTTGCCTACATGACAGGTCTATACCTATTGAAATTTTGACAAAACAACATTTTACCTTAATTTTCATTTACCAGTTGCTTTTCCTCTGCCTTTAGTTCTGAAAATGCAATTCCCGTTATTTGACTAGAATTCTGAGCCATATCAATGTTTTTTTTCAAAATTTAGGAAATGTATTATCATATCTTTAAAACCTTATAAATTGGGATTGAGCAAAGTTCTGAAGCTGAAAAAACTTTTTGTTGTACTTCAATTAAGCAGAAGATCTATTTTGCAAGGTTTCACTTTTATAACAAACATATTTTTGAAGGTCGTCAAAGGTCAGGGCCCTCTAGAGGGAGAAGGAGTGGACGTAGGTACTTAAAAATATCTTCCCGGGACATAATTTAGCCTGTAAACCCATCCCTGAAAATTTCATTTTCCTAACCTAAACCCTTTCCGAGAGCTTATTCTTCTTCGATACAATAGGCCTAAACTAGTCTACCATTCATCAGTTTGATCTCAGATGGATTGACTGTCGTTCTTACTCGGATAATTTTGAATAGTCTAGAAGCTTTATTTCAGATTAGTAACAATCTAAATAACTTACGTTTATTTATTGATTTAACATCCAAAATTCACGACTAATCCCAAAATACATTAATATCCAATACTTGTTACTTCATTGAGTACTTGACACTAACTAAGGGTAAAATCTGTAGAATGTTTCAGCAAGCAAAACTCCAAGTGTCTCGGAGCAGGAGAAACACTTCGGGCTATAAAAACTTATTTCGGATTTGGATGAGCTTAAAAGAAGGGTCATCCAGGGGGTTTTACATCTACGGAATAACAATAGCCTACCAGTCGCTTCTTCCGCAAACAAATTTGGCCGGACAAATTGTGAACAGTTAAAGAAGAGTGGGATAACTTTTGTTCAGGAGGCCGAAGAGAATGCTTTTGTTCATCGGCCATAACAACATTGTTCATTTAAAACTACTATTTTGCCTAAACTTAAAACCGACTTGAGTAATTCTCCTGCCATTGTGGGGAATGGTCGCGCAGGTGCTTAGGCGCAGTTGAAACTTAAATGAACAAAAATTACTGCTTCGCAGTTTGGGTAAGATATTTTTAGAAATTGTTTCAAATAAACTGTCTTGAGATATTTCCCTATCTGGCACGTACGCAGGGGGGGGCCTTTGGGAACGCCCCCCCTGAAACTTTGTGAAATGTTAAATTTCCCCATGGTTTCTTGGGATTTCTGGCAAAAGCAGAACATTTATTAAGAATATAGATGCATGTGTGAAGCCTTTTTTGGGGGATTTTACAGCATTCCATTATCCGGTGAAGTCACTGCCCAATTACTAACCCATTTTCCGTCTAACTTTTTACCCTCTTTGAAGTAATTAGCAATTGTGCTGTTATTTTTTTTTTTTTTTTTTTTTTTTTTTTTGTAAAGAGAGTTTGCTTTCCACAGCAAAATAGAATTATCCTTGATATTAGGGCTTTATCCCCCCCCCCCTTTCAGGATAAAGTACAGCTTTTAATGGATCAATTTTGGAAACTGTAATTTTTAATTGAAATCTACGTTTTTGCAATAAAAGAACTACCCACCCCCCACAGCATACATATTACACTGTTAACCCTAAAATTTCCCTTTCAGTGGGATATAATAGAATCATAATAGAAAATATAGATAATAGAAAGTCACTGGTTCTAAATCGCTATGAACATAACCCGAGCCTAAGACGTACTTTTGAGGCTTCAGTCTTCTCCCCCCCCCCCCATTCGCTACAATACTACAGATTAAAGTTAGTCTGTATTTTCCGATATACGTGCTTTTCGCATTACTAAATAAAAAAAGTGCTACTTCATATCTGCTGTTTCGAAGGTTTTGGCCCCCCCCCCCGAAAAAAAATCCTGCGTACGTGCCTGTTCCCTATATTTGTAGAATTCTGAACAACCTGCGTTATACTGAAAACAAAATACCGACGAGATGAAACAGGACTAAAAGCAGCAAAATCCTTAAGTGGTCATAGAATCACAGTAAAAATTATGTTGGGGCACATTAATACACTCTATCCATCTAACCTCAACTTGTCGTATCAACTTGCCCCAAGTCATCATGTGTTGTTAAAAATAACTTCAAATTTCCTTAGTTAATTAAACCTGAATTTACTCGTAAGAACTATTAAATAAAATGTAGTGGTAATTGAGGGGTTCCTTTGAAAAATAGCACAACATTTAACATTAAGATACGACAAAAAATTTGACTTTTAAATTATAAAATCACACTTTATTCGTCACACAGTAACCACATGTTGCATAACTCTGAAACTACTAATAAAGCTGTTCCACTGTACCCTGACTTGTTTTCAACCGCCAACTTGAGGCTGTGCATTTACGAAGGTTAGGAAGAATCTTTGTATCAGCCTGTCCCCGTCTCAACTAGTCAGACATTTCCCTATGGAATTCCGAAAAATTGGCGCTTTACTAAAAACTGTTCTCAATTGAGATTTCGAGAGAATCAAAATCATGCTAAAATTTACTGACTTCATGGACAGTGAAAGACTATAGAGAGTCTTCTAAATTAGTCTTTAATTTTTTAAAGAGCATCAAGTAAAAGCTTCCGTGAAACGATAAGACGAACCGCCTCAATTTAAATACAGTAATAATAACGATAATAATTTAAACACCTTAGTGCCTAAATAAATCGAAAATAATAGCATCAAGTAAAAGCTTCCATGAAACGATAAGACGAACCTCTTCAATTTAAATACAGTAAAAATAACGGTAATAATTTAAACACCTCAATGCATAAATAAATCGAAAATAATAGCATCAAGTAAAAGCTTCCGTGAAATGATAAGACGAACCTCTTCAATTTAAATACAGTAAAAATAACGATAATAATTTAAACACCTTAATGCCTAAATAAATCGAAAATAATAGCATCAAGTAAAAGCTTCCGTGAAATGATAAGACGAACCTCTTCAATTTAAATACAGTAAAAATAACGATAATAATTTAAACACCTTAATGCCTAAATAAATCAAAAATAATAGCATCAAGTAAAAGCTTCCTTGAAACGATAAGACGAACCTCCTCAATTTAAATACAGTAAAAATAACGATAATAATTTAAGCACCTCAATGCCTAAATAAATCGAAAATAATAGCATCAAGTAAAAGCTTCCATGAAACGATAAGGCGAACCTCCTCAGTTTAAATATAGTAAAGATAACGATAATAATTTAAACACCTTAATGCCTAAATAAATTGAAAATAATAGCCTGAAATTTTTCTTTTCGTGTCTATGGCAAACCTTTATTAAAACGACTGATCAAGGACTGACATGATAATAACATCATTTAAATGATTTCCAGTTCTATCACTTTAAAGGCTGAAAGTCCTCTTTATAGATTTTACTAACAGCCCTCTATTCTCACAAGCTAGGGAAATAGAAGACTGTATGTCTTAGCAAACATTCCTTTTATGAGGTAATTTCGATAATGACTGCTTAATGGAGATATTAAGCGTACTTTCGACATAGCTCTGCCTTATTTAATGAGTAGATAGTACGAGATTTAGAACATTAGGACGCTGCAATGATTTTGACAAACCAAAGTGAGATACTATTTAAAAGAGGCTCATCAATTGAAATCAAAATTAATAAATTCTTCAAAAAGTTCCTTGCTGATATGTTTTCAGTTGCAACGTCTGACCAAGGGTTGTTAAAAACAAAAGGCTATTATATAATTTCTACTGCAAACGTTTTTACAGCATCTTATGTTAGGTAAGCCATAGAAATAATCTAGTGAAATAATACTTTTTTTGAGTAGGGTGTTAAAATCCTTTAGAGTATCCTCAAGCAAGCCCACTAAAAATTTAGCTGTTTAAATACTTGTTTTTAAATTGACTCAAAAAGAAGAAAGTTGTGAAATAAGCCCTAATTCACCATCGCCAGAAAAATAGCCGGCGAAGGTGGTCGCTCTTTTATCTATAGATGTCTCTGCGGTTAAAGTTTGACTTATTGTATGGACTTGTTTCTGCTCCTTTCTAGTTTTAAATTTATGTTGACTTTTCTTTTAACAGTTATTTTTGGAAAATATCTTTTAATTAATAAGGAAATGCTAATCAATATACTCACTAAATTCTTCACTACCTCCCCTTTGAAGACCAGAGAAGCGATTCATTAGCCAAAGGATGTTCCTTTGAGCTTTCTCCAAGCACGAAAAAAAAATACATCTTATAGGATATATTCTGTTACCAGCGTATCGTTAACCAAAAAAAAAAAGGTAAGATTGAAAGGCTGTTCTTATTGCATGGACTTGTTTCTGCCCCTTTCTAGTTTTAAATTTATGTTGACTTTTGTTTTAACAGCTATTTTTGGAAAATATCTTTTAATTAATAAGGAAAGGCTAATCAATATACTCACTAAATTCTTCACTACCTCCCATTTGAAGACCAGAGAAGCGATTCATTAACCAAAGGATGTTCCTTTGAGCTTTCTCCAAGCACGAAAAAAAAATACATCTTATAGGATATATTCTGTTACCAGCATATCGTTAACCAAAAAAAAAAAAAAAAAAAAAAAAAAAAAAAAAAAAAAAAAAAAAAGTAAGATTGAAAGGCTGTTCTTTTGAATCCTTGAAAGTTCAAGGATGCGATGGTATAATTTAACGCAGGCTGGCTTAAAATCAAGGCTTGAATTCAATTATTAAAATCAGTTCCTCTTCCTCTAACCCTCCAGTGACTTAATTATAGTGAAGATTATGCCATGAATCATTTGTTAGTCTTTGATAGACTTATGGGCCTCAACCTGTGTTCACCCCTGTAAATTACACAAGCACCTGAATTGCAAAAATGAAGAATATAATATGGCTCCAATTCAAGATTCATTACCATGACAAATTCATCGTATTACTTTTAGTGGTAGAAATTGTAAAAGGAAACGATTAAAGGAACGGAACTATGAAGGTATGGTCAATTTATTTCAAAAGTCATTTTGAGAAATCATAATAGCTGTTTTATAAGGCTCTTCCTGTAAAATGTAAATCATAACTGCAACTAATAAGGTTGTTTCGTCATTACAATAGAATTTGTCCTAGAGCAGACATGAGACCGCAATTCTTTGTGTCGTCAGTTTCAATTACGACTTAAAACAAAATACCCTTGGCAAGCAGTTCTGCTTACAGAAAATGAATAAAGAAATAAAAAGCATACATGATTAAAGGACAAATTAAAATATAAAAACATTATTTATATAAAGGGAGTGGGGACTTTCCCTCTTAGCAAAAGCGCTTTTAAGAGAAGGACAGAGGGGGCACTTACCCTGGACGCAGAAATGTTAATATATATATATATATATATATATATATATATATATATATATATATATATATATATATACTTCTTTTGTGAAAAAAATGGTTGAAAATATCGTTCTGTTGAGGCTCAATCCCTTTTTTTGCATATGGGAAAAGGGAACAGAATCTAAAATTTCTGGTTAATTTCTGCCCTTTTAAAATTTCTGCCCTTTTCCATTATCAACGAGACTGCTTCCAGGCGATCACCACGAAAAAAAAAATGAGCAATAAAGATGCACATCCATTTATGACAATACTTCTAGGGAAAAATATAAAATTCATCCAACTCGTAAATGGATGACTGAAATTGTTATAGGATCCTCAGACAGGCTGAGTTAAATGCTGCAATTTTTAAAACAATCACGCCCATTTTTCTACACTGAATATTCGTCTTAGAAAAAAAGAGCAGTCCCATTATCACAGGAACGGCAGTAGCGCAGTCTAGGTAAAGCGTGATGTGGACATAATGTATTATTATTTTTTTTTTCTTAGACCAGGGCACTTTTTATCGAAGGAAATATCGTAGAAATTTCAAAAAAGCTCATTCGATTTGAAACTGAAAGGGCTAGTGCCATTTTTAATAGTCGAAAGGGATTGGAGGGCAACTAACCCCCTCCCACGCCCATTATTTCCTCCAAAACATCCAATCAAAATTTTGAGATAGCCATTTAGTTCAACGGAGTTAAAAGATCTGGAAATTATGTTTTTGAGGATGATAAACCCTTCAAAGACCCCAAGACAAGGGTTGTAAGTTACGCCCTGGGGGCATATAAGATTCTTATAGAAAGGGTGGTCGAAGGGATTTTGGAGGAGGATCATTGGAGGTAATCGGAATTTATAGTGCCCTACTTACCTTTCAAAGTGATCGGAGGGTGGATGACCCCCCCACACCTTTTATTTTACCGAAATGCATCTAAAATTTTAAGATGGTCATTTGTTGTCGTAGAAACTTCGAAAAAGGCTCATTCGCTTGGAAATTGAAAAGGTTAGTCCCCTTTTTATTAGTCACAAGTGATTGGAGGGTAACCAGCCAGCTCACAACCATCAATCCTCAAAACACATATGATCAAAATTTTGAGATAGCCATTTTGTTCAGCGTAGTTGTAAGGTTTGGAAATTCTACATTTGAAGATGACAGCCCCCAGCCCTCAACACAAGGGTTCTAAGCTATACACCGAGGGTGCATAAGGTTTTTCATGGAAAGATGATCGAAAGGGCTCATTTGATCGAAAATCAGATATTCTAGTGCCCTTTTTATGAGTCAAAGTGATCGGAGAGCGATTACCCCCCTCCACGTCGTATTTTCCGTAAATGCACCCAGTAGAAGTTTTGAGGTAGCCATTTGTTCAAAAATAGTCCAAAGATCAAATAATAAGGCCTTTGAGGTTGACAGAATCACCCCAAGTCTGGGGGTAAGGGTTGTAAGCTATGTCTCAGGGTATATGTGGTTTTTATGAAAGGAGTAGTCTTTTGAACTTTAGAAGGGGCTCATTTGATTGGAAATACATAGTTGTATTTCCCTTTTAGGAGCGAAACATGAAGGAGAGCAGCTAGTCCCCCCCTAACATCCTCTTCACCTGAAACACATTCAGTTGAAATTGTGACATAACCATTTTGTTATCAATAGTCCAAAAGTCATATGACAAAGTCTTTAGGGTTGACACAATACCTCAGAGCCGGTGGGAAAGGGTTGTAAGAGATCCCCGGGCATATAAGGTTTTAACGGAGCGGTTGATCGCATAAGCTTTGGATCGGATGGAGGTCATTTGATTGGAAGTCGGAAGTTTTAGTGTCCTTTTTAAGAGTCAAAAATAAATAGAGGGCAATCAACCCCCCCCATGCCTATAACTCCCCAAAAAACATCCTATCGAGATTTTAAAAGATCTATTTATTTCAGCCTTGTTGAAAGGTCCAGTAATCATGTATTTGAGAATGTCAACCTCCCCAGAGTCCTCAGGCCAAGGATTGTAAGCTAGACAATTCGTTAATTGTCTACACATAGCATATGCTGTTGAGAAAGGTATGCGTGTTTGAACTTTATTCTCCAGGAAGACGAAAGGCATTCAGGGAAGCCTTTCAGAGAATCCTGAGGGGGTGCCGAACTGAATCGAAACACTTTATGTGTATAAGGATTGTCAAAAGTGCGTAATATAAGAATAATTGAGTGTATTAATTTGGAAAATTCAGGAAATGATAAAGGATATGATCAAAATGACAATGTTTGCATGCTGCCAATACTACTACAAAAATCCACGGTTATCTTTTTTTAAAATAAAGCTCAAATTATGCTCTGGTCTTGGGAAAACATGGGGGTGGATCATGTTAATTTCTGATCGTTTTAAGTTTCATTTATTTATTGATAGTGGTTTTTGGTAGTTTTACGCTTGGAAAACTATTTGACTTTATTTCTGCTCATTTTTGGCTAAATTAAGCTCTGCTTTTCTTATAAAAACTTGTTTTGTGGAAAAAGTTTTTTTTAAATTAACTCTGTTAAGCAGTTAAACATTTGTAAAAGGACTGGCTTTGCATTATGGAAGTCCTGCCAGTAATTGTTTCATTTATTGCGTAATTTCCTAGTTCCAGCTTTGATTGACTTTCCCTTGCCTTATAATTCACTAACATGTGCCTGCTACCCCTCTCCTAATCCCCTAGGTCTTATAATAATTTTCTAACAGACAAGTCATGCTTCATGTACTTTGTAATGGGATTTTCTTGACACTAGGCTCAGTCACTTTCTTCCCTGCAGATAATAAATCTTATGATTCATATCCGAAGCTTTGTGCAAATCATGGATGTTATAAAGACCGCAAAGATATACTTTTTCTGAGTTAACTCCTCGGGAAGATTGATGGAGCTATTTCCAGTTTTTGAACATAAATTTTGATTGCCTGAGAGAGTTATTAGGGGCCTAAAAAAAAGTGGAAAAGATTTCAGAGACAGAAGAAAATTAACTAATTTATGCACTGTTGGATCTAACCAAACTTTTGGGAAGGAATTTGGGCTGGTGCTCTTCCTTGAAACACCGTTCCAGCTGAGTGGTTGACGCACTGGCGTGGGAATCCTGTGTCCAAGGGGCACGGGTTCAATCCCAGTTGTGACAGTTATTTAGCTTGGGACGAGGGTCAGTGGCGTGACTCTGTAAGCTCATCCAGAGTCGACCCAGCTCTAAATGGGTACCTGGAGAAATCTGGGGAAGGTAATCAGGAAGGGTGTGCGAAAGCACAGTATGGTTTGCCCCCAACCCCCCAATGCACTTCCTGGCTGAAGGGCCATGAAACGGATATCAGCACCGCCGGTTTGGACCTTAAGGATCTAGTGCCGTCTTACTTACTACTACCACTACTTACTACTGCTTGAAATACAAACATGATTGGATTTTAACCAAACTTTCTTATACTTTCCCTACGTCTTTTATAATTTCTTCCCCCTCTTAAAATTGCAGCCCCTGATGAAAAAATTCTTGTGTACATGCCTGGATCAAATATGACAAAGCTGACTGTGAATGGGCGATATGTAAAAACAAATTGTGGAATAGCTGCATCTATCTCAAATAAAATATTTGCTCTTGTTCTCCATGATGTTTTATTACCTTCTGTATGCATTATATTTTAAAATAGTGTATGCCTCAATAATAAGTTATATTAAACACGGCCATAATAAATATTGTGGTATCTAAAAACTAAGATTTCAAAACGTTTCTGAGGTTTATCTCATTTCAGAGATGAAAAAATCTTACATAACAAAATGAAAATAGAAAACGTTTTTTTTTGTATAAAGTATAGTCTATATTTTCGTATAAAAAATCCCACAGTTTTGCAATAGTCTGTAGTAAATACACAGTTTTAGACTTTACCCCGAAAATACAACTTAAAATTTTACGCTTTCTTGGTCCATTCATCACTTAAATTACTTACAAAATTCGCCAATAAATTAAAATAAACTTTATTAGAAATGTTATCTTGTAAAATTTAATAAAGAAAAATGCTACCGTCCATGACGATAATTTTTTCGTTTTTGTAGAAGGTTCCAAACAAACCTCATCTCTTGCAAGCAGAAATAACGTTTGGAGTTAATTTTAGGAAAAACTTACAGAAAATAACAGAAAAATCAATAAGGATCAAAATATTTACAGAACAACATCTTTATTACATTTTGTACTTCAACTATAAGTTTCATCAAGTTTAGTCTTACCCATCAAAAGTTACGAGCCTGAGAAAATTTGCCCTATTTTAGAAAATAGGGGAAAACAACCCCTAAAAGTCATAGAATCTTAACAAAAATCACACCATCAGATTTAACGTATCAGGGAACCCTATTGTAAGAGTTTCAATCTCCTATCTACAAAAATGTGGAATTTTGTATTTTTTGCCAGAAGGCAGATCACGGATACGTGTTTATTTTTTTATTTTATTTTTTTCCCAGGGGTGATCGTATCGACCCAGTGGTCCTAGAATCTTGCGGGAGGGCTCATTCTAACGGAAATGGAATGTTCTAGTGCCCTTTTTAAGTGACCTAAAAATTGGAGGGCACCTAGGCCCCCTCCCAAGCTAATTATTTTCGCAAAATCACTGGATAAAAATTCTGAGATAGCCATTTTATTCAGCGTAGTCGAAAATAAGTAAGCCGCGGGACGAATTACTCCCCCACAGTCCCTGTGGGGTGGCTACAAGTTACGAACATTGACCAGTGCTTACATATAGTAATGTTTATTTGGAAGTGTAAAGACGTTTTCAGGGGGATTTTTAGGTTGGGGGGGTTGAGAATAGGGGGAAATGTTTGGGGAACTTTCCTTGGAGGAATTTGTCATGGAAGAAGGACATTTATATGAAGGGAGCGCAGGATTTTCTAGTATTATTTATAAAAAAAAATGATTAAATAAATATGAAAAAAAATTTCAACTGAAAGTAAGGAGAAGCATTAAAACTTAAAACGAACAGAAATTTTTACGCATATGATGAGCTTACCTCTTCCTAATACCCCGCTCTTTACGCTAAAGTTATTTCGGTAATTTAAACTATTTATACTACGGCTTTTGTAATTCAGGGGTCATTCTCAAGAAATTGGAACGAAATTTAAGCTTTAGTGTAAAGAGTGAGGTACTAACGAGGGGGTGAACCCCCTCATAAACGTAATAAAAACTTGAGGATACAGAAGTTCGTTACGTAAGCTAATTTGTAAGTTACGTATATCTTTTACCAATAAAAACATTCGTAAAAAGTGAAAAGTTCTAGTTCTCTTTTCAAGTAACCAAAAAATCGGAGGGCAACTAGGCCTCCCCCCCCGCTCCTTTTTTCTCAAAATCATTCGATCAAAACTATGAGAAACCCATTTATCCAAAAAATAAATATGCAAATTTCGTTTTAATCTGCAGAGAGCAGAGAGCCAAAATCAAAACATGCATTGATTCAAAAACGTTCGGAAATTAAATAAAAAAAAAGTTCTTTTTTTAACGGAAAGTAAGGAGCGGCATCAAAACTTAAAATGAATAGAAATTACTTCGTATATGAAAGGGTTTTATTCCCCGGAAAGGTGATTAGTAATCTCAGCATCAGTTTTACTTACTTTTTATGGATCATTAAAATGACACGTTCCTTCATTCCACTGTAATTTTGATTGCTCTCCAAATAATTCCTGTTTGATTGACGATGCTTGTTATCGCATGTCTTCTAACCGTAGATTTTGTTGTACATCGTTTTCAATTAAGATTTGTTGTGATTCTTGCTGTCACTTGTCTTCTAACCGCTGATTTCGTTGTGTCATACGTCGTCCAAGCGTAAATTTCGTTTGTGTATTATTTCCGTTTGCGATTTGTTTTGGTTCTCGCCCTTGCTTGTCTCCTAACTTTATATTTTATTGTGTGCGATGTTTGGCCACAATTCGATATGATCCTTGCTGTCACTTTTCTTTAACCTGCGGATTTTATTCCGCATAATTTCATTTGTTATTTGTTGTGATGCTCGTTTTGGTTTCTAGCATAATTCGTTGCACTTCGTTTTTGTACATTATTATCTTAGGCACTTTTCCATGCCTTTTGCTCGTTGTGCATCTATTGTGTTTGTGATGTTTGGGATCCTCGCTATCACTTGTCTTCTAACTGCAGATTTGATCTACATCATTATTGTTTGCGCTTTCATTTGTGACCCGTTGTGATACTCATTGTCGCATATCTTCTAGCCGCAGATTTTGTTGGGCTCCGTGTTTGTTCCATTTTATCATTTTTGGCTTCCATGGCCTGTGTTTTAGCTGTTTGGATTCTCTCGTCATTTGGTATAGTTTCCATTGCTTCAAGGATATCAAAAACGGTAGGATCTCCTCCGGGAAAAAATGAAGAAAGTTGCTCTTTAAATGTAGGCTATATGAATGTGATTTTCATTCATATGAAAAATGTTTTTCAAATTAAGGCTCTAATCTGCATTTCCCAAAGTCGTGACCTAACAAATTTTTTTTTTAAACCAGAAAAAGAAAATATACCAAATGAGCTTTTTCCCTCGAAACTTTGCTTTAGAAAAGTAAATAGGAGTCGGAAAAGTTAATACGCTAAGATAAGACTTTTACCTCAGTTCTTTTAAAAACTACTGCTCAAAGACCACGGCTGTTAGTATAGAGTAAGAAGTATTTTCAAACTTTTATAAGGCTTTTTATGGTTTAGTAGCTGCTTCCTCCTGCTTTACCTGCTGTGTACACTAATGTTTGACTTTAGTCTCAGTTATTTAAGAACGACCGCACAAACCCTACCTTTCACTTTAAGACCTTAAAGTAAAGAAGCATAGTGAAGTAAGATTCATTTTAAGATTTAATGTCACTCCTTACTTGTTTTTGACAAGCTTCTGAAAAAAAAACTTTTTTTTTCATAATCGCTGCAAAAACCCATCAAATTGCATTCAAAATCATAATTGCTGCGGTACCTTCTACCTAATAAAGACCAAGAAAGGGCTCAAACTAACCGAAATTGAAAGAAAAACACGTTTAAAAACTGGCTAGCACGTAAAAACTGCCATTTATAGTGGATTCTGGTGTGATTCTATTATCTCGATTAGTTTTAATAGTAAGATGTTATCTCGAACACAAATTGATGACAATTTTGGAAAAGAGCCTTGACCTTATCGTAAATGGTGTTAAATTGAAACAAAAATCCAATCATTCGATTTGCCATGGACGAAAGCCCTTTTAAAGGAAACTTATCGCCTCCTAGCTTGAGCAACAAGGAAACAAGGAAAACTTTGCAGCTGTAGCACTTAGATGTCCATTTTTTTTTCCTTTTAGAATGGAGCTCTCATATTTTTGCGGTTTGGCTTCGAGACTCACAGCTTAACAGCTGCGGAATGAAGTTTATATAGTGTTACATCTGGAAGATATGCACAAGTCATCTGGGCCTCACTTCCTAATTCGAATACTTAGGGGGACAGAACCAGTCGTTGAAATAATAGAAAAAAAACAGACATACTCTAATGCCTACCACCTTCTCTCAAACTTTAGCTTTGTGTTCCTATAACCAAAGAATCAACTATACTAGCTAAATTTCAAAACCAATGAAAATCATTTCATTGCCAAGTTTCCCGTAATATTTCTTCGTCGTGTCAACAAAAAATGTCTTTTAATTAAAACTGGTTTGGCATGTCATGCTCATTTTTTTGGTTAAAGCAAACTTAACCATATTTTTCCATCAAGCAAATGACTGTGTACATTCAAAACTCTCCAAGTTGTGTGCCTAATTCATTATAATTCACGACATTTATTTTCCTTGGAAATAAATAATGGCTGAAATGCGACAAATTAATTGTCGCTTAAGCCAGAGCACTAAATAGGCTTTGTAGGCTATCTAATCAATATTATTAGCCCATTCATATTCCATAGAAAACAATCAAAGAATATTTGGAGAAATGTTCATTCGACTCGCTTTCGTAAATTACCTTCTGGAACACATAGCAAAAAAATAGAAAAAAAGTAATTTGATACCTGGGATCGTTGACCTAATAATGACTATATTTAGCGTACTAATGCCATAAATAGAGCCGTAGCAGTTTCTCAGTATCGGCTGTGTTCTGAAGCTCTCATCCAAACTGACTAACTGACCACAACTAACTGGTAACTGATTACATTTAGCTACCACAGTTGACTCTCGCTAACTCAAAATTCACAGAACCACGAATTTTTTTTTTCAAGTTACGTATAGTTCGACTTATCTATACTGCGAGTTATAGAGGTCATTCTTCATAAAATTCTGCTTATAAGGGTAACGAGCTATATTTATTTATTTATTTATTTTAGAATTAACGACGCTTCTTGACTACCATGGTCCCTGCGTCGGCCCTGCAGTGCATTCCTGCAGCGTGATTCGATCTCTGGGTACCAAGCCAAGGTCAAATCCATTGCGCCACCACAGGACTAACGAGCTATAGAGGTAAGCCAAATGAAAATTTGAGCTACAGAGGTACAAAATCGCTAAATTTACTTCCAACAGCCACTGTAAAGTTAAGAGTGTATTTTAGTGTATTTTAGACTTGACATATCAAGACTTAGTTTTCATATGTCAAGACTTGACTTTCAAATTTCAATAATAAATTTAGTTTACTAGGAAATAGACACCTGAACATTATCAGAATCAAAACAGATACAAAAATCTGATATAAATCTAATGCGAAAATATATTAAACAAAAATAATGCATATCAAAGTTTACACGTTGCAGCATACATACCGGGGTTCCGACTAACAGAGGTCCGTTGAAAAAACTTTGAGATACAGACGTAAAATTTGACTAGTGGACGTAAAATAGAAAATTAGGTGACGGCTTATCTGCTGAATTTCAAATTTTAGAGGTGAGTATCGGGTAGCTTTGATTTACAGAGGTAAAATTTAACTGTAAAATCATTTCAAGTTGTGTATGGTTCTTTTACGACTGTGACAAGTTTTTCCAGAGACTGAAAATAATTCGAGGCATGGAGGATTTCGAGATTTGAGTTATCGAGAGTCGAATGTATTAGATACTTAAAAATAGGTTCATTGAAACTGGGGAGGGAAGGGGTGTTTCTAGAATTTTCAAACTGATCATCAGTTTTTTTCCATTAAAATATTATCAAGGGCCCAGGATAGGAACACCTAGTAAAGAGTAATGTAGGCCCTTTGTGTTTTTTCTTTCAACCATTTTGTTTATAAGGGTAGCTTTTAAGAACTTAGTAGAGGACTCATTATATTAAAAATTGTGGCTTCTAGCGCTTTTTTTAGAGTAGAAATGATTGGATGAAAGTAAGATTCAATTTTTCACGAAATTTGGATTTTTGGTACGTACATACTTTATAGAGGTTAGAAAATGACGGCTAATGGAAATTCTAAGATAACTAAATAAAATTCTGGGTGCCCAAAAGACATCTGCCGGAGTTTTTGAAGACCCAACTACAAAAATGTAACTTTAGATATTTTGTGTGACACGTAGCGGCATCAATGGTTAGGCTGAGCGGGGAGAGGTTATGCCTCTTAGATATTTGTGTCTCCCCTTCCAAAGTTTACGAAAATACTTTTAATGGTGATATTTCTATTGAGAAATGCCCTTTGTTGGTATATTTGCGAATACAACAAATTTTCTCCCTTCTAGATATTAAAAACTTTCCCTTCCCCTTATATTTTTTTAAATTGACTCCATTTGTTACAGGTCAATGGTCATTTGTTTTCATATTTAAAGCAGTTGCTGCAACCTAATAAAGAGCAAGGCACAGAGTGTACTGCAAAAATTGGAGAAAATTCGTTTAAAAACCTTTCTAGTGATTACTTTTTACCTAAAATTTGTAATTTTCTATGACAAAATCAAAATAGTAATAACAGCAGACAGTAAAAAGTAATTAAAATACTGAAATTGTAATAGTAATTTCATGTAATCAAATGCATCACTCGTGGTTTTTAAAAGACACATTTCACACCTGTAGCATATTTTTAATAAATTTGATTTTTTGTGATTTATATCTTATATTTTATACTTTTATAGTAAATTTTTATTTTACAAATAAATTAGAAAAAATACTCGGTGATCAGAATGGCAGTTGAAAACTATTTCTCATTGATATTGTATTATTACAAACATATTTATTATAAATTTTGAGAAAGTCTTGCAATTTGCTTAAGATGTATAAATACTTCCCAGCCACAGCATGGTTGAATGTCAATATTGCTACTTTTTCACATTTGCCAACTTTTTGGTCCATAAATGTGTACAATCAGCGTCTGAAAATGGGTCATTTTTAGCTAAAATGTGTCCATCTTGAAATCTCAAAAAATAGAGCTGATTTTTTTTACCAGTTGTATTATCGACCAAAAGATGCTTCCTGAACCTTTCTCAAAGTGGCTTACTTTGGACAAAATCCTTTACTCACGACATATCTTGTAAAATCTAGATGCTAAAAAGAAACTTTGGTGAAAAGTTATATGTTTCTTTTTTTCCCAAAATATATATCCAGTTGGGAAAGGTTTCGTTTCATCTTGTAAATTTGCATAATATGTTCCTTTTTGCCCTTTCATGTCCAAAATTTCGAAAAGGTGCAACTTTTTTGCTCTTTTATGGCATTACGTCCCGGCACATGGGAATATGTCCTTTTCACAAATATGACTAGTTGGCAGCCATGTAGTTGTCCCTGTAAAAAAAAAAAAAACACCCAGCAAGTGGAACGTCGATTTGACGCCCTCTACGTCAGCAATGGCTCTGGTGGATCTTTTCATTTTTTTAATATACATACTTCATCATTACTACTTCATACTTCATTATATGCATCACTTAACTTATGTCTCAAGAAGTAAATAAAAATACTGCGTATTTAGAAGGTTATTTTTTAAATCGTTATTACAATTCTGTTTCGCCAGCAAAAATTACTTTGAAATTAAAATACGATTTGCGTATAACCTCAAAGTGATGTTTCTTAGAAATTGTTCTTGCGAAATGCAAGTTTTTTAACCAGCTAGTACTTTCGTAATGTAACTTCTGTAATATTAGTCTCACGATGGTTTGTAAAAAAAAAAGAAATTGTCCTCGAGCAATTAAATATAGATAAAAATTACACGAAAATATATCTTATATGTCCAATTTTGACGTAACAAGGCATGGTACTGAAATTTATTTCATATGTGTCAAATTTTAAGTGCACCATGAAGTTAATTTTCAACAAAATGTTTTGCTGCAATTTAAACAAGTCAAATAAATCCAATTTTTTTTTTAAATTATGAATTGCTGTTTGAACTCCAAGAAATTATTGAAATTATTAAGATCTATGTACTTGTCAGTTGAAAACATGTAATTTTAAACATGTCAATGAAAAAATTTATCTATTTGAACTTTTATTTATCACCAAGTACACAAATATATCAGTATATCAAAGAAAAGAAGACGCCTGTAAATACATTCAACTCTTTCATGTGCACGTAAATGAACAAAAAAGGACAATTTTCTGAAATAGCAAACATTTCAACTGGACTCAAAAATAATCCTTTCTCCTACCATGAATAATGCTTCCAAAACTTTCTATAATGTAGCTTCAATTTGCCACAAAATAAATTTAAATAAGAGGACATTTTGCAAGCAAAGTCCTAACAGTTCATGGTACCGAACTATAAGTAAGGATCGAGTCAGCTCAATAGTAACCGAGACGCTAATATGTGGTAGTTTGATAGAAACTGACAAGAATGGACTTTTTATGTAGATGTCATATATAATAATGTCACTAAGCTTAATGCTACCCATCAAAAGTTAAGGTTCTTGGAAGATTTGGCTGATTTAAAAAAAGGGGAAATACCCCAAAAAGTCAATAAATCTTAATGGAAATCAAACTATCAAGTTCAGCATATTAGAAAATTGGATTGTAGAGGTTCAAAGCTTGCAGAACCATACGGTTCAGCATACTTGTTCAGGCAAATTCATGTGTACATTAATGAAATATTGGTGAGCCACTAGCAATAATTTATCAAACTATGTAAGTTATATACAATTTATGCTGATGACACCAGAATCATACAAGGAATTGACATTTACCCTGAATTACTCAGGGTAAAGATTGATATTAAGTTACAACTTGCTCCAGGTAATTTCATTTTGAGAAGAACAATTCCTGCAGTACCTGATGCAACTTTCAATCTCAACTTTCAGCAGTACGTCATATGCAAGAACAGCAGTTTATGATATTTGTTGCATTGGCAACGGAAAAACTGAGAGCCAACGGTAACAATATCAAACTGATCGTTCCTCATACAGTTACTAATCAACGCCAGATTGTCACAGGCTCTCTTAGTTATACTGATTCATCATATATCAATCAAGAAATACCTTCAAAACTCACCTTGGCCTGTGCGAAGAATGCTAGTGTCGTTGGGTCTTGGACCACATCCCTCCATGATTTAGAATTTTTCGGCGTATCTATTCTTATGTGCAAAGTGAATAGAATACCTCTGTAAAATTTATCATTTGATAAAAACTCCAGTAGAACTCTGTCTGAATTGACAATGAATTGACAATCAATGGATCTCGATTCAAAATTATTTAAAAATAGAATAAATGATTCAATGTTTTCAAAAACTCATGGTGTAATTGTTTTAGACTTATCTGGCACTCAAGATATGACGGATGTTGGAACTGGGAATTTAGGTATAGAGTTCACATTCACCGATGCCTTGACTGAAAGTATTACATTAATATCTTTAAGTCAATTTGAAACCCATTGGGAAACCACTTCCAATGGTAGTCCTCTACTAAACCTGGCACCAAGAACACGAATGAAATACTTGATAAATTGAACTTGGACCAATTCATTTCAAAATACAAATCCTATTGTCTACCCTCGAATCGCCTTGACAAAATTCAAGGTAATATTCACACCATTGTCGTTGTTAATAGTACTTCATCGACTGTAAGAAATACCGGTCACTAGCTGTGCATCCTTCAAACAACGAAAAATATAGAATTTTCTAATCCTTTGGGCTTGCCATATACATTCTATGGCCTCCATATTCAAACGTATATTGAACGCAAAAGGAAATCTATTTTTCAAAAACAGAATAAAATGCAAGATTTGACAAATAAAACGACGCAGGGAGCTTAGTACTCAAGAAGTGTCGTTAATCTATATATATAAAAATAAGTTGTCTGTCTGTGGATGTGTGGATGGATGTGTGGATGGATGTGTCAGGTGACGTCACCTGAAAAAACTGGATCAGGTGACGTCAAAACTGAAAAAACTAAAAAAGGCAAAAACTACAAAAAAAACTAAAAACTAATAAAAAAAATAAAAAAGCTAAAAAACTAAAAAAACTAAAAAAAGGCAAAAACTACAAAAAAAAACTAAAAAACTAAAAAAAAAAACTGAAAAAACTAAAAAAAGGCAAAAACTACAAAAAAAAACTAAAAACTAATAAAAAAAGTAAAAAAGCTAAAAAACTAAAAAAACTAAAAAAACTAAAAAAAGGTAAAAAACTAAAAAAAATAAAAAATAAAAAAAAACTAAAAAAAAGGAAAAAACTGAAAAATAAGCTAAAATAAAGGTAAAAACCAATAAAAAACTAAAAAGAAAAAAAGGAAAAAACTAAAAAAAATTTTCATCTAAAAAACTAAAAAAAACTAAAAAAGGTAAAAACTAAAAGAACTAAAAAAGAAAAAAATAAATGACGAAACTCAAAGAGAAAGCGACCAGGACAAAAGGAATGTTCGATTAGCAATCAACAAAGCACCGGGAAGCACCGGGACACAGGGAGTATGAATGACGACCAGGACATAAGTAAAAAAAAAAATTAACAAAACTAAAAAGAAGTTAAAAACTACAAAAAAACTAAAAAGAAAAAAAACTAAAAACTAATAAAAAAACTAAAAAATCTAAAAATCTAAATAAACTAAAAAAGAAAAAAAAAGGAAAAAAATAAAGGAGAAAAACAAAACTAAAAAAGGAATGTATATACAGACCGGTACACCGGGATACAAATGACGACCGGGACACAGGGAATATAAATGACGACCGGGACACAGGGACACAACTACAACGGGGACACCGGGGGAAACAGGGGGATGTAAATGACGACCGGGACACCGGGACAGGGAATGGTCGATTAGCAATCACCATCAACAAAGCTCAAGGGCAATCATTAGAATCATGAGGTATAGATCTGAATACAGATTGTTTTCCCATGGACCATTATATGTTGCATGTTCAAGAGTCGGTAAACCTGACAATCTATTTATATGCAAAGACAATGGGACAGCAAAGAATGTTGTATATTCGCAAGTTTTACGTAGTTAAAACCATATATATATATATATATATATATATATATATATATATATATATCTATATATATAAAAATAAGTTGTCTGTCTGTGGATGGATGGATGGATGGATGGATGGATGTGTCAGGTGACGTCACCTGAAAAAACTGGATTAGGTGACGTCAAAACTGAAAAAACTAAAAAAAGGCAAAAACTACAAAAAAAAACTAAAAACTAATAAAAAAAATAAAAAAGCTAAAAAACTAAAAAAACTATAAAGGTAAAAACCAATAAAAAACTAAAAAAAAAACTGAAAAAACTAAAAAAAGGCAAAAACTACAAAAAAAAACTAAAAACTAATAAAAAAAGTAAAAAAGCTAAAAAACTAAAAAAACTAAAAAAACTAAAAAAAGGTAAAAAACTAAAAAAAATAAAAAATAAAAAAAAACTAAAAAAAAGGAAAAAACTGAAAAATAAGCTAAAATAAAGGTAAAAACCAATAAAAAACTAAAAAAAAAAAGGAAAAAACTAATAAATGACGACACTCAAAGAGAAAGCGACCAGGACAAAAAACTAAAAAAAAAGGCAAAAACTACAAAAAAACTAAAAACTAATAAAAAAAATAAAAAAGCTAAAAAACTAAAAAAACTAAAAAAAGGTAAAAAACTAAAAAAACTAAAAACTAAAAAAAAACTAAAAAAGGTAAAAACTAAAAGAACTAAAAAAGAAAAAAATAAATGACGACACTCAAAGAGAAAGCGACCAGGACAAAAGGAATGTTCGATTAGCAATCAACAAAGCACCGGGACACAGGGAGTATAAATGACGACCAGGACACAAGTAAAAAAAAAAATTAACAAAACTAAAAAGAAGGTAAAAACTACAAAAAAACTAAAAAGAAAAAAAAACTAAAAACTAATAAAAAAACTAAAAAATCTAAAAATCTAAATAAACTAAAAAAAAAAAAAAGGAAAAAAATAAAGGAGAAAAACAAAACTAAAAAACGAATGTATATACAGACCGGTACACCGGGATACAAATGACGACCGGGACACAGGGAATATAAATAACGACCGGGACACAGGGACACAACTACAACGGGGACACCGGGGGAAACAGGGGGATATAAATGACGACCGGGACAAAAAAACTAAAAAGAAATAAAAACTAAAAACTAATAAAAAAAACTAAAAAATCTAAAAATCTAAATAAGCTAAAAAAGAAAAAAAAAGGAAAAAAATAAAGGAGAAAAACAAAACTAAAAAACGAATGTATATACAGACCGGGACACCGGGATACAAATGATGACCGGGACGCGGGACACAGGGAATATAAATGACGACCGGGACACAGGGACACAACTACAACGGGGACACCGGGGGAAACAGGGGGATAACCTGACAATCTATTTATATGCAAAGACAATGGGACAGCAAAGAATGTTGTATATTCGCAAGTTTTACGTAGTTAAAACCATATATATATATATATATATCTATATTCACAGGTGGGACATAGGGACACAACTACAATGGCGCGTAACTAATATGGCGCGTAACGACTTACGCGCGCCGGGAGGCTTGGGGGGGGCGAAGCGCCCCCACCAACTAGGCGTTGGGATGGCGCACCCCAACAGCTAGTTCTTAAATAATAATAATAATTTGACAACTAAAAGCTGTAGCTTTCATGTACTATTGTATTTTGTTTTCCGAAATCGGGGCTATACCTAAAAAGAATTTCTCAGAATTTGTGCTTACAACCTTTGTCTGAATAATTTCATAGTGGAAAATACTAACTCCTATTTGTATTATATTGATTTCAGTGCCCTAAGAATAAAGTTTTCTGATAATATTTACCAGTTTTTTTATTAAAAAAAAATTATGCACAAAATAAAAATATCTTTTTTTGTTTTCTTTAGCTTTCTTCTTCTTATTTTACATACAGATGATCACCATCGTCGACGAGAACTAACGATGCTAGATCATTTACCTTCACTTTGTACTGATCGAGTAGGGAAAATTTATGATCACATTTACCACAATACAATGCAGTTTCACACTTGTTGTATCTTATTGTATAGTCAATAATACTTTTTTCATTTATAATGTAAAATTCACGTGTTTCAATTTGTTTTTTTGATGCAATGTCACTAACATAATTCTAAAATGGTGGATCACTCTTCGTAACTGACGTATAAAATTCTGTAGACTTACAGTCATAACACACAGTGTCTTCACAGTGATGACGTAGAAACCACACTTTATTCTTTTCGAGCACTTGAAGTGTAGTAAAAATTCTTCCTCCTAATATAATTTAAATCAACGACGATTTCAGTCTCTTAGAAATATACCAAATGATTGTCTAGAATTTTTTCAAATCATACCGGTATAGGTATTTTCCCACTGATCACATTTATCATAGTGACAGTTCAAACATATAGGAACTCTCTGACATGAAAGTGACAAACTTCTTCATTACAAGAATTATAATCCTTAATTTTAATGGTGTGTCCTCTATGAAGCTTACATGGATTGTATAATCTACACTTTTCATCATATTCATCAACTAAAGCGCAATTTTCACAGGAAGACCAACTGCCAAATGCATACAAACATAGGGTACATGTGTAGTACATTTGTTTCTCTATTGACACTGAGGTTGCACATTACAAACTATGTAGCATCCCTAAGAGAATGTTATTTTTTACTTATAGAACTCGCTTCAGATTTTGTCAAGAAACACGAGGAGTAAACATGTGACTTCATACTTCAAACTGATTTAAGCTTGTCTGGGCGGGATTTTATATTGTCGATTTATTTCCCATTCTCGTGACTTCATTTGAATGTGACACTGATAAAACTTGTGTGTGCAAAATTTTAAATCGTCGACTTGTTTCCATTCTCGTGACTTCACCTCAATGTCAGCTTTTAGATTTTTTCACGGAAACTGCTTCTATTGCCTTTTGAAAATCTAGGTTATGTTCAAAAGGAAATCTACAATATCATTTTTTTTTTTTTCAATTAGTATGTCAATAAATTGAGTAAATGCATTGGGACCACGATGTAAGAGGGATGAATGTGACCATTATTCGACAATCCAAGGCTGGAGATTCCTGTTTTATGATGACAAAAACCATTCTTTGACTAAAGATTATCCTCTGCACGGACACCTTTTGAAACTGATCATTTGGATTCAGGCATTTTTCCAAAGCGACAAGATTCTTCAGGATTTTTTGTTTCTCAAACACTCATTTGAGAAACTAACTAAGGAATGTCCAAGAAAAAGATTCTCTCTTTGCCTCGTGTACCCTCTTGTCACTTATTGGTTCTCCTGGAAAGAGCAGAGTAAACGAGTAAACGACCATCTAAAATGGTTAACCAGAAAACAAAAAATATCATATATTGAATTAACTCAGAGGTATTATATATCTACTGAATATTTCTTCCCATGAAAAAAAATAATCTGCTCCCTTGTGCTGTCTCTACCACAACATTTCTAGCCCTTATTTTAACTTCATCACTAATTCTCTTCCTCTGGTCTCTTAATGTTCAATACAGTGAAACTACTCATTTTTGTAATATTCCAAAGAAAAAAAAATACTACTACAAATAATGCTATCGAACAATATACAATTGAAAACGGTGAGGCTATTAATTCTTCTTTGAATTTCTATCTCCTCCATCAAGTTTAAAGATAGTTGTTATTTAATGATGCAAGTAAATCTCATTAGTTCCAATAGTTATGCAAGTAAGGGTTTTCTCCAAGGTCTAACTTTGCTGACACGCATGGTTGGTAACAAGGTTTTTCCCTAATGTCTCGTGTATTTGACAAAATAGTTCGGTAACTATTGTTTCCCAAAGGTCTTCCTCTGTTGAGAAAAACATCCCTTGCTTTTCCCAATGACCTTGATCTTCGAAGTGAGGGACTACTTACTCCCTATAAAATGTTTCGAGAGACAAGGTAACCATAAGATCAAATACTGCTGTTCCTTTTGATTTTTATGTCTTATTTTACAGTATTTTTTGCTAGTTATAAGTTTGCATTATTATAGACACTATTTCATTTCGTCTTATGTTTTAATATGACTCTTTACTTTTCATCGAAAATTTTTTTGAAAATATTTATTTTAATTAATTCTATAAAGATTTCGTACCCTGTTTTGGCATCCCAATTAGATATTTCACAATGTGTTTTTTTTTGTGCCCAAGGTTTTGTGCTAAAATTCCTTTTTAGATAATAGGCTCGATTGGTCCGAGGGGTAAAAATGTATGACTATTTTGTTGCCATATGAATTTTTCTTTTTACGGTAGTTGTTGGGCATGTCCATGTTTAACTGAGCTACATTTTTAAGAAGAAGCTTTATTTTCACCATTTACAGCATTGATATTCGTGACCTACTTTTCAATTGACTTTCACATGTTAAGAAATCGTGATGCAACTTAACCTAAGAGAGATCTTCAACTAAGAATTCGTAAAGCTTGGGTAATCAAAATCGGAAAAACTTAATTTTGTCGTCAATTTATATTGCTTTTCGAATCATATTTGCAGGCGAAACAAATTTGCAGGATGTACACGTGTACTTTCACAGTGAAAAGCTGAAACATAAATCAGAAATATCCACCTCAAAAGAGCTGTATTTTATGTTAAGTTTAATTTTGTTCATTTAAAGGGCTGATATTTGTGGCAAAACATTGTAATTTACCTTTATAGATGATAAAACAGTCATATAAACTAAGTCAAGCGCAAAATTAACTTTATAATTTGTAATCATGGGCTGTTTACTGGGCAGTTTTAATGCTGTTTTTAGAGATGAATATATAATGAGTTGGAGGAAACAGTCTTCGTGTAGACATGAGGAGATTTATTTTATCCTGTCCTATACTAGTTTGGGACCTAATGATTTTTTTGAGGAACATTAGTTTCAATGGTTTAAATAAAAAAAAAGTTGCAACTTGGAATATTCCAACGTTACAAAACAACTATCGTATCGAAATTTTGACGGACGAACTAAGACATTTTGAACTAAATTTGTTAGAAGCGTTACAATCTCATATCCTAAGGGAGGAGGGGGGGGGGGTTGGGTGGGAAGAATTTTCTACGGGGAGGATTTCCCATTAGGGTGAAAGTTTCCAGTTTTGAACTTTCCAGGGAACATTTTGCACAGAAGAAATTTGCCAGAATTTGTATGCGAAATTCCTTTTATTTCTCTTACCTTCTCGTTGGCGACCCCATTTTACAGGTGGAGGTAATTTGGGGGAATTGTCTGAAATAAATTTTGGTTAGGAATTCTTTGGGAGATTTTTGTGTGGCGGGGGAATTTCCCATGGGAAAAAATCTCCACAGGGGAATTACCACCGGAAATTCTTCATGGATAAACTTTCTATGGGAGAAACTTTCCATTAGGTTGGAGGATTTCCGGGAAATATTTTACCCACAATGAGGATTACGCCATGACCTTATAAAGGATCATTAATGAAAAAAAAAACAAGTCTTTCTTCTAATGACAGCATGCTAAGGAGTATTTTTTAGGCGGAATCGTATGAAAGAAATTTTCTGGGGGAATTTGCGGTGATGATGGAATTGTCAGAGGATAATTTCCTGGCGGATAAATTTCACGTGGGAGGAACTTTCTATAGGGGAATTTTTCGGCGAAGTATTTTCCACGGGGGGGGGGGATTTCTGGGTTTATTTAAACATGACCAGAAATTAAATTTAAAAAAAATCTACTGAAAGTAAGGAACAATATTAAAACTGCAATAGCCCGCTTTTTACGCTAAAGTTCGACCTTTTGTCTTAATTCTTCAAGAACGACTCCTGCAAAGGCCGTGTAATAAAAGTCAGAACCATTTTAAAAAGTTCTTAAGAACTTTAGAGAGAAGAGAGGGGTATTGAGGAAGGGGCATACCCTCTCATATACGGAACAAGTTTTTTTTCCTTTTTAAGTTTTAATGTTGCTCTATACTTTCAGCAGAAAAAAACTTGGCATGTTTTTTCATTCAATTAATAATGGAATTCTAGTTGCTTATGTTACGACTACGACTGAAATACGCAAGGCATCAAACAGTTTATGGTAACCAACTGTAAACAAGAAGCGACCCGGCTCAATAGTAACCTAAACTCTAAAAAAAGGAATTTTGATACCAATAGATATACCAAAAGAATTGATTTTTTTATGCTGATTTTAACTATATAAGTTTAATCAACATTAACCTTACCCACTAAAGGCTAGGAGCCTAAGACAATTTCCCTTATTTTTGCAAAAAAGGGGGAAATATCCCCTAAAAGTAATAGAATCTTAATTGAAATTACATCATCAGATTCAGCGTATAAGAAAACCCTAATTGTGGAATTTTGTGCTTTCTGACAGAAGAAAGATCACAGATGCGTGTTTATTTGTTGTTGTTTTTTTCTCAGGGTGATCGTATCGAACCAGTGGTCCTAGAATATTGTGAGAGGACTCATTTGAATGGAAACTTATATAAACTCGTTTTTATGTGAACGAAAACACTGGAAAGCAACAAGGCCTCTTCCATCGCCACTTTTTTCCAAAGTCGTCTGATAAAAATTTGATGTTGCCATTTTGTTCACCATGGTTGAAAGGCTCAATAACTATACCTTTTGATATTACATGGCAATCCCCCCCAACCCCCACAGCCATAGAGGAGAGGTCTTTAATTTATAAATTTAATTTATAATTTAATTATAATTAAATTAATTTAATTTATCAAATTAATTAATTATAAAATGTGCCCATTGTTTACGCATAGTATCTGTTAATAGGAAATATGCATATATTTTCAGGTGCGGAGGGGACAAATTTTCGACTGGGGTTTTTTCCTCAGGGGAATGTTTCGTGGGGAGGAAAGCTTCCAGGGAGTGAAATTGTTTGGAGAAATTATACACTGAGGGAATTTGCCAGAATTCCTATACAAAATTCTGTTTATATGTCTTTTTCTTATCAGTCTCAATTTTACACGTGCGGTTATTAAGGGTAACTGTCCGGAGTAAATTTCACCGGGATTTAGTTGCCTAGAAGACATTTCCGATGGGAGGCACATTTCTCCGTGGACATGGGCCGGACTTCCTGGCATTATTTAAAAACGATCAGAAAAAAATATTTTAACTGAAGGTAAGGGGCAACATTCAAACTTTAAACAAACAGAAACTATTATGTATATGAATGAGATTGCTCCCTCCTCAACACCTTGGTCCTTACGCTAAGGTTTGAATTGTGTCCCAATTCCTTAAAAGTGACTCCTGAAACACAAGGTTCATTTAAATAGACCAATAAGAAGCGTATTTTAAAAGTACTAAAAAACTTGTGCGTAAAGAGCGTAGTGTTGAGGAGGGAGCAATCCCCTTCATATACGTAATAATTTCTGTTCGTTTTAAGTTTTAGTACTGCTCCTTACTTTCAGTTGAAAAAACTTGTTTTTATTTAATGAGTCATAGCGACTCTGTAGAACTGACTGACATGTTACTAGTGAATTATGTTAATTTTACTTACAGCTGCAGGAATAAATAGACAGGATCCCACGTAGAAATATGGTATTTTTATTAGTGGCTTTAAGACACGGGCTGGTAGAAAATAGGGACAGATGAAACCCATGTCCCATTAAAATGATGTAGGAGAAGAAAATAGTAACGGTTATAGACTGCTGCAATTTTGTAGGTACAACAATCTAGCTAAACCAACACGGTATTTGGTCATAAATGGCCCATAAGTTAACATAGTAGTAATAAAGTGGAAAGACGACAAACTTTATAGAATATGTTACTGTAAATCTAAGACCGAGAGGATCGACAGAACCTACCAGGGTATGTAGGAGTTCTGTTATTGACGTTAAAAAGAAATCACCATCTAGCAGTGTCTAGGGTTAACCCTGAAGCTGAAATTTAAAAATCGTAGCTAAATACCAGGAAGTTATGACTTTTGTAGAATCCAGAATGGGAATCTGGGAAAAACTTTCCAAGGAGAATCAAATATTAGACTAGAGAGTCTAAAATTTGACAATGTGGGAAATGGTCAGAATAATTTTTGGAAAATAATTTTTGAAGTAGCAAGTGCTGTAATGGAAAGGAAGGTTAGAGACATAGCCATAAATATCAGTGAAAATGCTTAAAGTTTAATAGTGAAGAGGAGGAGGCTTTTACAAGAAGTATTTCAATGATAGATCATATTCTGTTCGCATTCAGCAGTCAATGGATAAACTTGTCTGACTGCTTTTGCCCGGATACAACGGTTGCTATGCCATGTTGTAGACTTATGTGAATAATAGCGTGATAATTGCTTAAATTAATTGTTACAATATAATCTTGGATATAAAGGAGTGAGTTCTACGTTCGAGCTAGTTCCTGAGGAATCCTGATGTGGTGTTAGCCGTGCCTTTTAACGGTTTATGCAAATTGCACGCTGTAAACTAGCGTGGGTAAAAAATAAGTTTTTGTAAAGGTAGGTGACATATTATTTTGATAAAGTCAGGATGGGAAAGAAAGCCAGACCCAAACGCAACCGGACAGAAGCTGAGCTATCGGATCCGGTTATGAATTCTACTAGTAATTCGGATACGAGTGTTAATGCGGACTGCCAGAAAACGAATGCAGAGAATATCATTAAAATTTTGGAAATGGTCCAATCTATAAATGTGAACATGGAAACCCTAAAGCAGAGTGTATTTGAAATTCAGAACGAGTTGGGTACAGTTAAAAGTCGTGTTATGGTGCTTGAAAATAAAAGTAATGCAACAAACAATGAAATTGCAACAGTAAAGTCGGAATTTCTAACTCTACAAAGTATTGTAAAAGCCCAGTCACAGCTGATTAAGAAATGCAATGAGGAAATGAATGTGGTTGTGTCCCAGTCTCTTGTTGATGAAAATCGGGACAAGTTGCATAATTTGTTGTTTTGGGGCCTTAATGATGTAGCCTTGAATGAGGCTGCATCTCGGGTTTCTGAGGTGATTGTAGCTGGTTTGTCACTCCCACCTGACAAGTTGCCACCATTCACTGTGGTTCACTGTTCCAAGAATTTTGTTAAAATTAGGGTGGACAGTGTCCAGGCACGTTTTTTGATTCTAAGTAATGCGAAAAAATTAAAAGGGAAAGAGTTCGGTGTTTATAAGTCTGTTTTTATTAGTGATGATGTCTCACCGCGTGTGCGGGTTTTGCGGAAAGAATTACTTGGGTTACGTAAGCGTTTGGCGGATAAAGGTGTGGAATGCTGGGTACCTCCTACCCTACCACCCAGCATCTCTGTTAAAAAGGACAACCGTGTTATTAAAGTGCCTTGGTACAATGCTAAGAGTTTGTTGGATTCTTAATTTTTTTTAATTTTTCTTTTTTGCAGTTGTTAGAATTAGTGAGTGGTTATTTGTTATTGAAAAGAATAATTAAAAAAAAATAATAACAAAATTTAATAAAAAAAACTTACTATTTTGTCGCAATAATTATGGTTGTGTGATTGTAGGAATTAGTAGCCGTTGTATTTGGTAACTTGTACATGGATTCGTTACGGGTTAACGAAATATGGCCTGTTTCTTTTTGTGTTTATTTTTTTCTAAGATGGAAAGTGTCATTCTTTTGTTGTTTATTATATTCTATTTTGTTCTTGTTTAGTTCTTTTTCTTTTCTTTTTTGTTTTGTTGTGGAGATGAGGCCAAATTACTTTGTTGTAAAACTGTATAAATATGGTTGATGATGATTGTGGCACCCCGGGCAACAGCCGTCTTAAAATTTTGGAAGCTTCATTTGTGGATTTTGGTAGTATGTTTACGGAGCAGCTCCACCGGAATTATGATATTGGGATTGCTGGTCAATATGTTTCTTGTAATTCAAAGTACTTATTTAAGGATGGTTTGAGGTCCGTGAATGGTGGTGGTGATTCTGAAGATCTCAGAGTTTTCCATCTTAACTGCCAGGGTTTGAACTCATCTTTTAATTTTATAAGCGAGATATGTGAACTTTCCATTTTTCAGGTTATTGGTCTCACAGAAACATGGCTAAATGAGCATAACTCTGCTCTCTTGGATATTCCAGGGTATACATTTTATCATAGGAATCGTCAATTTCGTCAACATGGAGGTATTGGAGCTTATATACGGAGTGATATCGAGGTTTTGGTAAGAATTGATCTAGTGCTGTTTCACGAGATGTTATTTGAGCCACTTATCCTTCAGCTCAGGCTTAAGCCAAAAGATGTTTATGTTGTTGTACTATATAGACCACCATCTGGGTCTATACTGGCCTTTTTTGATATTTTGGAGGAACAGTTGGATAAACTACCTACTGGTTCGCACCCATTCTTCATGCTTGGGGACTTTAATATTGACCTTAATGATATGAATTCGAATACTCCTATAGATTTCCTACAGCTTTGCATGTCATATAGTTTATTTCCCACTATCAATATTTGTACGCGTGTTACCACTTTAACAGCAAAGCTACTTGATAATATTCTTTCTAATTCTAAATTTTCAGATCCAGGGGTTATTGTTACTGATGTTTCTGACCATTTTGGGATTTCGGCAAGTTTTAAAGTTTGTTTTCCGAGGCTGCAAGGTTCTAGACTGAAAATGAGTATGTTACCTGTGCTCAACCAGGGTAACTTAGAAAAGTTTAAACAAGAGATTTCTAATGTTGATTGGAATAATAAAGTTGAAAATCTAGATGATATAAATATAAGTTTTCAAAAATTTTATGATACATTGATCTCTATTTTGAGTAAAACTTGTGTAGTGAATCGGACAAGGTCAAGGAAAAAGATGCCCAAAAAGCCGTGGGTGTCACCTAGTCTTCTGCGGTGCATAAATAAGAAAGACCAGTTATATAGGGATTCAATAAGGAATGAAAATGATCCAGTTTGCACAAGAATTTATAAAAATTATAGAAATGCTCTTAATAAACTTTTGAGAAACGCGAAGAAAAAATATTTTGAGTGTAAATTTAAAGATGCTAGTGGTAACCCAGCTAAAACTTGGAAAATTATTAAAAGTGTTATATCTTCAACAGATCCGATTCTGCCTGACGAAGTTACTACAAGTGATGGGTTAAAATCGAATGAGCCTGCTGTAATCTGTAATGCCCTTTCGGAACATTTTGCAACTGTTGGGGCTCGATTTTCTCGTGCTACAGTAGCTTCTGATAATGATCCTCCGCTTGAGACTTTTATGGGTACTTCTGTCGATGTATCAATGTATCTGAGACCTGTCACTCATGATGAAGTTCGTAAAATTATCTTTGAGATGAAAAGTTCTTCGGCTGGGAGTGATTCCATTAACCTTCTTGTTTTAAAAGCCGTGTTTCCAAGCATTTCACATATATTAACGTCCCTTATTAATGCTTGCTTTAAGCAAGGGAAGTTCCCCAATTGTCTTAAAATTGCAAGAATAACTCCTGTGTTTAAGGGTGGTAATAAGAATGATCTGGGGAATTATAGACCAATTTCATTATTACCTGTTGTTTCACGGGTTTTAGAAAAATGCATTAATATTAGAATTTATGAGCATTTGGAGCGTCATAAACTTCTACATACCAATCAATTTGGTTTCAGGAAGGGCAGAACAACTGAAATGGCGATTTCATTTATTACTACTATAATTAATGATGCTCTTGATAAAAAGCTTAGGGTAGCTGGTGTTTTTTTGGACTTAATTAAGGCGTTTGACACTGTTGACCATCGAATATTATTAAAAAAATGTGAATTCTATGGATTAAGGGGTGCTACGTTGAGTTTGCTGTGGAGTTATCTTCAAAATAGACAGCAGTATGTCAATTTACAAGGATTTTTGTCTAGTAAAAATGTTGTTAATTGGGGGGTTCCCCAAGGATCCGTACTGGGTCTGACTCTGTTTTTAATTTTTATTAATGATCTACAGCATGTTGTGAAAGCTCTGCCCAGAATTGACGACTTTGTTGACAATGGCACGAGTAAGACCCAGCTTACTATGCCCTTATTTGCTGATGATACAACCTTGGTGTGTGTTGCCCCTACAGAAGAACTGCTCATGTCAACGATAAATGCAGCAATGAGCAGGATATGTACATGGCTTAAAATAAACCACCTTGACCTGAATATAGATAAGTCAAATTTTGTTATTTTCTCTCGATCTCCGAATTTTTACCCTTGGTTTATGGAAATAATTTCGGAGCGGGGAATTATTAAACGAACAAGATTCACCAAATACCTCGGAATCAATGTTGATGAAACCCTATCATTTAAAGATCATGTGAAGTCAGTTTCGAAAATATTGTCACGTAACTTAGGTATGATGCGCAAATTAAAACATATTTTCCCCCCAAATGTTCTACGATTGTTATATTTTTCCCTGATTCACCCGTACATTTTGTATTGCTCGTCGATTTGGCTTGGTACTTTCCCTTCGATAGTTCATCCAATCCGTGTGATCCAGAATAATGCTGTCCGAGTTTTTGGTGGTGTTGGGAATCAGGAGTCTTTGAGGTCTATGTATAGTGATTTAAATATAATGCCTGCAGCTGGATTACGTGATTTTTATACGTTGATTTTTATATATAGGTATTACAGAGGTAGCCTTCCCGATTGTTTTACAGGAATATTTTGTGAGAGGTCTGATGTTCACCACCACAATACTCGGATACGAGGTAATACTGAGGTTCCTCGATTAGTTTCAAGTAGGTCTTCTTTTTCACTTATTTACAGAGCTTCAAAACTTTGGAATAAACTGAGTTTAGATATCAAGGAATTAGGTAGCCTTGACCAGTTTAAGTCTTATCTACGTGTGGAGTTGGTCGGTAGGTATGCTTTTGAAACTGATTAATTAATATAAATTTTACATAGCTTATTCATTTGTAATATTTATGTATTTTTTTTTTGTTTTTTTGCTGTTGTCTTGGGGTCACGCAAGGGAGTGTATTGTTTATGTTTTTTTGTTTTTTGTTGATCTCGGTATATGGTCTCATTCTCCATAACTTCTTATTCTCCATATTGTCTCTTTTTTTCTTTGAATTTAGCACAGCCTCGCAAGCTTCGCTTATGTTGTGCTATTGATTAAGAAATGTTTTTTTCTAATAAAATTGTTCTACTACTACTATGACAATAAGAGGAATATCAGGAAAGAAGATAAAGGACTAAAAATATGAGTTAAGATATTTAATTTTATATAGCTTCTTTGCTGGAATTATATATATATATATTTTTCTTGTATGTAAACATATACATGTGTCAGAGGCACGTGAATGGGATTTTCCAAAAGTGGGGAACAGGTAAACGAGATTCTTCCATTGTCAGAATCCTGCAAATCACTTTTTCTAAACACATTGTTTTTACTCCCGTTGCCAGTTTAAGGCGGTCACCTATTGTAGAGAAGTTGGGATTTAGTGAGTATATCTAACGGTACGTCATCACTACCACATGAAGGGGATTTTTCAAAAGTTGCACTTTACTGAAAATAAAATACTTCTGAAATGTTTTTACTTTTTTGACTTAAATAAATAAACAATTATTAAAACTTCAAGGAATTTTTATCAGTATGTGTATATTAAACTGACAGCACAGGGTCATCTGTTTTTTCAATTTTCTTTAAAGTACAAATTATGCTGTGGTTCTGAGAGGGAATAGTGGTTGTCAGCACTACATACGTTAATTTTTGCTCTTTTTGAGCTTAATTCGGTTATTTATTGTAATTTCTGTTCTTTTTGGGTTTCAGTTGTTTATTGATGGTGATTTAAGATAGTTTTACACTTGCAAGTTTTACTTCGGCCAAACTATTACCGCCTCATCTTTAAAAAATGCCGCTACAATTAGCCTATTTAATACCGACCCATTCAAAAGTATTTCACCTGCTAATGCTGCTACAACTAGCCAAATTAATGCCAGCCAATTTTCAGGTGCTTCAGATGTCAATACTGCTGTGACTAGCCAAATTTATAAGGGCTCATCAACTGACACTTTATCGGACACCCCCACAACAAGCCAGTTATTTACCAGAGAAATACAACCCTTGCCAGACTATCCTCATGATAATTAAAATTTTTTACCAGCATTCCCGCATTAATTGTTCCCTTTACAATAGCGATAGTAATTATATTGACATTTGTCCACATTCTCGTATAAATTGTTCCAGGACTTTAGCGATAATCACTGTATTGAAGAGACTCAACTTCCCCGCCCACCTATTCCCCTCCCCTTAATTTCAAGATGATTTAGAAAAGTTTTGCTCACATTCTCACATCAAATCTTCCAGGACTTGATGGATAATCAGTATATTGAGAGACCCTAACCTCCCCTAGTAAAATACAAGGTTTAGAAGACTTTTCAGCTCCATTTCAAAACTCAGCCATCTATACAAATATTCAGCAATAAAATGAAAAATCAAGAAGGCTTTTTAGATCCCTCAAATAATCTAATACAAGATTTGTCTACTATCAATCAAGGTTATGTTGTATTAAATCAAATAGGTGGTAAACAGACTAAAATTCCAATATACGGTAAACCTTTCTTTGTAAAAAAAAAAAAAAAAAAAAAAAAAAAAAAAATGCCTTCAAGCGGTATTTAATATCATATTGATTGTGTCTAGCCAATAATCCAGAAGAAATTATTGACGAGTTAAGAAATAAAAAAGGGTAATTACTTCAAAACACAAAACAAAATATTTTAAGTCTACGCGTTCAGCTTGCCGCTCTTGTTGGTTCCTCTAAAGAGGGAGGGGAAGACCAACAAGTAGTTTTACTATCGAAAATGGAAACTTTTCATAAGAAACGGAGATATCCAGGAAGTTTTTGATAATAGTATTGCAAAAGTAAACAAATCCTCTGAAAACAGGTCTGGGTTTGCCATAACAGAAAGCAACGGGTTAGATTAACATTTAACCACCGGTAATTATAGTAATCCCATAGGCCGACAAGGGCCCCAAATTATTCCTCCACTTAAGAATAAACAAGCAAATATCGATTTTAAACTTGACCACGATTGTGTTGTTACTCCATTTTCCATTACTTAGACTTTATTTGCAATGCCGCATATTATGATTTTCACGGCTTCCATTATTTATTATTTAAAATAGATTGAGCGAATCATATTAGTCTTCGCTTTAATGATTTTTTTTCAAAAATAGCATGTTTAAGGTTCCCAGGAAAAATATCTTATTGAACTAAATATGTCCCAACCACCTTCACTGTCTTTTGTACCCCCCCCCCACTTAAAGTCACATTACAATAAAATGTTAGCCCCCCCCCCCAATTAAAAGCTCAGAAAAAAATCGCTACCCAAGTAATTTTTCAGTCTTCCGAGTTGATTTTTCTTTTGGCAATTTAATAAATGTGGGTATGTTTTAGGTTCCCAATTTGAAAAATCAATAATAGGACGGAGTTAGGCAAAGTTAAGTCCTCGACTAAATTATATATCTATATTTTTACAAAGAGACTATCCGTATCTATGTAGCAAAGTCTTATGCACCATTCCCCATTGGTATAAAAAAAAATTTCACCAAAGGGTCCTAGAAAATTGAGCTCAAAACTTTTTTGGAAATAGGAAGAATAGCTGCCTTAGCTACAGCATTTTTACTAAGAAGATTATATCTTTTTCCTAAAAATCAAGGCTTTGTTTTCAGAAATTTTAGTGAAAGACCGGGAATTTAAATGTTTAGCTTTTCCGTGTGTAAAATCTGTTACAATGTCACATATCATTTGTTTGCCCTCTTATCCTACAGACTTGCCAAGTTGTATTGTTGAACAGGTTAAACAACTGGTTATTTGTTTTCGTAGTTGTTTCTGCTTTTTTCCCGAGAAATACTCAATATAGTGATGAATATGTGATGATTGCTCAAACCGGGTAACCATATGTATTTTATCTACTCTAAAATCATAACTTCAGAATCCATTTAAAATTTACGTGATGTAAAATAATGTTTGTTTTATAATTTAGAAAAAGCGACTAATTTTTCTGCGGATATCTAAGCCACTTTTTCTTCCTTGACCCGTCTTTGATTGAACAGAGGTAATTCATCGAATCGAATGTTTCTCAGCACACTGGATGGGGGAAATCCTCAGAGTGTAGAGGGTTTTCCAAAGCACCGCTGACTTCCACAAATTACCCATATTTCCTGTTCTCTTCAACGGTTTTAAAATCAAGATACTCTGAGGGGTCTAAAAACTGTCATTGTCATTCGGAATGTTGGCATACATTATTCGTAAAGCGGCTTTGTCAAACAGTTCGTGGTAACGAACTGTAAGTAAGGAGCGATACGGCTCAATAGTCACCAAAACTCTAAAAAACGGAATTTTCTACTAATAGTTGTATCAAAAGAACTGGATTTAGTTGCTGATTTAAATAGATATGTTTTATGAAGTTTAGTCTTACTCATCAAAAGTTAAGAGCCTTAGAAAATTGGCCTGATTTTCGAAAAAAAGGGGAAAAACCCCTAAAACTCATAGAATATTAATGAAAACCACACTATTAGGTTCAGCGTATCAGAAAACCCTACTGTGGAGGTTTCACGCTCCTATCTTTAGAAATGTGGTTTCGTACTTTTTTTGTACTTTTTGCCAGAAGAAAGATCACGGATGCATGTTTGTTTATTTTTCTGTTGTTGTTTTTTTTCCCAGGGTGATCATATCGACCCAGTGGATCTAGAGCATAGGGAGAGGGTTATTTACAAAGGGAATTAAAAGTTCTGGTACCATTTTTAAGTGACCACGCAAATTGCAGGGCAACTAGGCCCTTGTCCATGCCACTTTTTTCCCAAAATCATCCGATCAAAATTGTGTGATTGCTGTTTTGTTCAGCATACTTGAAAGGCCTAATAGTTATGTCTTTGGAGATAACATGACCCCTCATAGCCCCTGGGCAAAAGACTTTAAGTTATAAAATTTGCCCGTTGTATACCTATGGTATTTGTTATTGGGAAGTATGCATACATTTTCCGGGTGAAGTGGAGAGTATAATTTTTTTGCTGGGGGACTTTGTACTGAGATAATTTTTCATGGAGAGGGAATTTTCCAGGGGCCAAACTTTTCAGATGGAATTGTAAACTAGGGGAATTTGCCAGAATTCCTGTACGAAATTTCTTTATGTGTCTTGCTTTTTCTTTACTGACTCAATTTTACACTTGGAGGAGTTAAGAGTAATTATATTGGGTGAATTTCCATCAGGATTGAATTTTTCACAGGATTTTTCAGTGGGGAGGAGGATTTTTCTGTGGTATTTGGAGCCAGATTTCCAGGCCTTATTTAAAAAATGATTAGAAATTAAATAAAAAAAACAAGTTTTTTCAACTGAAAGTAAGGGGCATTATTAAAACTTAAAACGAACAGAAACTACTACGTATACGAGGGGGATTGCACCCTCCTCAACGCCTCACTCTTAACGCTAAAGTTTTACTTTTGTCCCAATTCTTTAAAACGACTCTTGAGACGCAAGAGCCGTTTAATTAGAACAGTAAGTAACTTTTTTTTTCAATGCCAAAAAAAAATTTAGCGTGAAGAGCGAGACGTTGAGGAGGGGGCAACCCCCCTCGTATACGTTATAGTTTCTATTTGTTGTAAGTTTAAAGTTGCTCCTTACTTTTAGTAAAAAAAACACGTTTTTTTTATTTAATGTCCAGACAGAGTCAATAAGTCGGGTTCTCTATGTCTTCAAGGTCAAATTTTACGTAGCGATCGTTGCGAAAAATAACTCTTCATAATTAGCCCTTTATATAAAAAGGTATATTTTTATCAGTAAATAATTTTATTTTATTGGGCTAAATCATTCTTAGCATTGTGTCATATGCAAAGGAGGGAGTGTCCAGATAGCACTTGGTTCAAGTTTATAAAGATCAAGGATCGTGTCGCTAAATTCTATTAATAGATCTGCAAGTGTAAGCATGTCTGAGGCAAGATACAACGATGTGTATTCTCATAAATTTTTACAATCAAAGTTTCCCAAACATTTTTTTTTGTGAAACCATGTACTTCATCAAAAATTTCTTTTTACATTAGATCGTTATAAAAAGCCTGCTTTGTAGGTAATATTTTTCCGCAACACGTTTAAAAACAATCAGGATAAAAGTATGGAAAAACACCTTTCAGGGTAACCAAAGAAAATTAAACTTCTAAGGGAGTTATTGATTTTAGAATCGGGGTATTACTAGTATTTATGTTTCATTGTGTTTGAACTAAAGCGTCAAAAGATTTTGGTAGATTTTGGTAAAATTGGTAAAAAAAAAACATCTCCTATTTTTTTCATTCGTCCAAGAGACTTTTAGTGACACGTATTTATCATTTGTTTTGGCAATAGGGTAAACTAAAATTTCATGTCATGAAGCTTTAAGGGACCTAGTAAAATATATTTAATGTCATAGGAAAGATTGCGGAAGCCGATAGGTATGTAGAGCTTGGTTCTAAGACGGAATTACACGCATTATACACCATCCTTCTGAAACTCCTCGTAATTTGATTTTAGTCTCAGACTGAACGTTTTCCGGTTTTTCGGTTATTCTCCAACGGTTTTTCGCAAATCAAGCACATTTTACTGTTTAATTTATCATTATCTGCCTCTGTAATTGTAATTTCAATACTACGTTCATATGTTTTGCTCAGGCAAACTTCTGCGTCTGTTAAAAGTTCTTTTAACCCCCCACCCCAATCATAGGCAGCGCAGTAGCACTGCCTAAGTAAAGAGTGATGTGGGCACACTTTTTTTTTGTTTTTGTTTGTTTTGTTTTTGGTTTTTTGTTCTTATTTTTTACACCAGAGCACTTTGTATTGAGGCTGTTGTCGTAGACACTTTGAAAAAGGCTCAAGTGATAGTGATTGAAGGGCTACTAACCCCCCTCCCACACCCACATATTCCCCAGACACATTAGATAAACATTTTAAGATGGCCATTTTGTTCAACGTAATTGAAAGATCCGGAAATTATGTCTATGAGGATGAAAATCCCCCCCCCCACAGCCCTCAGAGCAAGGGTCGTAGGCTATGCCCTGGGGGCATTTAAGGTTTATATAGAAATGGTGACCATAAGCCTCGGATGGGGCTCATTGTATTGGTAATCAAAAGTTCTGGTGCCCTCTTTCAGATTCACAGTGATCGGAGGGTGGATACCCTCCCCCCACACGTCGTATTTTCCCGAAATGCATCTGATACAATTTTTTGAACGGCAATTTGTTGTTGTAGAAACTTCAAAAAGGGCTTCTTATATTGGAAATTAAAATATCTACTGCCCCTTTAAAAGTCGATAGTGATTAGAGGCAGCTAATACCCCTCTTACGCATACTATTTCCCCAAACACATGGAATAAAAATTTTGAAATAGCCATTTTGTTCAACGTAATTAAAATGTCCGAAAATATATCCTTAAGGATGACAACCGCCCAGAGCCCTCAGGGCAAATTGTGGCCTAAAGGCACATAAAGTTTGTATAGAAAGGGTGGTCTTAGAAACTTCAGAATGGGCTCATTGAATTGAAAATTTGATGTTTTAATGCCTTGTTTGAGATTAACATTGATTGGAGGGTGGATACCCCCCACACCTCGTATTTTCTAGAAATGTATCTGATAGAAATTCAGATATGGCCATTTGTTGTCGTAGAAACTTCGAAAAGAGCTCATTCGATTGGAAATTGAAAAGGTTAGGGCTCTTTTGAATAGTTAAAAGTGATTGAAGGGTAACTAGCCCCCCTCCCATGCCCACTATTTCCTCAAACACATCCAAACAAAATTTTGAGATAGCCATTTCGTTTAATGTAGTTGAAAGGGCCTGTAATTATGTCTTTGAGGATGACGACCCTCCTAAAGTCCTCAGGGCAAGGGTTATAAGTTATATCCCTGGGGCATTTAAGGTATATAGAAAGGGTGATCACATAAACCTCGGAGGGAATAATTGAATTTTTAATCAAAATTCCTAGGGCCTTTTATTAGATTCAGAGTGATCAGAGGTTGGATACCCTGCACACCTCATATTGTCTCGAAATGCATCCGATAGAAATTTTGAGATAGCCATTTGTTGTCTTAAAAACTTCAAAAAGAGCTCAATCGACTGGAAATTAAAAGGGCTAGTGCCCTTTTCAGTTCGAAAGTGATTGGACGGCATCTAGCCCCCTCCCAAGTCCACCATTTCTCCAAACTCATGCAATCCAAAATTTTAGATATCCATTATGTTCAGCGTAATTGAAAGGACCGGAAATTATGTCTTTGAGGATGACAACCCCCCACACCCCTCAGAACAAGGGTTGTAAGTTATGCCCTGGGAGCACATAAGGTTTTTTATAGAAAGGATGGTCGTATGAACTTCGGAGGGTCTCATTGAATTGGTCTGGTACCCTTTTTAAGACTCAAAGTGATCAGAGGGCGGACACCATCCTCCCCCCGACACCTCGTATTTTCCCAAAATGCATCTGATAGAAATTTTGAGATGGCCATTTGTTATTGCAGAAACTTCAAAAAATGCTCGGCTCTTTTGAATAGTCAGAAGTGATTGAAGGGCAACTAGCCCCCATACCACGTACACTATTTCTTCAAACACATCCAAACAAAATTTTGAGATAGCCGTTTCGTTCAACGTAGTTGAAAGAGCCGGTAATTATGTCTTTGAGGATGACAACCCCCCTAAAGTCCTCAGGACAAGGGTTATAAATTATGTCCTTGGGGCATTTAAGGTATATAGAAAGGGTGATCACATAAACGTCGGAGAGAAATAATTGGATTCTTAATCAAAATTCCTAGGGTCTTTTATTAGATTCAGAGTGATCAAAGGGTGGATACCCTCCACACCTCGTATTTTCCCGAAATGCATCCGATAGAAATTTTGAGATAACCATTTGTTGTCTTAGAAACTTCAAAAAGTTTCAATTGGAGTCATTCAATTGGAAATTGAAAGGGCTAGTGCCCCTTTTCAATTTTAAAGTGAATGGACGGCAATTAGCCCCCTCCCACGCCCACCATTTCTCCAAACTCATCCAATCCAAAATTTTAGATAACCATTATGTTCAGCGTAATTGAAAGGACCGGAAATTATGTCTTTTTGAGGATGAACCCCTACTCCTCCCAAGAGCCCTCAGGGCAAGTGTATGTAAGTTATGTTCGGGGGGGGGGCATATAAGGTATATACAGAAACGGTGATCGCATAAACTTCGAAGAGGGCTCATTTGATTGGATCGTGTAAACATTATATGGGGTTCATTGGATTCATAATCAGAATTCCTAGTGCCCTTTTCAAGACTCAGAGTGATCCGAGGGTGAATACCCCCACCATACCTCGTATTTCACCAAAATCCATCTAGTAGAAGTTTTTTATGGCCATTTGATGCCGTAGAAACTTCGAAAACAGCTAATTAGATTTGAAATTGAATGGGCCAGTGCCCTTTTTAAAAGTCCAAAGTTATTAAAGGGTAAATAACCCCCCTCCCTCACCCGCTATTTCCTATGCACATCCAATCAAAATTTTAATATAGCGATTTTGTTCAACATAATTGAAAGGATCGGAAACTATCTCTTTGAGGATGACAACCTCCCGCACAGCCCTCAGGGCAAGTTTAGTGATGCCCTGAGGGCCTATAAGGTATATATAGATAGGGTGATCATATAAACTTCGGAGGAGGATTGTTGGATTGGTGATCAGAAGTTCTAGTGCCCTTTTTAAGATTCAGAGTTCTGGGAGGATGGACAACCTCTTCCCCTTCAAATCTTGTATTTTTCTGTAATGCATCTGGTAGAAATTTTGAGATGGTCCTTTGCTGTTGTAGAAATTCAAAAAAGGCTTATTCGATTGGAAATTAAAAGGGCTAATGCCCTTTTTTAGTCAAAATTGATTGAGCGCAACAACCTCTCCCCCCACGCCCATCAATTCCTATGACACATCTAATCAAAATTTTTAGATAGCCATTTTGTTCAGTGCAGTTAAAAGGTCAAGAAATTATTTCTTTGACATCCCCGATACAATCTCAAGACCAAAAGATAATTTGCACTTTACTGAAAAAAATTGTTGTGGATTTTCAGTTTAGTATACTGATATATATTATTTGAAGTTTCAATAATTTTTAATTTATTAAAGCTAAAACATTTAAAACGCATTTGCCCACAGCCCTCACGGCAAAGGATGTATGCTATGCCCTGTGGGAATACAAGATACTTATAGAAAGGGTGATTGTATAATCTTTGGATGTGGCATATTGGATTAGTAATCAGGAGTTCTAGTGTTCTTTTGAAGACGCAGAGTGATCAGAGGGTGGACACCTCCCCCCTTACACCTTGTATTTTCCCGAAATGCAACTGATGAAAACTTTGAGATGGCCATTTGTTGTCGTAAAAACTTTGAAAACACCTCATTCTATTGGAAATTGAAAGGGTCTGTACCCTTTTTAATAGTCGAAAGTGAATGGAAGGCAACTTACCCTCCTCTCATGTCCACCATTTCCTCAAAAACATTCAATAAAAATTTTGTGATAGCCATTTTGTTCAACGTAATTGAAAGGTCCAATAATTACGTTTTGAGGATGGCGACCCCCACAGCCCTCATGGCAAGAGTTGTTTGTTATGCCCTCAGAACATATAAGACTTTGGAGGTGTCTCATTTGATTGACAATCAGAAGTTCTAGTGCTCTTTTTAAGACTCAGGGTATTCGGAAGTTGGATATGAGGAAGGTGGACCTAACCTCGTATTTTAATAATACCAAGATTGGGCAAATAACTGTTCTAAAGCAAAAACCTTATCAAACCATCCCAAACCTGTGCCTTGGTTAGGAAAATTATACATAGACGCAGTAGACTATAAAAACAAAATAAAAGAAGAACATTCAAACTCATGCACAGAAGTGAGCTTAAAACAAAAGGCAGGAAACTTCTTCTCATACTTGGAAGAAGTGCGTACCCTAAGGTTTTCTTAAAGATAGGGGATACCAGTTTTCCTTCAAAAAACTACTCCACCAATCCAGCAAAGGGTATCCACCTTCTTGACACACAGTGTGAAACTTTAAAAATTCGATGTTCAGCCAGCCGGGTGACTCATCCTCAAATGTTGATTTTTCAGACATTAACTAACTAGCAAGTCTTGAAAGACGAAAAAAATCTTAGGTGGACGAAAAGGAAAAGAGAAAGAAATAAGCTTAGAAGGAATTATAAGAGAACAAAAGGAAATTCATCTGATAAATGTTTGGGCCAGGGGACTATTACAAAGACATTTTTTCGATAAATATTAGTTCATTAATTACGTTTTCAGATAGGTGCATTCTTCATGGGAGATATCACCCATGATTGGTAAAAATGAAACTTTCAGTAACTCTAGCTCAAAGGCCACCGTACATTATAAGCCCTAAAAACTAAATTAAAGTCACATTATCCACCACTATACAGTAACAAACGCAGGATTTCTTGGGAGATATGGACGAAATTTCAGGCAAGTAGCAACTTCAAAATAAAAAACTAAAACAGGCGGATTTTTAGAAAATAGACAAACCTTTACGAAACCACACACAAACATTGACGTTTAAGAGATGGAGAAGGGGCAGAAATCTGAGGTATGGATAAATTACAAACAAATTTTCAAAACCAAATCTGGATAAAAAATATTTCCCATGAATTTCTTTAGAACCTTATTCCGCTGTTCTAACATAACAGAACCTTACTTACTGTTGTAAAATAACAAGCCTGAAAAATGTGAGATATACTCCTTCATTTTTGCAAAATCAAAAGGTGTTTCTTAACCTTTATCGATGGCATGATATAAAACAAATATCCACGATGCTTTTTTATCGCCAGAACAATTTACGCTTATTTTGCTATGATAATTATCCTAAATTGCCGTTGTGTTCATTACTATGATCAAGTTCTCTATTTCAACATTTATTCGTGCATTAATGGATATTTTCATGTTTTTTTTACGCATAATGTGTATGAAAGGACACTAAAAAAACCTAGTTAACCAATTTTTTTTTTATCCAAGGTTTGAAAATTACCATCTGGATAAATTCAAAGCAATGCTCTTAAACAGTTTCTAGGCTTAAGAGACAACGTGTCATTTCTTGTAGACTCTGTCAGTCTTTTAACCTCTTGAACTCCCTTAGGAAGACACGATATGCTTGATAATTAGTCACTTGTTAAAGATAAAGAACCATAACTGAAACTTGTTATGTTTAGAGTTTTCTCAGAAATAGGTGCATTTATCTGAGAGTGCTTTTGAAGTATGCTCTGACACATTCAAATGGAAATTCTTTACTAAGCAATAAAGTGCGACAGATGGAAAACGATATGAGAGAGGAAACACACATAAAATTTATCATAATATCTGCATTATAAAGACACATTAGAAATTTTCTTGTAAGGAAACAAATGGAATCTTGAAGCAACAAAAATGTTACATATTTCTAGATAGTAGTGCGAAAAAGAAAAAGCAATCTTTTTCCGTATCGATTTTTCTCGTCATTTGTATCTGATTTATAAGGTTCGAGTAGAGAATTTTTATTAGTGTTCTTTTTCGGTAAAAAGAATCTAGTAATGAGCAAACCATGATTCCTTGGATCAAAATTTAGATAACAGTTTTTTTTTTATAGACAACGGTAGTTTTTAGGAAATATATGGACGAAAAAATGAAGGGGGTTTCTGAAAATACATATTCAAAGCCTTCTGGAGGCTACACCGATAACTTTACATGGTCTTGTCAAAATCGTTCCTCCTTTTGAGGTATTTTCTCCTTCTCCAAGATTAGTCCTGGTTTCTTTGGCTCATAATTTTGTTGATTAGTTCTAAACAAAATAGATTTTACATATTCGTTTAATGCGTACATCACAATAAAACATACCATTTTTGGAGCAGTGATCTGCGTAGTATTTTGCCACCTATTAGAATGGAACGAGCCCACTGAGCAAAGGTGTCCGATACGATTGGAACCAGTAGAAACACAAATAGGACACTTTTTTCCGATCAGGTCTGACTCGTGATTCAACAAATGATTCTAGTAGATGTCATAAGTAAAAAGATAGAGATCCTCTAGAGCTGTTGATGGTGTACATTGCGTCAACAACTGATGACTTTTCAGTTGCCAAATCTTTTTTCCACAAGGATTGGTTGTAAGACTATCACCCAATCTTGCTGCAACTGGGATCAAACCCCAGGCCCCTACTTGCATAGCAGAAATCAACCCAATGCACTACCACAGATATAGATGATGTTATTATACTACAAATTTAAGGATTAATTCCACTGATTGAATTAAAAGTGGTTACAGACCCACAAAAAACAGCTTGGACACTTACTCTTACTTCCCTCTAAGTTTTGCCAAGTTCCAATAATTCCTTTTGCTAGATTTTCAGACCTGGGTAGCACAAGGTAAAGGACAGGAATCAATAATCAATGTCCCTGGAGAAGCAAAATAGACTCGTCCTTCGTGGTATACTTTCCCGTAGCATGCTTGTTTCCAAATGAATTTATTTTGGATATCTACTCTATCACTTCCCCATAAAATTTGGGTTACGTATCAAAAATTATAACTAGCATGTTAGCTATTACTTCCCAAAAAGTTTTTGTTTAATTTTCCTTGACAGAGTTGCCACTTTTTCTTCAAACCACTAGAAACTTGACTAATTTCGAACTAAGTTTTCTTCCCTATCATGCAGGGTGTGATTTTGTTTATGAACCTGTGTCAGGAGGAAGAATGGACGATGAAATTAAACAAAAGTAGAATTTAAAAAATATATAAGAAATACTTTGCACCTACCTTGTTAATGTGTGCCAAATCTGAGCATGTTACGGCTTAAGTGGTGGCTGCTAATGCAATGTATTTCTGCAAGTTAAAAAATATCATGACGTAAAATTAAGAATTTTAAAGGATATAATTAAAAATATGATACTAAAGAACCTCTGATTAATTAGCTATGGTCAATCGCAGCTATTATTGCAAAGTAGATGGAACTCCATCCTTTTTTTCTAAAGCAAAGACTTATCATTACCACTACACAATAAGAATAAGAAGGCATTTATCAATAAAGAAGACACACTCTGACAAAAATCTTAGCTACGGATTAGAGATCAAAAGCGAAAAGCATAAAAATGGATTTAAAGCATAATTAGTTGTACCTACCTTGTTAATACGGTGGATTGGACTTAATCTGTTTTTAAAGTAGATTCTCATCACCACTCTACTGCTGGAACTATTTATTAATAAGATGTTATCAAGTATAGTTTGACTCAAGAGCTGGCTGCTAATGCACAGCATTTCTACTATTAAATCAATTTCGTGAGTTAGAAATAGGTATTGGAAATTCATAAGAAAAGCAAATTACTGCTCATTTCCAGATCTCAGCACTTCCTTTTTGAATATTTTTGAAAGATCCTTTATGAGAAAATTGCAATAATTATGAACTACAGTGCAGTTCAGAAACCCAACAAGATCACAAGGTTATTGTGGAAGGACTCAGCTGTTTATTGGCGTAGTTATCATAATAAGGAAAATAACATTTTACTACCTTAATCAGTCAATTGATAGCTGTAAGAAGTGAAATTTGAAAACATTTTCAAGCCATCTTCTAAATATCATTCCAAACAAAACCTTCAAGCCAACATGGCTTTTTTAGTCTTCAAAGACTTAGGAGTAACCTTAAAAATTGTTCGCTTTTATAAACCGGGTCAAGCTGGCCACTTAGAAAATCCTAAAATTGTTTTAGCTATTTTTTCGCATGATCCTATGATCTTGACATGTGATTAAAAATGACTTTAAATTAACGCGGGAGCAGAACAGCTAAAAAGCTGTGGAAGGTTGTGTCATCTAGATCAAACAGCTCATGGTAACGAACTGTAAATAAGGTGTGACTCCCCCAAACAGTACTCGAAACTCTGAACAAAGATTCTCTACAAAAATGTGGAATTTTGCTTTTTTTGTAAGAAAAAAAGATCACTGATGCGACTTTATACATTTTATTTTTGTTGTTGCTTTTATTTTCTATTAGCTATCGTATCAAACCAATGGTCCTAGAAAATCGGGAAACGGCTCATTTGAACCGACATTAAAAGCTTTAGCGTCCATTTTAAATGATCAAAATATTAAAAGGAAACTAGCCCCCCTTCTGCACCTCTTTGTCCCCAATGACCTCTAATCAAAATTTTTATACAGCCACTTTATTCAGAATAGTTGAAAAATCCAATAACTATGCCTCTGGAGATGACATGACCCCACCCACCCCATAGCCCCTTGGGAAAGGGAAGTAGGCTACTCAATTTTCCCATCGGGAATGATCATCGGATATTCAATATTTTTTATGGGGGAGGGGTGTGGGGCAAATTGTATGCGGAAGGAGGTAAGGCTGTCGGCTATGCAATTTTTCCTTTGCTTACACATAGTGTTGGTCATTGAGAAATATACAGAAATTTTAAAGGGGCTTTCAATGGGGGGGGGGGATTTTCAGGGGAAATTTTCAATGGAGAAGAGGGATTCATGGCATGATTTTAAATACGATCAGAAATAAAACAAAAATATTCAAACAAAAGCAAGAAGAATTTTCCAGTGCCTCAGGGAGGCACTGGAATTGTTTGGGGAGGATTTTGAGCGAGGAAAAAATGGTCTGAGAAGAACATAAAACGAATAAGAATGATTCTGCGTATGAGACGGGTCCCTTCCTCGACCACCACTTTTTATATTAAAGTTTAGCTTTTTTTTGCACGATTCTATAAGAACAACTCGTGAAGCACAAGGGGCGTTTAACTGTAACAAGGAACCGAGCGAAAGGTTGAGGAGTGGGCAGCTTCCTCATATACGCAATAATTTATATTCGTTTTAATATTGATGTTGCTCTTTACTTTCAGTCGAAAAACCTTTATTTTTTCACTTAATAAGGAAATTATTTCGCTTAATATTTTTTTTTCACGGAAATAAGGAAAAGCCAATTTTTATGAAAGGAGAAAAGGAAATTTATCCGGTAAAATGGACGGGATCCTATGGTAATCAACTGAATAGTGTTGAAGACTCTTTTAACTAACCAAACATTAATCAATTTGTATTACGGAAAATGAATTTTGTCCTTGACTCTCTAGAGCTAAAGTTATAGGAAACTTGAAATGGATTTGTGACTTTTAAGGGGAAGGGATGAAAGATTGCTTGAAATTGGGCTTTTTAGCGATTCATCTGGGACCAAAATGAAACCAAACAGGTCGTCAACAATTGGGTAGTTGAGGTTCCAAAAGAAAGAACTTAAAGGAAATCGGAACTTCATGGGAGAGGTAAAGGGTAAAGCTGAAACATTAACTCTATTCTCCTTTCCTTCAAGTTACCACTTTCCTTAGATAAAATATGAAGAAGGTGAGAGGCTAAAAAGGAAAAGAAGATTTGCTCAAGCACTAGCCCATGCAAAGGGAGGTCCGAACATGATAGTCGCACTAAGGTTATACTAGTTGTTTGATGGTATGATTAGAATTATATTAAAAAAAAACATTACCATTTATTCAACGTCCCTCAACTCAATTTCCGCACTAGTAATTTGAACGTCTTCAATTAATAATAATTTCTAAACGAATGTTTCATATACCCCTAAACTAAAGTGCAATTACTCTTTGTGTTTGACTCCATGATACCTCAATGACGTGTCTTGAACTTGTGATCATGTTGAATCCAACAAACAAATTAATTATCAATTAACTACAACAAATTAATTACAAACAAAAACAAATTAATTACAAACATATCCTAACTAGTATTTAAACTAAAATTTCAATTCTTTTCTGTATTAAAACAATGAACAAACATTCTAAATATAAATACAAATGAATTCGAGCATAAAAGACAATAGCCGAAAACAAATATTTCAAATACCTAAAAATACTATACTACCTTAGTTTTCAATTTTAAATTTCTCTTTGCTTATAATGTTTTCCTCCTTTTTAGCGTACTTACCATGTAATGACAAACACAAGATACGTTGATACAGAATGCTACCTAGGTCCCGATCCAAATAGATGTCATTTCAAAATACTCCTAGTCCAGAGAATCAAATTGTGATAGCGTAGATTAAACTTTTAAGGCCAAAAAAAGGAGGAAGCACAATGAGAATAAAGAAAGTTTGCTTATAAAGGCAACAATTTTGGGTGTGTTCGATGTGGTAGCTATCAACGACAGCCTATTTGGAGTTCAGGCCCGAAAAAAATGCTTGAAAGGGCTGATTAGGTTTTTCATGTGTAAGCACTCCTTATCAGTTATCAGGGTTTGACTAGTTTTTCTGTCAAATCTGTGGCGGTTCTGACCTCTCTTGTGCCAGGGTGCAAAATCTTGATTAGTCCCCCCCCTTCAGTCTCCTATAAATTTTGAGGCAAAATTTTAACAAAACTTTCATTTATTAATTAAATTTTCATCGGTTAACAAAATTTTAATGTGAAATAATCATTGAAATTAATTAAATTCGGTCTACTACTTTTTGTTTTCAATGAATGGTAATGAAAATATTGAAAAATGAAATTTCGGATTCAATTTGCTTTTACTTAATACCAACTGCGCTCTCTACTTTCTTTAATAATAAAAAAAAAATCATACATTCCAAAATGACCATAACTGTTAGATTATTTAGTTGAAATCATGCACCCCTTAAGTTTCTACACCCGGGAAACGGGGCAAGTACTCTCTTTGTCCACCCCCTCTGTGGAACCGCCGCCGTATCAAACGCAGTGTGTAATTGTAATCTAAGGAAATGAATTCCTTCGCTCATCTCATTCTTTGTCAAATTCTATTCTCAAATTTGGATGAATTCAAAGGTTTCCTCTCCAAAAACCGCAAAAGGCCCACTTTTGTAATTGAGCTACGAAAGCAAAAATGGGGATTACATGGGCACTATTATTTAGAAACTGCGGCTGCACTTGTAGATATAGGATGCCATAGTTTTGAGTGTAAACGATAAAGTAGATATCTTTACTGTTTACCTTCATGACAGAAATAAAAACTCAATTTATTTACTTTAAAACGGGTGTCAGCAATCTAGCAAAATGCAAATTTAATAATAAAAACGAAAAAAAAAAACGAAAAAAAGCCTTTTTATGATTGTCATCGAAATCTTTCAAACTAAACAATGAACTTCATTATGGTGCAAACTTATTTGATGTTGGCCTATGGGTGAAAAACTCTTGAAAAAGTTGCAACAATTTTATTTGCTGTCAACCTCGTGCAGAGCCTTGTAGAGACAACAGCGCCATCTTATACATTATTTATTTGAAGTTTAGTCATCAGAGCTACAACATACGTTGTAACTGCAGAAAATTCGTGTTTTATGGGGTTTAGCGACAGGGAAACCTTAATCCGTTTTTACTATGATTGGTTAAAGTGTAGGTACGTAATCTAACTTTGACAACTAGAGTTGCCTTTCGGTGTACATAACCTTTTAGGTAAATTAAACTCAATATACTCACAGGAAGCTTGGAATCAAACATTGAGCGCACTTTTGCCTTTGTTTCAAAAGTTCTAGGTAATCCTTCTTTTATTATTATTCTTTTGTCCACCCATATCTTCTTTATTTTATTTCTGTTAAGAGCTTCTACTTTTACATCTGTATTTAAATCTCTCCATATACTCCAGAATAAAGCAATGAGAATTCTTTTTAATGTTGAGCATAGATCTTCAGTTAGACACTTATATGGGAATTTAGAAATATATTCTTTGGATCAACTTCATACAATTTCTATTTCTAATATTTGTCATGATTGTTTATACAATAGTTTACCTTCAAATTTATCTGGTATTTTTTCAACTAATTCCCAATTTCATGATTATACAACCACTCATCGTTCAGATTTTTCGTGTGAATTTTATCCTACGTCAAGAGCGGGTTTCAGCATCCATCATACTGAGTAAACAATTTGGAACTCAATTCCAGTATCAGTACGAGAATGTAGCAATAAGCGAGAGTTTTTAAAATTATAAAAAAAAAATTAACGACGCTGAGATGAAAATATTTTTTTCAGAAATTTTGAACTTACTATTTTTTAAAAATTGCAAAACATAATCATAAAGATGAAATTTGTCAAAACTATTGGGTGCGAGGATTAAAGGTTTGACGGATTTATATGTAATTTATGACGGATTTTCAAATATTTAAATAAATAACAAATGATTTGTTGATTTGTGTTTAATGTATTGCGGGGAATCATTTTTTGTTTATTTTTTTATATTTATACTGATTCTGTAGGCTTGTATTTACTTTTGCTTGATTTATTTTATTTTGTCAGTGCTAAAGTATGTAACATTGTCTGTGCTAGTTTTTATTTTCGTAGTGTATGCAACATTGTAACATTGTCAGTGCTAAAGTATGCCACCAGTCATATGCACTGGTTTGTCATATTTATTTATGTTATTGTTGCAAATACAAAATTATTTATCTATCTATCCTAAATATTCTTCAATTAAAAATTAATTTGACTGAGTTTTTCCTCATCCTTGATTTAATTTAACTCTTTATTTTTCTTTGAAAAACTTTCTTTGTGAAAAAAATTCAGATTAATTATTAATTGGTGTTTGCGAAAATTAATTATTCCTACCATTTTAACTAATTTATGAAACTACACTGCATGTATAAACAGTATTTTATATACTTGATCTTCCATCTGAATGAATTATCCTTCTCAAACTCTTGAGAAAATAAGTTTAAATTTTAGTTTTATAAATTAAACCCCTCTTTATTCAGGCTAATCTTTTCTCAAAAGAAAGATGTTTTTCCTATTATGACACTAATAACCGAAGTAAGGAGTAAGATATAATCTAAAACAAAAAGAAATTGTCCCATATATGAAAGGCTACCTGAACCTTCCAACCCCCCCCCTTCCTTACATTGAAGTTAAGGCATTTGAGTATTTGAGTTAAAGCTTCACTTAAAGCATTCGTGATTGCAGCAATTACTGGCAGTTGGTGCTTACAATTGTTTTATTTGCCAGTCTCCATTATGAATATTTGAAAGGATAATGACATTTCTTAAAGCAAATATGCATCGATAGGTTCTTCCATTTTCTAAGTAATGTGAAGTAAGACTTTTAAAATATTACACCTGTGCTAGTTCATTCGTTCTTAAAGAGTACAGAGGGATGGGGGATCTTTAGTGAAAGAAGATGATTTGGTAGATCCTTTATGTACTTTAAATTTCTTTTTATTTAAAAATTTTGTGTTGCTCATACTTTCATTTGAAGATTTTTTTAAACTCAATTTTGGTTCGTGTTAAATATCATTTCCAGGCTGTTCTAATAATATGAGGGGGAGACATCCCCTTGACGCCCACTCTTCTGCCAAAGTTGAAGCCTTGTACGTTGAAGCCGCACGCAAAACTTGGGGTTACGTTCTGTGACCGAACGGGCTATACATAACATTACAAAAAGCAAAGAACATGAATTTCATTTTTTCTCATCGCTGAAACTCACTCTCATTTAGTTTCTCACTTTTTTTCCTTTCCTTGTTTTTTTAAGAACTTCGTCTGACAATGCTTAAATAAAAGGACTCGTTTAGGTATATTTGATTTTTTAAAATAAAACGCAATTTTCCTTGATGAGAGGCAGTGTTGAGAATTTTATAGTAAAAAGAACCTTAGTAATTGCTTAAGCAAATAATCTCAGTACTTGTACTCTACTTAAGTAAAAGATTCTAAAAGCACTTAATATTCGTATTTAAGTAAAGACTAGAAGTACTTGAGGGTACTTAAGTACTCAAGTACTTTTAGACCAGTGTTCAATTTCAATCCCAAATTTGCTGGGAAGACGCTCGCTGTGACGCTGTTGAACCGTTTAACAAGGGGTTCTACTCACATGAAACAGCGCCCAGTTGCAGAAATTTTAACAAAGAAATCATGGAGTATGTTGAATTGTATTCTGTTTGGAATGAACAATTTTTTTTTAGATTAACGGAAAAATTAATACAGATGGGACCATTTCAGCTCTGAAGTATAAAAGGCTAAGATTCATGAGTTTCCACTGACAGACCAAATGTCCTCAACGACAGACATTTGGTCTCCTAACAACAGAAGCTATTTGGGGATGACTGCCAATTTGTTTGACAAAGATCTTAGGTAGAAATATTTTGCTCCTTTATTTTTATGTTTTAAAGGCTCACATACTTACGATAAAATCACTGAAAAACTTAATGGTGCCTTTGCAAGACATAAAATTCCGGTTGAAAGAAAGATACGCAGAGTATTAAGTGACAATGCTTCGAACTTCAGTAAAGCCTGTAGAGAATATCCAACAGTCTCCAGTGATGAGTGGTGATGAGAATGAAGATGTAACAGGTAAAATGACTTACCCTCGTTTTTAAATAATGGGGAGATTTTTAGCAAATGGAGTGAGCAAGAATGATTTGAGTATTTCCCATTTTCACCTCATTTCAATTTACTTGCATCCACAGATTCTGATACAGCATTGAATGATGTTGTGTAAAAGTGACTGTTCTACACCAATTTTGCCAGGTGTACTTATCTCTGAGACGCTGTCAACAAGAGTTCAAAAGCCGCAGATGCTCTCAAAAACGTATACGATAGACAGATCATTAGGCCTGTGATAACTCGACAGAATTTCAAGTGCGACAGTGTCATAGGTTTGTTAAAGCCACAGATACTCTCAAAAATGTATACGATAGACAGATCGTCAGACCTGTGGTAACTCAATAAAATTTGAAGCGCGACAGTGTCATACGTTTATTGGATTATCACGAAAAAGAGAGGCTTCATGATGTCTGTGATGCTTTACAGAAACCTACCTTTGGTTCTCGTGGTGTCAATTTTATAAAAGCAAACATGAAAGTCATGGAGCCATTAGCGATCGCTCTGAATATGGAAGAAAAGTGCCACTGCCTTGCAATTCACCGTTCAATTTGATCTTTTCAAGAGAGGTTAAGAAAGCTGAAAGATTTATCGAGGTTTTGCCAGCCTCTGGTATATGCTCTTCTTATGGGTCTGGAAGAAAGATTTCCTACTATAATGGAAGAGTGACTTTTTCATACCAGAACTTATGTTGTTGCCACATAAAGTCATCCTTATTTCAAACTAAAGTGATACCCTAGCGAGAGTAGGGATGTAGCTGTTGAATTTTTGGTACAAGAAGCAAGATAGCTTAAAGATCATATAGCTGTTTAACGAGGCTCACAGTACTTACGAAGGTAGCTACTTCTCCGGTGAAGAGTACTTTGATAGTATTGACGAAGAAACTATCGCAGGCGATTCTAAGAATTGTGAATGTGATGAAAATAGTGTGAAGGAGGAGATTCTTTCATATGTCGTTGATAGGCAAAAGGAACTAACCATGCCGAAAGACTATCCAAGAGCAATGAAAGCCTTCAGAACTTATTTTTATCTGCACCCACGGAGTGACTGTTTCTGGCTGCTGGATGAACCCCAAAAGAGAAAGTTCTTGGGGATTCTAGGTTTAAAGAGCCAATAATTTAGAAGGGAACAAGCAAGAAACCTAATTAAACTGCTATGTAGCATTAAGTGATGAATGGTGCGTTTGATATTTTTTTTAATGTCTAAAATTCTTATATCATGTGTGCATCACAATTTCATTATTTGTACTTCCAGATATTTCAGAAAATGCATATATCCGTGCAGAGACATTGCTTGCAAACTTCCTCACGAATGAAACTTGAGAGAAACAGAAATAGCCAACCTGAGACTAGTCTTTGACTATAATATTAGCTTATACACACTACTATGTATCGGTATTATTTTGTTACTTTTATTGCTATTTTGTATACCAGAAATCCTGGTATTTACTTTTTATAGCATTACACATGTTTGAAAAAAAACAACAACCAAATCTACTAGTTTAGCATGGTAACCAAACCAATGCTAGAACCGTCCAATCCATCACCATAGGTATGGGTTACTTCGGATAATTAAAAAAAATAAAAAATTACGGAATCATTCTTCGTCTTGTATAATTTTGCATATGTCATGAATATACAAAGCGATACGAAAACTCCTGGGGGCTGGGGGGTTACTCTTTATATGCATATGAATGCAACACCATTCAAATGAGAACTGTTTTTCCAAAATTACTAAAGACACATTCACCCAAATATGGAGATGGGAAGGGTAAAAATAATTTTCTTGTAGATTTCATTGAATGTAGGTATTTAGTTTATGTCTCATCAAAAAGTAATACAATCACTTCTTTTATATTGAAAGAAGTTCTATCGGACTCATACATTTGCATTTCCAAGAGTTCATCGTAGCACTGAATCAAAATATCAGGTATATCCGCTAGCATTGGCCCCGTCACACGCGTAGGGAAATCAGTTTTTTTTAATTAGAAAATTGTTCTTTGAATCATGAAACTGGACCAAAATTTTGAAAGAAATTTTTTTATATACCTCAATAAATGTAAAAAAGCCAAATATCTTTGCCTTTGCATTCAAGAAAGTTTTATCGGATTCTTGAACTTGTTTATTTAAGAGACCTATTTTTTTCACAAATATCTATGACATAACTCCCAAATACTTTACCGTCAACAGTTTCCAGGTGCTTCATTATAGGCTCCGTACTCAAAAAGTCACTAATTAATACCTAAAAAGTCAAAAATATATGTAAAATAACACACAAATGCTTGACCATCAGGAGTTTCCAGGTGCTTCATTGCAGGATTCTCACTCAAAAGTAGCTATGAAATAACTAAAAAGTCAAAATATCTGTGAAATAACTCACAAATTCTTTACCCTCAGAAGTTTTCAGTTACTTCATTGCAGGCTTCTCACTCAAAAAGTCACTAAGAAGCAAATAAAAAGTCAAAAATATCTGTGGAATAACTTACAAATGCTTTAACATCAGGAGTTTTCAAGTGCTTCATTGCAGGCTTCTCACTCAAAAAGCCACTAAGAAATAACTAAAAAGTCAAAAATATCTTTGAAAACTCATAAATGCTTTACCATCAGGAGGTTCATCGTAGTACTGAATCAAAATATGAGGTATATCCGCTAGCATTGGCCCCGTTACACGCGTCGGGAAATCATTTTTTTTTAATTAGAACATTGTTCTTTGAAATCATGAAACTGGACCAAAATTTTGAAAGAATTTTTTTTATATACCTCAATAAATGTATACCTCAATAATGTATATAAAAAATATCTTTAAAAACTCACAAATTCTTTTCCATCAGGAGTTTTCAGGTGCTCCATTGCAGACTTCTCACTCAAAAAGTCACTAAGAAATAACTAGAAAGTCAAAATTATCTGTGAAATAACTCATAAATGTTTTTCCATCAGGAGTTTTCAAGTGATCATTGCAGGATCCTCACTCAAAAAGTCACTAAGAAATAACTAAAAAGTCAAAAACATCTGTGAAATAACTCACAAATGCTTTACCATCAGAAATTTTCAGGTACTTCATTGCAGACTTCTCACTCAAAAAGTCATTAAGTACATCCTACAAATCTATGAATATATTTAAGCAATTCCCCTGTGAGAGCCATCTTACCTCAGTGTGAAGTAACAGTCTAACATAGACTTTTCATTCCAAAAATCCTCAGCAAGATCGTGCACAATTTGCATTAACTTCGGATAATCGATGTATTTTATAACAGAGCGTAGGACTCATTAGTATTTTATCACAGAGTGTAGGACTGCCACTAAGTTCTCTTTATGAATAATACACTGCACGAAAATCATTTCCGATACTTATCTTTCATAAATTTTTAAACAGCCTTGTTTTTTGCTTAGGAACACCATCTGTGGCATAAAATTTTATGTTTTCAATTGGTATATTGAAGCATAAGTAATTACTAAGATTACCATATATATCAGTGGCGGAAATGGTGGTTTCTAATGATTATCAGATATGATTTCTTCAGCAAATTCACCTTTATCAATATATCTTGTATATACTAACAATAAAACCTCGCTGTCTCTCTGAGTTGACTCACCCATTTGTAGCAAGAAATATCTGGATTTCAACTTTTCAACAAAATGTGGTTAGATATTATTACCTACTTCATGAAACAGTATTGCTACTGAGAGGCATGGCTTTAAAAGTATTGTCATCTTTTTCCAGGATTATTTTTAGAAGTGCTCATGTTGATAGTTTTATTAAATAAGTCCCTATTGAAAGATTTTTTCCACATTTGGCAACAAGTAAAGATATTCCATAACTTGCCTCAAAACTATGATTGACGTTAACCGCTTGTGCGTTAAGCAGGGACTCCATTATTGATCTTTTTGGAAACTTCTCCTTAAAAGACTTAAAGTAGTTTAAAGTTGAATTTACATATACACTATGTTTTAACTTGAAATAAAACTCAAGACGACCTGATTTCATTGATTTGTTGGTCAAGCATAGTTAGCATAAGAGGCAGAAAGGTGATCGTTCATTATGCACAGTGGCTACAAATCCAAAATTTAAATATTACTCTGAATATTTACGAGCTTTTTTTTACTTGCACTACTCTTTTTATGCGCAGCAGTTGTGAATAAAATAAACAAACTCATAATTAATTAGAAAAATAGGGTATTAAAGACAAATATCTCCGAATGAAAACTACTAATATCAACGAAAACAAAATATTGTAGAAACAGCCCGGTTTTAGCACAAGTGGTTATAGAGGCAATATACTGCTAATTTACATAATTGTTGAGTTCAATTGATATATAAATGAAAAAATAATAACATAATGTGTTTCTTTTGTTTTCTCGATTATAATATAGCAAATTGATTCACATACAAGTCACATATTATTATAAAAAAAATACAGAGCAATACGGCATAACGGTGGACACAGGACTAAGTGTTAGCAGGTGGAGAAGAAAATTGAATATCACGTACGCTGATTGGCCAAGAAAATGTTTCCTCTTCTGCCAAGATGAGTTTCTGTTTCTTTTGTTTTCTGTAATCTGTTTCTTTTGTTTTCTCGATTATAATATAGCAAATTAATTCACACAAAAATCACATATTTTTATAAATAAATACAGAGCAATACGGTATAGCGGTGGACACAGGACTAAGTGTTAGCAGGTGGCGAAGAAAACTGAATATCACGTACGCTGATTGGCCAAGAAAATGTTTCCTCTTCTGCCAAGATGAGTCCTACCATGTTCTTGGTCAACCAAGACACGTAACTAGGGAAATAAAAAATACCTGTTGCACCATATACACATGTACATATAAACATTTTTATCTACACATTACTACGAGCATTCACATCCACAGACTCACTAGAAAACAAATCAGTGTTTGTAACTCATTGTGGAACTACCTCATAGTCTTTAGCACAGACAGCCGAAGGGTGAATGTCCTGTCAGTGACGTATCACAATTTTGCCATGCCCAATGTTGGGAACCTAGGCTCTAAACAAAATTTACCGAACTTGTTACCTATCTAGGCTGTTTTTTTCTTAGGCTGAAAAAGCTCGGTGTGCCAATTTTCAAGTATAGATGTGAAGTTAATTTATTTTAATGAATCTAATATCAAAGATGCTTTTCCTAAATCTCAGTTACTAACAGTAAACCAAATTTGATAGTTCCCGAACTGCTGCATTAATGTATAAATATATAAATAGTCTAGCACCCACAGTACTAACACAACTTGTCCACTTTTGTTAATCGATGTATTAACATGCTTATCTAATATTGTCATCTATACGTTTTTCTCTTATTCCGGACATTTGTCACACGCAAAAAGCATCTTTTTTCCATAGAACATGTTTGGGCAACATTATGGAACACTATTCTGCTGGAAATAAAAGATTCTGCTGAGTTTCATCATTTCAATAAAATTATGCAAAACAATCTTCTTTCTACTAATACACATGAATAGTGTTTAGCAGAATTCTCTCTTTTTTCTGCATATTGCATAATGACTTGGGTTTAATAATTTAAGTTTTCTAGGGGCCAATGTTTAGGCCTAGGGATCACTGATCCATCCCTGGAGTTGTGTTCTTATTTGAGTGTTATTTTATTCCTTCAAGTCAAGTTATATATTATTTTTCTTGAAATGGCCTTGATAAATTTTTTGAAAATTGACCTACTCACATTTTCTATCCTGAAAAAAAAACGATCTAGATAGGTCATGACTTTAACGGAAAATTCTCTGTCTCCAGGTTGATCTTATTGAGCCTTTAGTGACGTCACGAGTCAAGCTGAATTGTCATTAAAAATGCTGATTCATTTGTTACATTCATCGATATTTGCAAAAAATTTCAGTTTCAAAGCAGCAGGACAAGATTACCACTAAATCAATAAAGAAACAGTGAGAATCAAAGTTATACATGCCTGTCGCTTGCCATACTAAGGACTGACCAGGTCACGACTTTAGGAAAATTCATTTACAGCTTTTATTTTGTAAAAACATTTTCCATATGAGTAATATCACATTAAAAGCTACTAGGCATTTCAAGAGCTACTCCAATCACTTTTTTTCCGAGGGGTGATCGTATTGCTTTCGGTATCCATAAAGTTATGCCAAATTATAAAATATGACGAATAGATCCGAACAGCTAAATCATCGGCCATGAAAAAAAAAGATAATCCAATAAAAACATATCCTTGATAAACCTTCTCAGGATAAATGCGCAATTTCACATTTTCCTAGAAAGAAGCTTGAAACCACTGCAATAGGCTTCTGAAAAACCTGAATTTAATGGGAAAATTTACGTCGAAATCTCCTTAGTTTTCTGGTATTTCTTTTCTCTTTTCATAAAATCATCAACATTTTTTTAAGATGTAAACTTATGAGTAACTTTGAACTTAGTCAATTTTTTATCTTGAATCTCTAACAAAAGTAAGATCATGTGTTTGCTTTTATTAAAGTTTTTTGTTTTCAGAGTTTAGCCACAATTAATAGAGTTCTTATAGTTCTTCCATGCACTGTTTGATCGATAGAATTTCTGTGAATCCTGGTGCACGGAAGGGTTTGAATTTGTGCTAGTACAATAGCACACACCAAAATTACTGGCCAAAGTATGCTAGTGAAAACTGAAAGTATTTCACATGTTGCATGAATTCAAGCAAGTATAAGCCGTTTACATACATAGTTAGTCAAACAATATGAAGTATCAAGATACACCAACAGGTCAAAGGATATTTACTTTGGTATCGCTACTTCACAACTTGCCGGAGGTGTTTATTAGGTAGCCAATAATTCACTTTTTTTCTCTTCCCATGATATTTTCTTTGTGAACCCCAAATGTTTGTTTCCTTTACTATCTTGTATCTATTTAGTCTGCAGACTTATGGTTGGAACTTCCCTGCAAATGCAAATAGCAAGGATATATTTTCTATTTCAGAACTAAGCTATCGATTAAAAAGAGTGTTGCGATGAAAATACTGATTTTTATGTCCGGAAAATCAAACCGAATTTTTCTTATACAAACTTTTTTTTTGTTATATTTGGTGGTGTCAGGAGACCGTTGTTTTACGTTTTATTATATCATATCAACGATCCTTCTTGACTATTCAGGTTCTTTCGTCGGCTCTGCAGTGTGTTGCTACAACCGGGTATGAACTCTGGGTCAAAAGCAATAACCTTTTGAAAAGCAGCTTAAATGACATCTGCAATATTTAATATAAAAAACTAGATGCCAGTTTAGGTTAATGGGAATAATTTTAGCATCAATGTGCATAGATAGGCTACTTATTAAAATAAAGTTAACTTTTCTCTAAAGATTAATTCTAGTGTCAAGAATACGAACTAGAGATACCAAAAAGTTTGAATTCGGTGATAAAATTATACGAAAGTGTCTCAATGACAATCCATAAAGGAAAAAGACTACGAAGCGCTCAACCTTCCGTCTAATCCTAAAACGGTTAAAACTATCTATTACTAGATAGTTATCAAAACCAGCGATACTTCCTAGTCAGTTTGTATGAGTTGTATCCCTTTTTCCTCAAATTAATTAATAATTTCAATTTTATTATCTATAATTGTTTTGTGACAAATAATGATAGGAAAGTTGGAAACAGAAAACACAGCAGCAATCAGGAAAATATATTCTTGGTTTTTTGAATTAACAATTAAAATTTTTAACTCATTATTATTGCGATGAAAAAACAGAAACAGATATAAACTTATCCGTATGATGAAACTAAACTGGAATGATGATTTAGAGTTTGCTGACCGAAGCTTACTGACTAAGTGTTCCACTAGACTATGTCGTTTCACCAATTTATCCAATTTTACAATATTTAGAAATTGCATTTAACCCTTGACAGTTTTTGGTATAGTATAAGAGTCCCGTTTTCAGGCATTAGGTTTGAAATATGTTTTAAGTTGACTCGACAAAATCACTTTAAGGTTCTCCCTGTTCATTCCAGTAAAATTTTATAATATATTCACCTTACAGATTCCAATTGTATTGGACACAGTTGCTTCAAAATTAAACTACGCCAGAATAACTTTGTTGAAAACGGGCTCTGAAAGGTATTCCCCAAATGGTCGTATGATATTTTTTTAGCTGCGTGTTACATTCTTGACATAGCTTTCAAATCCGATTTGAGGTCGAACCTCAACGTGATAAATCTCCACAACCTTTGCTCAACTGCCTCCATGATTGATAAAATTTTCTTGGAGCATCTGACGGTGAGAAAAAATTGATTGTTCTTGGTGAAAACAGGAAATTTTTTGGAATCTTTAAATGCTCCAGAATATATGAAAGATAAAAAAAAGAAGTGGTTTTAACAAAATATTCTAAGATGCAGCTGAAATATCTTTCCAGAATTGTTCTGGTAAACAATGAAGCAAAATTCACTGACTTTTAGCTCTCACATATACGGACTAATTCAAATTTTGAAGAAATGAGCACTTTTCCCTAGCAAGTGAAAGCTATATATTAATATACCATCCTCAGTCAGAAACACATAATGAATGAACTAAATTGAAAATCACCTTGAAACTAAAAGTGAGCAGCATAAAGATTAGTGCTAAATTAGCCTTCCGGTTCAAATCATGAAAATTATTGAGATTTTCCTTATTATACTGCTAGTTCTTAAGAATTTCTACAGATGACTGGCCGGTCTGTAAAAATAAACGTCAAAATTATTGACATGGAAAATTTGAAAGAGCTCATTATGTTCTTTAATTTTAATAAGCAACAGTAAAAAAAAAAGTTAAGTTAAAGTGGGTATAGTAAAACTGGCTTTAAAGATGCTTGGTGCGTTGGACCCGTTTATTCTTAAGGATTGATAAGAGCTGATGCATAATGATCACCATGAAAAAGGATTAGAGCTAACATCTGCTGAAATAAAACATTTTTAGAAAATATTAAATAATTTGGAAAACAGGTAATGTCAAAACTAATTTTTTTAGAGACTGGATTTTAAAAAATTTGGTTTTGCTTTAAAAAAAAAAAACCTGCAATAAATACTAGAAATACCAATTCAACAGTCAATGAAAGGAGTTGGTGCCTCCTGAGGCTGCCACTATTTACAATAAAATTTCACTTCACAGCCTATGTATTTCAAAATTTAATTACGAGTCAACGCGATAAAATGTAAAATTAATCAGAGGTTCCCCCTCTCCCATAGCCAACAACGTTGGGTTTCGTGATTTCCTTTTGTTGAAAAAAAAAAAAAAAAAAACACTAGAAACTAGTTAAATTTTCGCTCTGATTGGTACCATTTTTGAGGTAAAGCCTCTGAAAATAAAAACAAAAAAAACAGACATCAATCCTTTTCGATAAAATAACATATTGCAAATTTTCATAGATATATGGCTGACACCTGTAATCCTTGGCTCCAAAACCAGTTGAACTTAAGGGCATGAATGGATGCAAATTTAGTATAAACAGCAGCGATTTTTAAACTCTAACGTTTGCAATGAAAATTCTTTTTTGTTGGTGATGTGTTTGGATTTCGGATGTGAAACTGATGTGTCGACAAAGGAAATCCTCTTAATATTTCCTTTTGTGCAGATACAGTAATCATTGAAGTTACATCATTGCCAAATTCCTTGGTCATCTTAGCTCGGGGAACCTATGTGGCTAAACTTTAAAATAAAGTAAAATTATGGAATAAACGAAAAGTTTCAAGTAATTTTTTCTTCTAAAATTTAATTAAAACCCAATTAAGGATTTAAATAAAGAAAATTTCAAACTTGTTTGGGGAATGTCATCCCTCTTCAGAAGCAATGCTGTGGTGTTGTATATAGCAAAGAGCCATAAGGCTTCAATGCATCTTTTTTTCTCATATCATACGGAAAAGGTGGTCGCAGAAATTTTGTAGGGGATTCGTTCAATTGAAAATTGAAAGTTCTATTTCCCATTTTAATAGTAAAAAAGGATTTGAGGGTAATGAGCTCCCTCTCACAGCCTTTTTAGACGCCCTCCCTTCAAAAACATCCTATCAAAATTTCGAGACAGCCATTCTCAAATCCAACAAATGTCAAAAACATAATCAAAACAAATTATGTGCATGTTCATCGTCAAAAGGGTGCATCAGCAACATCTACGGAACAGCTCAAGGTGTTAAGTTGAAACTTTCAGGGCATTTGGAGTGGGATGTTCAAAAGTCATTGAAGGACAACCAGCACTTTTTGTTCCTTTTTAGATGCCCCCTCTACACTTATCAAATATATTCTCTGAGGCCAACCCGACTCTTATACATAATAATGGTAGATGGTAACAAGCTTACCTAAGCTATGGATGTCAGGTGATTAATTTAATCTCTTGCCCATTTTAATTTGAATTTGAACCTCGTGATGACAGACACAGGTCCTGTCGAAATTATTGTTTAAAAAAATCAATCACCTGACATCTATTAGCTTAGGTAAGCTTATTACCATCTACCATTATTAAAATTATCAAAATTTGGAAAAAGCTATTTTGTTCCAAATAGTTGAAGAATTAATAATTATGCAGACGAAGGCACCATACCCCCTCCTCCAGGATTATAAATTATGTGATTTTCACATTTTTGTATGCAGACGAGGGACTGGGAGAAAATTTCATCCTGGGTGTGTCCAAAAAGCTTACGAGTGTTAACGTGAAATATGTAAAAATGTTGAGAGTTGTGTTGAACTAAAACCAAATACGCTTTGTGCATTCAGGTCATCAAAAAGGTGAATATGAAAATGTCTTACGAACGGTTAAGGGTATTGGAATTGAAACTTTCAGGGCCACTGCTACTGCTATTGTGAGTAGTGGGGGACCTTTGGATCCAAGCGGACCCATATCCAGGTGTCTTTGGATCTGTGGGTACAAGTACAGCCATATACACATGGTAATATCTCATATTCTGTGACAAAAATGTTTAAAAGAAACATCATGAATGTCAAAATATTTGGAATAAAAGAATTAGGATTGGACCTAGTTATTATCAGGTGATAAACCAAGCTTGACCAGGCAGGATATCTATGGGAATTTGGATAAGGACTCTAATGTACAAGAGCCATGTGACCTATGTATATTTTGTTGTATAATTGATGGACTGGGATTTTTTCTCATACAATTTCGGTTTATCAAATGACGTTTATAGTGCCCCTTTATTTTTCGAATTTTATGTGTATCAACTATAGTCTTAAATCAACCCTCTCTACCAGCTATTCTTTAGCTATTGAATTGAATCTGTTGAACAGTTTGAACCTAAACTGTCAGTGGATGGTGAAGAGCAATATCAAATATAAGAAAAGGCATTTACAGAATTTTATGTGTTTGTATATCATACATACTCATTAGTTATAAGAACACCCTCCCTACTAGTTATTCTTAAACTTTGGAATTCAGTCCACGGATTATTTTTGAGCCACAGCCTGAACAGAATTATTACTAGAATACGTATTATGAGTATGACAGGGTCCCCATAAAACATTTTTTCTGATTATGACGAGACATTGATAGACACCGTATCATAATGAAGAGAGGGGAGAGGGGGAGAGGAGGGGGAAGGTCAAATTTTTAAGGAGGGTAATTTTTTTAACATAAATTTTTTCAACTTTTTTTCCATGCCTTAATATCACATTAAATATACTTATAACAAGAAATTAACTTGTGATACATTCAAAAATACGAAACGACGATGATATAAATATGTCATTTATGATTTTTCCTATTAAAAAAATAATATTTGTAGTGACGTTTGACTACTTAATTTTTCTTGAACTTAAAATTTTTTTATGACTTAAAATTTTTTGGACTTCGGGGTATTTTTGGGACTTAGAAATTTGACCTTAAATTTGAAAAATCTGTGTATATTTAAATTTGGAAAATTCCAGTCGCATAGCATACGATGCCAGTCATCTTGCCATGCTTGTGTCCAAAGCTGGCCTTCATTAATCTCAGATACAGCTTCATGTAAAAGTAAGGCCTTTCTTGTAAGGCTATTTAGTGCAAGGCCAACACCATTCCTTCTCCAGCTTCCTCCAGACCAGAGCAATGAGTCACTGTTACCTATTTGCTTTTCTCCGCTTCCGATTAGACGTGTTTCTGTAAGACCTGCAATTGACACTTTGTTCTTGCGAAGTTCTTCAGAGAGTAGGTTATTTGACGCAGGAGCATTCAGAGTCAAGACATTTCAGGTGGGTATTCGCAGCCCCCTTCGGTTCATAAGGTTTAGACTGTTAGTCTTTCTGACGTCGTCAGCATGTCCATTGACGAGCGACGGTCAAGATCTTAAAAGGGAATCCAGGTCCGAGGCTATATTGTCACTTTTCGTAGCACTTAAATTTCGGGTGGAGGGTCGCTAGCCCAACCAACCCTAGGCCTGCAATCTGATTAGAGCTAGGTTAAACCTAGGTACTGAGATTCCCGGTGTGGGCTCCACCCACCACATGAGGTTGCGGCCGTCCTGATCGGAATTTTTAGTTAGGGGAGAAACCCCATATCCAGAGGCACGTGGTCAGCAGACAGAGTCTGCCTCATTCTGGACGAACTCCATTCACCTCTAAATCCATTCATCATGTCAATATTAGACAATCTATTTGCAAGGGTCGACTGTATACAGAACCCTTAGGAAACGTGAGAAAAACTAAATTTGTGTATGTGTATGTTTGTGTATTCGTGTGTGTGTGTGTGTGTTTGTTAGTGTTGTTGTTGTTGAAGTATGTGTATATGTGTGTGCGTATGTGTGTGTATGTGTTTGTTTATGTGTGTGTGTGTGTGTGTGTGCGTGTGTGTGTGTGTATGTGTTTGTGTGTGTGTGTGTGTGTGTGTGTGTGTGTGTGTGTGTGTGTGTGTGTGTGTGTGTGTGTGTGTGTGTGTGTGTGTGTGTGTGTGTGTGTGTGTGTGTGTGTGTGTGTGTGTGTGTGTGTGTGTGTGTGTGTGTGTGTGTGTGTGTGTGTGTGTGTGTGTGTGTGTGTGTGTGTATGAATGTGTCAATTGTCACTAAGAGTGTCAACAAGAGCATCACTGGGGATGGAGTTTAAGTCCCTTCCCTAAAATCATTACATCAAGTAAGCCTTTCCTCTGTTCATAAAGATGTTTTTTGAAATATCTCTTATTATTTGAAACTATATCTTTTAGAGATCTCATATCATTTAACTTTCTTTATTTATAATCTATCCAATCTTTTCCCTATTCAATTGCTCTATTGTTAAAATATTCCAGTATTAATCTATATTTTTAATTATATAGGTCTTTAATCATAGGGTTATGCACGAAACGAGCTTCGTCTTTTATGTTTTTATAGACGTCTTCAATTATTGAAAATTGGCGATATTTTTAAAGAAACTACCAATCCCGCTATCATACTGTCTTGTATACTATAATTGTTTCTTATTGATCAAAATTTAATATAGATACATTTAAACCAACAAAATTTGGTTTATTCCCGGGATAAAATAGCTTGACTTGAGTGAGCATGATTGCTTGCTTGTAAACTTAATGTGTTGCTTAAAGATTAATCCGGTCGCTGCAATCGTTTTCTTAAATGTATGTCATTTTCATGTAATTTATCAGTAATCATATTTGTATTTTTATCTTCTGTTTGAAAGAATGAAGTATCCAACTTTTCAGCATAGTCATGAAATCAAGCTCGCTTTAAGGAAAGTTCTTCAACGATATTTTTATTTATTTAAGAATTAATGACGCTTCTTGACTACTATGGTCCCTGCGTTGGCCCTGCAGTGCATTCCTGCAGCGTGATTCGATCTCTGGGTTCCGTATTACCAAGCTAAGGTCAAATCCACTGCGCCACCACAGGACTCATCAACGATATTTCTTTTTATTTCTCTACTTTTGAATATATTTTCTAATAGTTTGTTCAACTTTATAGGATCTATTTGTAGAATGGAAGTTTTGATTAAATAACTTTCGAGGGTTCTTTTTCGTAAGAAGCAACAATAATGAGTTTACTAGTTTTATCCGACTTTTCGTACGCTATAGGGTTTGCTTGTTTCACTGCTGCTATTTGAAACACTTCAGTTTTGTTATTTGGTAGGTAAACTTTATCAAAATCGCCCATACTTTTATTAACTCTAACCAAATCACGAGCATTGAATTTGTTTATGGATACTTTTTGAACTTCGGAATGAGGAAATAAATTAGTTTAGACCTTGTATCATTTCACTTTCTAGTCGCTTCTGTTGGATTCATTTTGATGGATCGACGATAAGAATGGTTATAATTGTCAATGTTTTGTGTTGTTCAGAGTAAAATATTTCCATAGTCTCTCTTTGCTTGTTTTACTATACCGTTCAACAATTTGGGCTTTCAATTCAGTTTCAGATGAGAATCAATGAAATTCACGACTTAAAAAAAAAATGCTTGAACGTTTTTCATAACATATTCTTTACTTTTATCTGTTTGTAATTTCTTAGGTTTGTATTTTTAAACAAATCCGTAAAAGTATAATAGTTTCGTTACCCATTCTATCCTTTAAAGGTTTAGACCAAGCATATTTACTAAAACAATCGATAACTCTACAAATATAATTAAAATTGTTATTTTCACTTTTATATTGCTGCATTTCCACCAAATCTACTTGCCACTGGTTATTTATACTATGAATGTAAATGTGTCTTCTTTTAAACGTGTGATAAGCTGGATGGTGTAAAGAATAATTATTTTGATTTGCAACACTTCTTTGATTTTAGTTTTTGATATCGTGTAAAACCATGTTCTTTTGATTTTCATTGTAAATCATGAATTCCTGAAAAGTTTGAATAATATAGCTCTAAAAGTTTGTTCTCTACGCTATTCCTGCCAGTACAAATACTAATTTCTTTTATCTAGTGTTTTTGCTCATTGCTTCCTTTTTAAAAAACAATTTTTCTTGGAACCACAAAAATGAAGAACTCTAATTAAACACAATCTTCAAAATATTTAATGGATTTAGAAGCTAATAATTTATATGGTCAAGCAATGACACAAAATTTATCTGAAAAAGATTTTAAATTTACTATTATACCCGATCATTTATAAGAAAACAACACTTCGGACTATTACCAACAATTAAAATAATATAATCAATAAAACATGAATAAGAATAATGTAGGAGCCATTTACGAAGTTGATTTAGAATAGCCATGAGAGTTACACAATTTCCATACAGATCGACCACTAGCTCCAGGACATTTTCAGTATAAATTAAGTACAAATTTATATATAAGTAAATTACGTTTGGTGTTATAAAAATTTAGAATTTTATTTAAAACATGGCTTAGTATAGAAAAAGTACTTAGAATACTAGCATTTACTGAGTCACCCTGTTTAAAAGAATATATCAATCAAAATACTAATTACAATAAAAAGGAACAAATGATTTCGAGAAAGATTTTTTAAACTTAAGAATAATTGTTGGGTTTGAAAATCATGGGAAAATGTTTGAAAAAGAACAATTATTGAATTAATCGCAAGTCATGAAAAAAGAAAGAAAAAGTAAAAAAACGTAACTTTAGATCGGAAGCAATCCTTAGCAAAACTTTCTTGGTAATCAGAATCACCAAGTCAAAAATAAATCTAGATAAACCTATTTATATTGAATTTGCTGTATTATAGCTATTTAAGTTACTGATATAAGAGTTTCATTATGAATACATGAAACCAAAATTTAGTGAAAACAATGACTTATTTTATATGGACACGGATAGCTTTAATCATGGTTTTCCAACTGATGATTCTTATGAAGACATTAAAGCTGACCTACCAGAAAAATTTGATACTTCGGATTATATGAAAGATAACCCTTATAAATTCCTTGCAGTCAAAAAGAAAGTGAAAGGTATGATGAAGGATGAATTATCTGGAGCAATAATTTCTGAGTTTGTAGGTTTATGATCAAAAGTATATACTTATTTAAAAGAGGGTGAATGATGAAATCAAAGGAAAGAAAAATTTAAAGGTATCAGAACAAATATCGTTAAAGATGAAATAACATTACCGAATTATAAACACAAACTATTCGGAAAAGTGGAAAGCTTATCTGAAACTCAGTATACTTCAAGAGCAAAAAACTTAGAATGTTATTAGAGAAATAAAATAGAAAAAACTCTTAACCCAAACGATACTAAAAGAAAGGCTTTGAAAAATAAAGTAAACACGGTATCCTAAGGATTTAGTCCCTTGAAGCTATAAGCTATCTGACGTTTTATTAAGATAATTAAGGTATTATAGTTAAGCCACTTAGGTATTCAATTTAAGCTTCACAATTAAAGTTAATTTATTAGCTTCAAAGCTGTAAGCCTTAAAGCTATGGACTATAAGCTTAAGCCTATAAGCTTCATAGTTGCATTCCACTTAACAAAAACTATTTTAGTAAATAGATAGAAAAAAGCTATTAAATTATATGAATTTAGAAAAAATAAAGATCGTTTTAAAAATAAACATTTGCTAGCGCCTTAATGGTCGTTTCGACTATTGATTTAGGATAACTATGGATTTAATAAGACCAATTTACTCTTAAACTTGATTTATGATTACACATACTTTCAAAAAATGTATCTGTGTGCTATAGATCTTGAAGAAGATAAATTTAAATTCTTAATGATTAACATGAATTTCCTGGAACAAAAACTGACTTGGATCTTTTGTTTGCAAGCAATGATTAAAGTAATATCACTTATGTAGATAACCTGGATCCCAAGTGTCGAAATGTAATTACCGTTGACAATTTTGTAACAGAAAAAGATCAGAAAAATTGAATACTTTCCGTGAGAGGTAGAAAATGAAATAGATCAATAATCTATATTTCTCAGAGCTAATTTGATACACCTACAGTTATACGATTGAACCGTAACTATGTGGTATTTTTCAAGTGTTGTAATCCAAAAGAGATTGATAGAATGGGATAAAACCATGCATCTGACTTGAAAAAAGAAACAATTATCAGCTACTTTAATAAGGCAATAAGGAATCATGGATTTTTACTAATTGATATTAAAACAAATGATAAATCCCTCAAGTATAGAAAGAACTTGAATATTTGCTTAATGAAATTTTGCTTACTAAAAGCAGGTTATTGGGTGATGATGGTAATTTTGATTTACAATCGGAACAATTAACTAATCTAGGTGATCTAAAATCAGAGAAAGATGCTATGAATTTTTGAAATGTAAAAATTATTTTAAACGATTTCAAGTGTGACGCGAACCAACATATTCTTACAAATCAGCATTTAAGTGAGGATAGTAACAGATTATCTAAAATTTATCAATGCCCTAATAATATATTTACTACAGTTGATGACAAAGGACTATTAGTAAAAAAATACATAAAAAGTAACATTAGAAGATATTAATGCTGAATATAGAAGAATTAGAAATGTTAGAAAGCCAAAAATAGAGCAGATGCGGTTAATTTTTCAACTTTATTGGTATACTCGAAGGGCGTTGTGTAGTTCTCTGAACGTTTAAATAATTTCGAAAATTTTATAATAACTATACTTGAAAAAGATCCCTATGAAGCATTTAAAAAAAAATGAAAGGAAGGTTGAGATAAAAATCAAGTCTATGATTTTTTCGAAAAGAGTATCACAAAAATCTTCACTTAGAATGTTATCTATAAAAGATATTCTCTAATAAAAGGACGAATACACTTTTTATTTATCAGAATTTTACAAACCAGAAATCTTAACATGTTTCGAACCAAACAAAAATACAAAGTGCGAGCAACGTATACAAAAGTGAACGGACGAAAACTTGTTTAACTATTATTTCATAAAAGGCAGGTGACTAAGATTAAATAATATTAAAAAATGAAAATAAACAATAGGATTAAAATCATTCAGGATTATCGTTCTTATCTTTTTTTGATAAATTTGCAATCAGTGAAAAAAGCTGACTTTATTGAACACACAGTTCATTTGTCGGCTCTTCAAAAAGTAAAAAAACCAGATGTTTTAAGAAAAAAGAAAATTGTCGAATTCGAATAGAAAATAATATTGTTGATAAAGAGCCTGTTAAGCTTTTGCTTGAAAGAAAAAAAATTGAACATATTTAGTAAGGAAACACAAAAAATATAGAAAATATAGAAAGAGAATAAAAATAAAGAGTTTTGAAAGTTGGAAGAATTTAATTATGAGTAGAATACGAAATAAAATATATGCTAATTTCAAAAATAGTAACACTAAATCATTATTTTATAATTCTAGAATAGAACAAGCAATTGCTAATCCACAGAATGAATTTGTAATTGTGCCGGTGGATAAAGTTAATAATAATTTTGCCATAAATTGTCAGAAGCTGTATTGTGATGTCTTAACAAGGGAGTTATGCATGTCTAATGCTTCCAGAAAGGTAAATTGAAAAAACTGAAGAAGTAATTTTAAAAAATTTAATGTTAGAATTAATGAAAATAATAAAAAGTTCCATTTGCTATATTGGACTGTAAAATTTCATAAGAACCCCCCTAAACCACAGTTTATTGCTGAAGCATCTATATGTCAAACCCGCATTGCAGCTACTGACCTTTTTAATTAAAAAAAAATTATAAATAAACTGAAAACCTATAGTTCTGGTACTAAAAAATTTTCGAATTTTAATCCATACTGGAGTGTTGATAATTCACTGCAGGTGATTAACACCTGCAGACTCTTTAACAATGGTTTCAGCTAAAAGAATTTCGTTTTTCTATTTTACGACAATGTATACTAATTTACCACTTAATGTAGTGCTAGTAAATTTAAAAACGGTTATTAAGAAATCTTTCCTCTTATCTAGTAAGAGGTGCTTAAAAATTTATACTTATAACAAAAAGCTACATGGACAAACTGCTTTAAGACTACAGTTAGCTCGAGATGTTACAGCTTAGATATGATTTTAGATTTTTTAGAATTTGTTTTGTATAATACTTATATAAGATTTAAATATAATCTGTACAAGCAAATCGTTGGAATTCCCATGGGGGTGGGGGAATGCCAGCCAATTTATAGCTGACTTGTTTTTAAGTCAACTCGAATACAAATATATGATGGATATTTTGCTTTTAAATTGTAAGGAATTTATTAATATTTCCAAAAAATATATATCCATCAGAGCTTACTCTTGAACCTAGTCATGGCACTGGTCTAGAAGCTCATTTCTTAGATTGGAATATTAATATTTCTGATAATAATAAATTAGGTTTTACAATGTATAATAAAATGGATGATTTCGATTTTGAAGTGATTAAATTCCCGTTCCCTGAAAGCAATATACAATCAAATATCACATATTCAGAGTTTTACTCACAGTTACTTAGATATACAAGGATTTGTATTATTTATATTGATTTTAAAAATAGATGTAAAATTTTATGCCAAAAATTGATTTTAAGAGGTTTTACTACAAATAAATGAACTTGGCAATTTAAAAAATTTTGTTTCCATTATAAAGAACTTTTAAACAAATACCGACAGAATTATTGTGAAATTTTAAGTGAAATCTTTGGTTGACTTTGATTTTCTTTGTTACTGAGTTTGGCGTGTCCCTAATTTCTGACAGTCGATTTCTGGAGGATTTTGCATATATTGTGTTTTCAAATAGTAACATAAATATACGAGGGCAAGAACCAAGGTATAATATGCTTGTTTTGGTGTTACATGGTTGTTCTACATTTGTTTTTTCATAGACATATATTTTGGGGTTGATACCTAGCAAGAGGATACCATAGGGAATTTATGGTAGGAACGCCACCTGCCTGGGTAGGAAATTTAAAGTGCCGAAACCCTATAGGAAAGTGTGTATTCTCCTGATGATCCCTTGTGGTGGGTTGTTGCCTATGAAATATTTTTTTTTTTTTTTATTTGTCTTTTTTTTACTGTTTTTTTATTTGGTAAATGACGACTGCCTGTCCATGGATTATTCTTTATGATTGATTGTGTATGGTTGTGCTATTTTACCTATGTGATTATATGGATGAGAAGGGTTAAGGCCTCATTCAAGTACTGATCTATATTGATCACTAATGTAGGAAAACAGTCTTCCATTTCTCCTTCTGTCTTTCTTTTTTTATGTGATTGTGCCGTTGCATTGGTGATTTCTCTTTTCATTATAATTATACTTTATTGTGAACTAATTCAAAATGGTGGCTTACTTTCATTTTTAATACCCTTGGCAGCTGCAATAGGTACAGCTGCTCTAGCAAGGGGTGTACCTGCTTAGATACATATTCTGGAAAGAAAATTGTTGATAAAATTATTGATTCTTCAAAAACTAAATGTGATGGTTTAACATTACAGGGGATTTTGCCGAAGGATTGAGGTTTAAAATTACCAGGTACACACAATTATTACAACAATTAATTAATTAGAAGTGGTTAAAGTACCTATACAGCGTGGAAGACACAGAAAAGTTGACGAAGCTTAGTTTTCACAATTCAAAGAATAATCACTTCCAAAAACCAGGGAACGTCAGAAAGAATGGTACAGTCGCATGATACCGTTGACAAACATTTATATATTGAATTTATTAGGTCATATGCTTTATTTTCGAGGATTTTTTCACGAGATAAATTACTAAGTAAAATGAAGAAAAATGAATGTGTTGTAATTAATTATGACTCTATGGGATTGCCTGGAACGCACTGGACTTGTTATATCAATGATCCCTAGGTGTCATTTGTGAAATTCTATGGTTCTTTTGGAATTCAACCTGGAAATGAAATTGTCAACTCCTTAAAGACTTCAAATAAGCAAATTATCTATTATTCTACTCAAATCTTAAGTTTTAACGATGCAAATTGTGGTCATATGTGCGTTGATTATACAAAAAGAACATTTAGCGGAATGGATTGACAGAACTTTATTTAAAGTTTATTTTCAAAATTAAATTAAAGAAGAACTAGAAAAAAGACCATTTGTCTTTCATAATTTTAAATGTTATGGTTAAGTTATTTATGCATTCAAACTATCCAAATTTATATTTAGTGTCTTTGGTTTATCTAATTTTACTATGTTACACTTGCTTCTTTAAGTCTTGGGACAGTTCTGATTGAAATACTTGAAAAGTATCTAAGAACAGCATAAAGAAAAGTTGAATATGAAACTACTTATTCATTCTATTTAGAATTGCTTGCTATGTATAAAACAAGTGAATTGACTAATGAAGAAATATTTAAAAGAGAAAAGGAATTACACAAAACATTACAGTCTTTTCCTCGTAAAAAATGTATGAAACAAGTAAAATTAAATGGTTATAAATGTTGCTTCCAGTCCGTTAAGATCAAGAGATTAATAAAACCCTTTTTACTTTCTGAATTTTTAAAGTACAAACCATCTTTTGCTAAAGCTATACTTGTGACTTGTTACTCATACACCATCCTACTAAAAAACAATCGTTACCTAAAGGTTCCTTTTTAATAGCTAAAGAATCTTTTCTCGTAACACGCGTAAGAAGCCTGTATGCAATCATGTCTGACTTGTCTAATAAAGCTTAATTATAGAAGATGGTTGTTATTTCTTTGTTAATTTATTAATTAGTTTTATTGAAAAAAAAAACACAAAACCTAGATAGCGGTTTATTATAAACATATTATCTATAATAGAATAAAACAATATGTAAATTATTAATTATTGTGAATTCCTTTTTTTTATTTTTTTTTATTTATTTCAATAAATTCTTTACGTTTTTCAATCTTTTTCAATAGATAAATTGATAGAATAAGCATAAACTAAAAGTAAAATAAAACAAATTATAATTTTTTTGCCAAACTCCTACCCTAAGCTGTTATCCATTTTAATTTATTTTTTGTAGGTGATCTCACATCAGCCTATCTTCTGAGGCCAACCCCGCAAGGTTTTTTGCTTGGAAGGATGCTGGCAGCTTCTCTCTCCTCGATATGGGCCTTCTGGTCTAATAATTTTGACATCATCAACTGCTACACAAGGTAACAGTGAGAAACGAATTGTTGGAGCTCAACTGACGATCAGTCAATACCTTAACCAACTTGGTCATCCTCGGCCGGTAAGAATATATTTTTTGCATTTCATTTGGCTGGCTTCTGGTGACGTTTTAGTTGACACGTATTTGGATTTCTTCCCAAGAATTTCCTTATGGAATCTTGGGAAGAAAGCCAGAGGTAAATAAAAGATAAATTATTTTCAGTTCAAAAAATTTATTTAATGGAATCATTGATTAATAAATGGAGGAGCTTTTAAGCGAAACGAAGGAGCAGAAAAAAGTTATTTGAGCTATTAGGATAGGTGAATTAGATATTGGAATGGAATACACGATTACAGGAATGAAATGTGTTTCAACTAAATATGGAAACAAAATCGTTATCATTATTGATTTTAAAGGTGAAATGGGTATCTATTTCCACCTAAGCGTTTTACTTTTAAAGCAGCTGATCTTGAAAAGAAATTAAAAAATAGGTAAAGATATGATTTTAAAGGTTATAGAAAGGCAAAATAAAGAAAAATAAATTATTTAGATTTATATGGAACTATCCACTAATATTAAATTATTACATTTTATCAAGTTTTATCAAGTTTATCATAGATTTCGTGGCTGTCACTATTTATAAGCCATAGCAATTTTTCCATTGCAAATATTACAAGCAAATGCCTTGACATTAGATAAGATTCAATTGACACTAGATGAGATTCAACGGCTTCACGATGAACCATACACAGACATTCTACTTGCACTCATTGTTTTAGTTGCTGTGCATATGGCCATCCATTCATATGCCCATGCATATGACCATCCATCCATCCTCTGTCAAAGACAGGTGATGGTGATGGATGGTGAAAGACAGGTGAACTCTTAAGATTTTAATGTCAAGATATTGGAGATAGAAAATTACTGCTGCTTTTATTCATGATTTAGATAAAACCATGTTGATTTACAACCAGCTTCCTCATCTGTCCCAGTCCAACCCTACCCTCTTGGAAGCTCATCAAGAAAATGGTAATATACTTGACACTTTTTTCAAGAATATTCCAATGAAGGGGAAATGGAAGTGAAAAAGAAGAAATTCAATGGTGGTGACACTGTTCGAATAAACTGAACTACTAATATTTCTGAAGAGGAGCACTACTTATGGTCCACTGAACTTTTTACCGTGTCCAGAATCTCATATACAAGGCCCACAGCATAAAATCTACGTGAAATGAAAGATCATGAGATTCTTGGCAATTTTTAAGATTATGAATTACAAAAAGTTAAAACCGCTGGATATCGGAGTGTCGAGATATTAAAGAGTTATAGTCACAAAGGCAAGAGACAGTTGCTTGTTTGTATGTTAGGATAAAGCTCTGGTTTGGATTCTTGGATATCTTTTGAAGATCCAAACAATGCCCAGTAATTTCTATCTGATGTTTATTTCCAATGTCTATTTCCCCTCTAGGATAACTTTTATGAAGCAAGCAATTTTTGGACAAAATCTCTCCCGCCATTAAATTTAATGAGGGAAAGTATGAAGCAGATCTTGTCGATTGTGTTCTCAAAATACATATGACGCCTTAGAAAAGAGACCCTGCATGAGATTAAAGTAAGACCCTTCGACTTCTCCGACAAAGGCTGGGTGACAAGTTTTGACTCTAATAATCACTCCTTTGTCACCATACCTTACAAGGAATACGATAATATGCATGAGCTATGTGGAGTTATCAACAATAAAGATGTGAGTAAAATAAGGGTGGCTTCATATCCAATTATTCGACAGAAAAGAAGAGAATTTACCTTACCAATCCAATTGAGCATAAAAGAATTTTCATCAATGAAGATTTATTTGAGGTTCTAGGTTTTAAAAATCTTATTATTAGAGCAAAAAATTTTAGTTATCTATGCATGTTATCTATGCAGACTGTGCAACTAGTTTATCCTCGGATAGTTGTATATTTATTTACATTTCATTTGTGGAGCTGCTGCAAATTGGCTACTTAAATGTCTCCTCCTTATGTATTCTTGAACAAAAACCACTCACGCACATGTTCATCACTAAAGCATAAAGCATCTTTAGTTTTGTTTCTGTGAACACTTTAAGTTTGGAACTCTGTCAGTAACATTAAGAAGAGAATTAGGTGATCCTTGACCAGTAATAAAAGGTTTGGCTGTAATTACAGGTGATTTAACAACGATATGGCTAGCAATAAATACTTTTGTTTGTCTTGATATTGATTGCTATGTTTCTACTCTCACACCACATCAATTGGGCAATGGAATGAACTATTACAAAGGTCTTTTGTCAATGTCAGGCTACAGTCTGGGTTGTCAGCTTGCTCAGCTGTTTCTCTTTGCACTACCCCTGGCTAAAACATGCATTGTTCTGGTTGCACGGATTTTGAATCCTCTACACTAAACGATTTTAAAGAGAGTGTAGATCTCTTTAAAGTCATAGATTTTAAAGAGAACATCTCACAAAATCTTAGGTCTAGCGCACGATTCGATGGTGAGCGGTTGAAATTAAGACAATATTGAAAAGGTTTTAATAGGTCGAAAAACGCCTAATCACTCATCAGTCTCTACTCAGGTCAAAAAGGAAAAATATCACTTTTGTCAAAGAAGAAAAAGAAAGCAAGTAAAAAATAGCTAGATCAAAAATGGATTTCTTTTTTCTAGACTGAAATGACGGATCTACCACACAAGGACACCATCCCACAGTCAGCTTATCTCTAAATCTTTTAAATTCTGAAAGTGTAGATATCACTGTAAACATGGTTACTATGAACAATTCTACCCACAAGAACCACTCTCTGAAAGCAAAAATTTTCAAATTTATTCCAATAAAGACTACTTCATGGATTTATCATACATCTTTATTGATTTAAAACTTGTGGTGAGGAAAAAGTATGACAATTCCACCCCCGACGATACTGGTAGATCATCTTATGAAAACATTTTCCTACACAATTTGTCTATACAAATATGCGTCTACATAAATGGAATATTGGTGAGCACTATCAACAATCTATTAAATTATGCAAGATACATACAATTAACGTTGATGACTCCAATGTCCTTTAAGAAATTGAAATGTCTGGAGATGAGTAATGATAATAGATTGAATGTTGATACTGATTGTGAACTCACTAGGTCGGTAATCAAGGAGTATCATTTAGTTGTTAAAATAGATCATAAAATATTGAATGTACCTCAATGGATTCCTACTAATGTTAAGATTGATATAAAGTTACAACTCACTCCGTCCAATTTCATTTTGAGAAAAACAATAAAGCACCCGATGTAAATGTCAATCTCACCTCAACAATACTATATTTACGAAAACAACCGGCTATGAGTTCTGTTGCTTTTGCAATTGAAAAATTAAGAGCCACTTGAAAAAACATCAAATTGCTCGTTCCCCAACCAATCACCAATCAGCGACATATTGCCGCTGGTTCTCGTACCTTAGGTGACTCTTCCCTTATCAATTGTGAATTTCCTTCAAAACTTGCTTTGACATTCATAAAACCTGCAAGTACCATAGGATCACGGATAGGCTTTCCACACAAATTGGAAATGTTTGGGCTTATCTCTCTTGTATGTAAAGTAAATCGAATTCCTCTCTGCAATTTATCCTTTGATAAATCCTATAGGACCATCTATGAATTGACAGTGCAATCCCTGGACCATGATCCACTGTTATTTAAATATAGCATAACTGATACAGTGATTGCAAAAAATACTGTAGCATTGTATTGGACTTGTCTCGTACTCAAGATATGAGTATTGCCGGATCGTACACTGTACGTTTAAAGTGTACCTTTGCCGTACATTTGACTGAGAATGTAGCATTATTATCACTAAATCAATTTGAAACCCATAGGAAAATCAGCCCCGACGGTAGTGTTCTATTAGACTTTATTAGTACCATGGACACAAATCAAATAGTTCATGTATTTAACAGGAATCCATACATGTCTAAATGCAAATACTGTTGGATACCCTGGGATTTCCTTAATTTCCTAAGCATATTCATAGTGCTAACAAAACCACTATCATTGTTAATAGTAGTTCAACTACCGTGCTGACAGGGCATTGACTATGGAACTTTCAATTAGCAAAGAATACAGAATTTTTGGATGCTCTACCAATTGCATTCTAAACGCCTCAATAAAATATTTCCTTGAAAAAAGTGGGGAATCTATTATTCAAAATCGGAGGCGAGTAGAAGATTTGTCAACGAAAAGCCGTGATTTTCATGTATTATTTTACTTAAATTTTGATTTTGTGACTATACTTAAAATGAATTTGTGAACATTTATGTAGAAAATCCATGATTGAATGAGCTCAATCTTTATATCAGTGCCCTAAGAATAATATTTTTCAATAATATTGGTAAATTTGCTTATTAATAAAACATACATGTACAATAAAAAGTACTCTTCTCTCAACTTTTAGATTGTCCCTTTTTCTTTGTCATTTAGGTGGTCGTTGACAACGATAGTTGTGGTAAATCATTAGAATTCAACTTTCATTGATCCTGGAGTGCAAAGTCAGGGTCACATTCCACATTATAATGTAACTTCACTTTCATTTTATCTTTTTGTGAACTCAATGATACTATTATGATTAATATCGTAATATTCAAATGTTTCAATTTGTTTATTCAAAATAATATCAAACACAAATTCTTATATGAAGAATCACTTTCTTTAACAGCCAAATAAAAATCGGTAGGTTTATAATCATAACTACCATTGTCCTCACAACGATGACGTAGAAGCCATGCTCTCTTGATGTTTCGAAAATTAAAGCTTGGTCCAAATTCTTCTTCCCAAAACAATTGAAGTCCATGACGAAACCAATCCCTTAGAAATAAACTGACATTACGTTTAGGGTTTTTCCCAGTTATACCAGGATAATCATTTTCCCACTGACAACATTTATCAAAGTGAAAATTGGAACACAGGTACACTCTAGGGTGAAAGTCACAAACCTCTTCAAGACAGGAATTACAATCCTTAAATTGTACAGCATCTCCTCTATACAATTTACACGGATTGCATAATCTACACTTTTCCTTATAGTCATCAACTTTAGTGGAGTTCTCGCATGAAGACCAGCTTCCCAATGTATATAAATATAGCGGACATGCGCAGGACATTTTCGCTCCTTTGACCCTTACACTACCAAATAGAAATTCATTGCCAGCAATAGGAACGTTCTTGTTTTACTTCTAGAGAGAGACTAAGGAGTAATTGACTGACGTTAAAATTAATTATATCTCTTTGGAAAGGTTCTTATTAAATTGTCGACCGTTCCCATGAGAAAAAGAGACTGAAAAAAAATCAACACGGAAACTTAAATGATTTTAGGTAGTGCTAAAGAGCAAATCCACGAAATCATTTTGTTTTTTTTCGGTTAGTTTGTTGATAAATTGAGTAAATGCTTTAGAGCTGCAACGTAAAAACATCATACAATCATTCAAAGCTGGAGAATAATTTCCAAGGATAGCGTCAAGCATTCTTTCAGAGAATATTTTCTTTTGCACTGTAAAC